>NC_022010.1:54988995-55006738 GCF_000317375.1 Microtus ochrogaster
AAGATGTTTCCCTTAATTTTGCCTTTCTCCAGATACTGCGATAAAAACACTTCTGTTCTTGGCACACTGAGGGTCCGGTTGATGCAGGAATCCTATCTATCAGAAGCTCTGAACACACATCTCAGGGTCTGGCTGATGCGGGAATCCTACCTATCAGAAGCTCTGAACACACATCCCAGGATCTGGCTGATGCGGGAATCCTACCTATCAGAAGCACTGAACACTTCACACATCTCGGACACTGGCTGCTCAGCTTTCAGATCTGCTCACCCTGCCATTCCTGAATTGCATATGGTTGAAACTGTGTGATTTCTGCTCATATCTTTTGGTAAGTAAAATACAATATATTAAACATATGCCAGAAAGAAGCTGGTTTGCTCGCAAGTGTGGTGTGCACAGAAATGAGGACGGGTTCTAGAGCAGCCCTGGGGCAAATCTCAATTTCCATCCGGCTGGGTCCCTTTTCACCAGCAAGTGGGTGCTGAGGTTGTGGAATGCCCTGTTGCATTTTGTCTGACGACGAGGCTATTGTCTTGGGCTCTCGCTATGTTCCACCTAAATCCTTCTGAAGATTTAACCTCCCTTCAAAGGTTATTAAGGAAACTGAGGCACTGATGATGTTTACTTCACTACCAAACCTTCTTCCATTTCAAAAACTACGGCCAGGGAGCCTTGGTACCTTGGTCCGGATGATGTTTTTGTCGCTTTCAATGTCTGGCATGGTGTCGAAGTCACTCTCCTCCACGGAGCTGTCTGTGTCCGAGTGGCAGGGCTGCCCACCATCGGAGGAAGACATCTGTCTTCCAGGACTGGAACTCGACTCATCTGAAACAGAAAACTCTCTTAAGCCGAGAGCTGTCTGCGCAGTTCATTCCTCTGCAGAAAGCGCAGTGCTTGCTCCAGAAAATCCCGAGTTGGTCCCAACAGGACAGACCCCTCTGCTGCCTTCTCGAGTGGCCTCCATTCTCTCTTTCCTCCCATTTCAGATCTGAGTTGCCTATTTCTAGGGCTGACTATAAAGAACAGAATGGCATCTGCCCTGTAGATATCTGGATGCAGAAATGGCATTGTGCTTGTGGTTCATGTTTCATATTTTAAGGTATGAACACAGACAGATGTATGAGAACACCCAGACAGGGTTATAGATAGCTTCTATCATGCATGTGGGTTAACACATACATATCCAACTGCTGTACACTTTTCACAGACTGTTTACCCAGAGAAAGCCCCCACATGGCATTTCCATCATTGCGTAATGAAAACAACATTTTCAGGAGGGGCTCTTCTGTTCTCAGGAATGTTCTAGAGCAGATGGGATCTGTGCAGCTTGAGCACATGAGCTGAGCCTACCTTCCGCTTTATTCCTTCTGTTCAGATGGTTTAAAAACAACCCTGTTTTAACAGGACTAAAAATAAGCAGGCTGCACTGAGCCCACATGCTCAGAGTTCCAGAGCAACGGAGCAGTGCGACAGGGCCTCTGGGAGACTGTTTAAGGCACACCATTCGTCATGGCAGGGGCAGGCAGCCCAGGCACTGCTGCCTTCCAAGGTGGGTGTGGAGGGGTGGTCTGGTTCCCTTCAGTCTGCTTCATGACATCTGGGTTTGCCCAGTGAACAGCTGAGGGGCCCTGAGCAGACTCAGCGTGAACTTAGTCGAGGTGAAGGGCTGTTCGGCTCTAGCTATGCTGACTCGCAGCAACTGCTTTAGTCTGCTAACGCCACTGACACCTGAGAAGGAAGTGACCCGGTCAGTTGACAGTGGCTGGCTGTGACAAGTCTTTCAAGTCCTAGACTCAAGGGTAGAGGACTTTCTGTGCAGGCCTGAGGATCTGAGTTTGATTCAGATCCCACAGAGTAACAGGAGAGAAGTCAGAAAGGTCCTCTGGCCTCCACTCATGTGCACCCACACACACACAGGACACACGCACACACTACAGATGAACAAATAAGGGTTTCAGTGCCCAAGGGACTGGTGAGACGGCTCAGTGTGTAACAGGTGCTTGCTGCCACACCCACTGATCTGAGTTCAGTCTCTGGGGCCCACGTAGTAGAAGGACAGAATCAAACACTGCAAGTTGTCCTGTGATCCCCAATATGCACATGCTCCACCCCCAAAACAAAGAAATAAAAGTGTAATAAAAAAAAGTTAAGTCCTAAGGGAGCCTTGGACGTTGATGGCAACCACTGTAGTGAGTTCTGCTCAGGTGTAGCTAGCAGGTCCAAGAAACAGAACAATAGAACCCTAGAGGGCACTGGAAGGAACTTCTCAGGATATCCAGCCAGTACATCTTTTAGACGGAAGAGCAGTTTCATTAGTTTTGCACTAATCTCTGTAGAATAAGAACAGACTTCTACCCAAGGACTCATTGTAGGAAGTACCGATTGCCCCATAGTTGCTCCCTTCCGGCGTACTGGCAGTGATGGGATGTGATACAGCCATATTTCCTGCAGCAAGAAACAAAACAAAGAGAGAGAGAGAGAGAGGTTTATTCTCAGCTGCTGAAGTAAAACCACACAACTTGGAGTAGGCGAATCACTAAGCAGAAATCTTTAAGTTTGATTTTCTTCCCACTTTAATGCGGAAATCATCATTAGGGCTCACAGATCAGATACAGCCTGCCACCACTTTCTGTAAAAGAAGACTTGTTTTAAAACCTCTTAGTTTGTGGAGAAAATTCAAAAGAACTATAATAATATTTCATGGGATGTAAAACTTGCACAAAATTAAAATTTCAATGTTCCAGAACAGAGTTGGATCGAAACATAGCCAGCGTCATTTAGGTACAGATAGGCATTGTTTCTACGGTGACATGTTTGGGTAGTTACAGGTTAGATCATATGTCCCCAAATGTCTTACATGTGAACCACTTGACTCTACACACGACAAGTTCATTTGGCAGTGCAGCAGAGTTGTAGGAGCAAAGGACTGTGGGTCTAGAGCCACCGTGGCAAGTGCCAGAGAGAGAGAGCCACAGAAGTTTGGGTTTATTTATAGCATCCTAACTACAGATAAGAAGGACATCACAACACCCACTAGAGCCAAGAGTGATGAGCCCAGCAATTGAAAGCGTGGGAGAAGCCCGCGTTATTTCGAGGGCTATTAAGGAGGTCCATCTGCCACTAATGGGTTGCTGACAGATTAAAGCAGACCCTAACATTCTCAGTGAAGCCCAGGGCTCCTAGTAACAAGGAGAGCTGCCCCCTTTCTCCGAGAGTCCAGGGGTGCCTCAGGAGTCACCCCACCACGTGCAACAGGAAAGTACCTTCTGTCTGTTCTGTGACTACCAGAAAAAGCGTTACTCCTTACAGTTAATCTGTTTCTGAGACTTAGGAAAAATGGACTGAGAGCCGAGGCTACAAATTAGCAGCCATCCAGGCGGCTTCTCTGACCTAGTGCCACAGTATCTGCTGGAGCCAAACTCATCCCGGGAATCCGATTCATCCTCTCTCTCTCTCTCTCTCTCTCTCTCTCTCTCTCTCTCTCTCTCTCTCTCTCTGCCTCCCTCCCTCCTTTTCTCTTCTATTTCAATATGATTTGGGGACCTGGATCCAGGCCCTTTCATGTTTCATGCAGTCTCTCTACTACTCAGCTACGTCCCTGGGGAACTCAGCGGTGTCTTACGCTGTGTTAGGGAAGAACTTTCAGTGAATGTACCTAATATTCGGAAACATCTGTGACTTTACCGAAGACGTCATTCATCATCAGATAGAAGCAACAATGTGCCACACAAGTAAAAAAGATGCGAATGTTCTGAGCACTTCCTGGTCACCGTCAACTTTCTTCCTCCCACTTCCAGACTTTGCTCCACGGATGGTCTCTCAAAAAGTCATAGTTTTTGAGGTCAACTCGCCAGGCTTCATTACTTGCTTCTCACTTTTAAACTCATGGTGTTCCTATTGATTTCCTCCGCCGGAGAAAATAACTAAGTGCCAAATTAAAGATTTCCAGACAGGCGACAAATCTGCCAGCCTGGGAGATTCATTTTCCTTTCTCCCTTCAGTGAATGAGCTAAGGGCTACCTCAGCTGATCCGTGAGACTTGGAACTGATGCAGTGTTCTTGACAGGCCAGGGTGTTTCCAGGGCCTGCAGGATGTAGACTGTGACGTTCAGCAAGCATGCCCCCCGGCATTGTTTCTGGGCTTGATACATTTATTATTTAGAGAGCTCAGGTCTCTGCACTTCCTTGGGCTAACTTAAGAGTACACAGCATGACGTCAACATCGTGCATGCTTTACGCCCAAGTTCAAAGCTGAGAAGCAATTATCTTTAGACACATTGTATTGTACAGGGGACTTGCAAACCTCTATCACTGAACTATATTCCCAACCTATCTTCAGACTCTTGAATGTTAAGAATCAAATTTGGCTGTCTCCTTCTCGATAAGTCAGTTCTGGCTTCACTGTAACATAGAGTTTGGCTGCCGTTCCTGCTCCTCTTGACCACAAGCACTGCTATTACCAGAGCCACCACCACTCCTGGTGGCCTCAGTGCTGTGACAGATGCTGCCATGCCTCATACTGAAGAGAACGTATTGTATCAGACACTCTTGACTTTTCAACAGCCCTAGGAGGTAAGGGCTATTATTACCACCATTTTATTTTATTTTATTTATTATTATTATTTTTTTTTTTTTGGTTTTTCGAGACAGGGTTTCTCTGTGGCTTTGGAGCCTGTCCTGGAACTAGCTCTGTAGACCAGGCTGGTCTCGAACTCACAGAGATCCGCCTGCCTCTGCCTCCCGAGTGCTGGGATTAAAGGCGTGCGCCACCATCGCCCGGCTATTACCACCATTTTAAAGATGGTAAAATAGATGTGCTGAGAGATCAAGTAGCTTCCCTAGCCAGCCAGAAAATGGACAGGGAGCAGCTCGTTGGGCCACAGCTACTAAAATTCACCTTCTTTTTGCAAAATTTATTTTGTTGTATATACTTAAGAGGATAACCCATTTATATATCTCTGTGTGTGTGTGTGTGTGTGTGCATACATGCACACAGCAAAATAATGACCACATGTTGGCAAAGTGTCCAGCTTCCCAGTGAGGGGACAGCACAACATGAGAAGTCTCATGGGATTTCTTCCGCTTTGTCAACCTGCTTCTAGCATTTGCTCTGAGCCCAGCCCTCGGAGTGTTTCCTGTTGCTTTAAGCTTCTCACAGACAGTTGTCCTTACTGATGGGAGAGAAAGACATTTCCCCCCAAGGTTCTTCCCGTGAGTGTCTCCTGGTAGCACATGCCTCTCTGGCTCTCTCTCCTGACTGATCTCACCAGGCTCAGCTCCAGAAGCCTGAAGGTCATGGGACACTGGCGGTGTTGCCAGCTCTACTTGTAGCTTCTCAGTACACAAAGGCTACTTATCTCCTCCTGTTTCAAAGCCCTCTGTGGCAAGCATACCTGTTTTCTCTTCCTGAATGGATGAAAACACCTGTTTTCTTTGGGTGTCCTCAACCTGAGGTCCACGGCTGGAGCATGTAAATTGGTGATTCTCCAATTTTACCCCAAGACAATATCTGGCCATGTGTGACCAAGATACTTGTAGTTATCACAAGGAGGAAGTGTACTTTAATCCAACAGTGTATAGAACATCCCAAACAACAAAGAATTATGAATTCTTATAATGTCAATAATGTTGATGTTGAGAAAAATCATGGTCTGAGAGAGAGAGGACTTAGTAATAATTCTAAAACTACATTACTTGCCTGCCTTCTTTTGAGAGAAAGTCTCATGCATCCTGGGCTGGTCTTGAATTCACTATATACTTCAAAGGATGATCTGCAAGACTTCTGATCCCCCTCCTCCACCTAATAAGTGCTAGATTACAGGCATGCCCAACTCAACCAGTTTATACGGTGCTAGGGGCGTTAACCCAGGGCTTAGGGGAAGGTAGAGTGGTACTCTGCCACCTGAGCTACACCCCAACCATGCAACTATCTCTGTATAGTGACTTATTTATTTAACATTAAGGATACAGCTGGGCGGTGGTGGTGCACACCTTTAATCCCAGCATTGGGAAGGCAGAGGCAGGTGGATCTCTGTGAGTTCGAGGCCAGCCTGGTCTACAAGAGCTAGTTCCAGGACAGGCTCTAAAACCACGGAGAAACCCTGTCTCAAAAGAAAACAAACAAACAAACAATAAGGATATGATACATTCTATACCAAGAGATCACGAGAAGTTGGTGAGGTCTTCTGAGATTGACACAAAGAATGTGAGCCTTGACCCGTCTTCCCCATTATCCCTCAGAGTAAAGGAAAGAGTCCAGGGGCTGGAAGGGAAACAGATGCCCCTCAACCAAAGAATGGATAAGAAAAATGTGGTATATTTACACAATGGAGTACTACACAGCAGAAAAAATAACAACGTCTTAAATTTTGCAGGAAAATGGATGGAGCTAGAAAACAGTATTTTGAATGAGGTAACCCAGATACAGAATGACAATTATCACATGTACTCACTCATAAGTGGCTTTTAAACATAAAGCAAAGAAAACCAGCCTACAATTCATCATCCCAGAGAACCTAGACAACAATGAGAACCCTAAGAGAGACATACATAGATCTAATCTACATGAGAAGTAGAAAAAGACAAGATCTCCTGAGTAAACTGGGAATATGGGGATCTTGGGAGAGGGTTGAAGGGGAGGGGAGCAGAGAAAAATATAGATCTCAATGAAAATCAATAAAAAGTAAAGTATCACAGCCATGGACAAAGAAAAAGGAGGAGGAGGAGGAGAAGGAGGAAGAAGAGGAAGAGGAGGAGAAGAGAGCACTACACTCCATCTACCCTGGAAGCTCCCCTCCCTGGCTTTGCAGGCTGGGGATCCTCTGGAATAGAAGTACATCCTGCAGTGACCGCCATTGCTATGTGGATCCATGTGAGCAGATGGATACACCTTCATCTTTTCAGTCACTCGCTGCTGTTGTCATCTGCAGGGTGCTTCTGCTCAGTTGTCTGTACTGTGCCTGATTTCCAACAATGATCTGGTTCAGGCCTGAGCCTCACTGATGTCTGTTTCAATGTTTAAGGGACCCTTCTGAACATGAATTCTTTTAGTGATTATAGCAATCACAAAATTCTACATCATTTATACCTCGGAAGAAACAACAAACCCTTCCATTGAGAGGGCACTTAACGAACTCGAACCTACTGGGTTTAAGCCCAAATTCTATAGGGCCTAATTTATTTAATATATTTTACATTTATGTTTTGTATATTTTGCTATGATTAGCAAAACCTGGGGAGTACGGTAGAAAAGATGGGCTCCAGGCAGGTCGACTGAAACGTTTTCTAAACAACAGCGGAAGCAGAGCTTGGCCTTTGAGCACTCCAGGAGCAGGTGTCTTTTTCAGTCTTTTATATTGAATAGTTATTAAAACAAAGAGCCCTGGTGCAGGGAGGGGGCGCTGGAGAAACAGACTAGCTGTTTCTTAAAGAAGACAAAGGCAAACACCAAAAAGCCTTCCAGCCAAGGGATAAAATCCTGCTGGGTGGAGGCAGCAGCCAGTTGGTATCTTTCTAGGATTCTCTGGACGCATGCGAAAAGCATAGAACTAAATATTGACTACACCTGCCTTCAAATGAAGTCCATCCCATCTGCCATTTTCAATTCTCACTCCTTCTAAACAACCTAGGAGCTTACAGCGAGCTGGGTTTGTCAAATCCAGCACAGGTGAAGTCTTAAGTTTTAGTAAAAATATAGAACAATTAAAATCCTTTGTGGGAATTCTCAGAGTGGAAGGATGGGTTAGGTAGGTATTTCTGCTGGGTTCCTCAATTATTACATCTTTTATTGTGCTTGTTAGCCTCAAATATTTTGATTTTCTAGATGCTTAAACACACACACACACACACACACACACACACACACACACACACACACAAAGCTTTTTGAATCTCAAAGGGAAAGCACACTGCATGAGGGTTGACATAATACATTCTCACTGCTCTTCCCAAGTCAGCTTAGGGATGCAGCAAGCAGGTGTGAGCCGCCAGGCACGTCCTAGTGCAGAGACAATGTCTGAAAGAGGTGAGCGGTTGGCAAGGGCTCTGTGAATAATTGAAGGGCGTTCCGGGTACAGATTCTTTGTGTGGTCCCCAGGTCTCAATAGCTACCAACTGTAAAACTGTTTCTCACTAGCCCTGCCTTCTGTAGGATGAGAGGATACGAATCAAAGGGGGAGAGAGAAGAGAGACAAAACGTGCTCAAAAGGATGTGGCCGCCCCGTGCAACATCATCTGGGATCAGGAATTAACCAAGGAATGCTCTTACCGTCACTGGAACCAAAGCTCCCATCAATGGATTTCCTCTGAAACCTGAAAGCAAGCACAGATACAAATACATCTGTACATACGCCCATCCACATTCTCTAAGATTCAGCATTTTGCACTAGCTTCCTATACACTCCGTTGAAAATTTGTCTTCCAGGATTACTTAAAAATGGCCTTTGGAGAAATTACTGGCAGGACTTTAAAATGGCATAGCCACTTTGGGTGACAGTTTGGCAATTCCTCAGAGAGCCAAACAGACTGATCATATGACCCAGTGAGTCCATTCTCAGGCATGTACATTATTAAGATTCACTTATTTTCAGACATAAACTTGACATTACAACATGTGTCTTTCAAAGCACATACTTCAGCATGTTTTAATATATTCAAATAAGTGCACAGCTGTCACCACGATCTAATTTTAGAACATTTCATGCCCCCATCCAAAGTGCTGTCTGTTACACATAACTCTCCATTCTCCTCTGTTCCCTACTCCTTACTCATCTGCTTTCTGCCTTTGCAAATTTACTTCTTCTAGACAATTTATATAAATGAAATCATTGTACACATGAACTTTTTTGACTGGTTTCCTTGACACAGCATATTTTAAAGGTTAATCCATACTGTAACAGGTATTGGTGCTTCAATACATTTATGGTTGAGTAATATTCCAGTGTTTGTGTGTGTGTACTATATTTCATTTTTTTCCCCTCGATGAGTACTTCCTATTGTTTCTGTTTGCTGTGCAGTAAAACAACACTGCTATGACCACTATATTCATGTTTTTTCTATAGATACATCTTCATTTCTCCTGGTTATGTAAGTCGAGGAAGCCTGAGGCCACTCTGAGTTTTACTCTCCCTAACTGTTTTCCAAAAGGGCTGTAGAGAAAGCACCGTTTCACACTCCATAGCCAGGGCTAAGAATTCCTACTTTTTTTCTACAACTCTGCCAAGTCTCATCTTCTATTTAAAAATTTGTATTATGCCAAACCTTTGGAGTTGGACATGTCATTGCAGCTTTGATTTGCATTTCCCTGAGAGCTATTGATGAATGGCTGTTCACATGCTTGTTGGGCATCCATGCATCTTATCCAAAGTGTCTGTTTAAATCTTTCACCCATTTTTTTTTAACGATTTAATTTTTTAAACTTATGTGTGTGTTTGTCTGAGTGCAGGTATGTGCACATGAGTGCAATGTCCACGGAGGCCAGAAGAGGGCGCTAAATCCTCTGAATCTGGAGTCAACAGGTGGTTGTGAGCCCCCTGGACAAACTGATGCTGGGAATTAAACTTGGGTCCTTTGGAGGATCTGGAAGCCCTCTTAACCTCTGAGCTATCTCTTCAGCCCCTCAACCCATTTTTAAATGATCTCTTTCTATTGCTGAGTTATAAGAATTTTTAGTATTGTCTAGATATTAACCTCTTATTAGACTAGATTTACAATTTGCAATGTTTTTATCCCATATTGTGAACAACAGTATTACTTTATTGATATGATTGTTGAAGCATAAAGTGTTCCATTGCTTATAAAGTTCAATTTATACATTTTTATTGTACTTTTGGTGACTAAGAAAGAATTACCTAATCCAAGGCCATAATTTACACCCATATTTTCTCTTTAGAGTTCTATGGTTCTAGCTTTTAGGTTTTTGATCCAAATTTGAATTAACATCTGTGTATGGTATGAGGTAGGAGCCAGCATAACTATTTCTTTTTTCATGTGATGTAGCACCACGTGTTGGAAGAAACAGCTTTTCTCTACTGAACTGTTTTGTGGAACACTGACCATTAGGAAAGAGGTTATTCAGAGAGAGCTGGCATGAGAGCCCAATGGGCGGCAACACTTGCTGCTGAACCCAGAAACTTGAGCTTGGTCCCTCGGAAGCCATGTTGTGGAGGGAGAGAAACACCTCCATAACTCCCACAATTTATCCTCTGACACCCACACGTGTGATCTGTGCCCAGGCATGTGTGTACATGCAAGCACATGCATACCCTAAATACAAACATTTTCCCAGAAGAGTTTGTTCGTGGCCTCCCTCCTCTAGCCCACAGGCCTGTCAGCTGCAGAGTCTTGATTGTCAAGGCTTTGGAATGAGCTTTAATATCAGGAAGTGTCAAGTGCTCTAAATTTTGTTATTTTTATTCAAGATTTGGTTGTGTATTCTCTCTATATAGCAAAGGAAACAGTTAACCAAGCAAAGAGACTGCCTATAGAATGGGATAAAACCTTGGCCAGCTATTAGTACCTAAAATAAAAAAGGAGAACTATGCAAGGATCCAATCAGCCCAATAGATAAATGGGTTAATTAAATGAACAAATGAACAGGTAGTTCTCCAGAGTGGAGATACAAATGGCCAATGATAAAAAAAAAAAAAAAGCTCAGCCTTGTTACTAATGAGAGGAATACAAACCAAAACACATTGAGTTTTTATCTGACGAAGTCATCAAGAAAACAAGCTGGCTGGTGGTGGTGTATGACTTTAATCTCAGCACTTGGGAGGCAGAGACACACTGATCTCTGTGACTTTGAGGCCAGCCTGGTCTACAGAGGGAGTTTCAGGACAGTAGGGCTGCATAGAGAAACCCTGTCTTGAAAAAAAAAAAGAACAAAAGAGAAAAGAGTAACAACAAATACTGGAAAAGCTCTGAACAAGGGAAATCATTATACCCTGTGGGTGCTGAAATAAACTAGCCCCTCCACTGTGGCATCACCACAGAAGTGGTGTGGGACAAATGTCTATATTCTGCCAATTATATTTTAAATAATCGCTGATTGGCCAGTAGCCAGGCAGGAAGTATAGGCAGGACAACCAGACAGGAAGTAGAGGTGGGTCAATGAGAATAGCAGTATTCTGGAAAAAAGGAAGTTCCTTCTATCCAGACACAGAGGAAGGAAGAAAAGACTACCTCACTGAAAAAGGTATGTGGCTAACATAGATAAGAATAATGGTTTAATAAAAGTTATAAGAGTTAATAAGAAGCCTGAGCTAATGGGCCAATTAGTTTATAACTAATGTAGACCTCTGTGTGATTTTCTTTGGGACTTAACAATTGTAGGAACTGAGCAGTACAGAAAACCCTGACAACATGGAGGCTTCTCAAAAAACTGAACACCAATTGACCCGATGACCCACCCTTGCCATTCCAAGTCTGTATGTCCCAGAAACATCCTCACACCAATCTTTATTGCTGCACTGTTCAAAATAACTTAGCTACAGAGCCAACCTAGGTGTTGAACAACAGACAAATGGATAAAAAAAATTATGACATGTATACACAATGAAGAATGAAGTTATGTCATTTACAGGAAATGGATGCAATTGAAAATAATCATATTGAGTGAACTAAGCAACTCTCAGAAGGACAAATAGCCTATATTTTCTTTCACTTGTGGTTCCCAGACTTGAGTAGATACAGAAAGCAATACATGTATAAATGAAAAGCTCTTGGCTACACATGAAGATGTGTGTTTTAGGATGAATTTGCTAACTTCTGTTTTTAAAAAAACAAGTTGGTACTTGGTAGGGATCAGCCTGACTATTCCATCCAGAAGGATGCTGTGGGGAAGGTCTTTCTGAAAAAATTTATAATTTGTAATATAATATATTTGGAGTCATGAGCTTTACCCATGCTTGAATTAGTTCCCTGGAACATCCAGCGTTTTCACGAGAGGAGTTAAGTAATTTTCACAGCTAAGGCGAGGAAGCAAGTATCTAGTTAGTAATTTAAAATAGGTAGGAACTATGCTAGGCTGGCTGAGGTGGACGCATGCACACGGACTTTTAGTCTGGAAACTGGCTAGCCTCACGACTCCCTCATTGTCCAGTAGGTAAGGGGGGATACCTCTGAGCCTATAACCTGAGGATTGCACTTGTGTGCTCTCCCTGAGGTCCCACAATCCCAGGCTGGCCTGCTGGAGTATTGAGACCAAGTGCCACTGAGGCCATTCTAGGATTGACAGTTTCTTCCACCTGCCAGCAGATCACATTTTATGACCACATCCAGCTGAGATTCCTGAGCCCAACTGGGATGATACTAAGTCTCTGGATTGTATACTATGAAGACATGAATTGATGGTTTGTGAATTTTTTTTCTCAAAGAAGCCATTTTTCTAAATGTGTCATTTGGAGCTATCAATCAAAACAGAACCTGTGGTCTTCTGCAACTGCTGTATACTGTATATTTACAGTGACCACATGGCAGTGGGTAAAATAATCACTGATAAGGATAACTCCCAAGAACTGAGAGGTCGGACTTAAGAGAGTCTCGGGATGGGGGGGTGTGATAAAAACAAGAACACATATTCAGTGCTTGACGAAGCCTGCATGTTCACGGTAGGGCGATGACTAAATACAAGCTGAGACAGGAGGGAAGTGGGAAGGAGGGGTATTTGTGTGACACTTGGGAAAGTTCTTAGCTCCCCAAGACCTAGGGTTGTGTCTTTTACAAGTGTTTCTCTGGACTCATATTGTGGCTATAAATCCCATGTGTGTTAATAATAAAACACAAGGGCCCACCAAGCAACTGGCATTAGGCTGAGAGAGCTTCACAAAGTGGAGTGGAAAACTTTGTTTCATTCAGTTCAATGGCGGAAAAGTTCTATTAGCATTTTCCCTCAGTCTAGTCCCCTGTTTAGAATGCCAAATGGTTCTGTGTCTCTAGGTTTCTATTTCTGTTTGTCTATATCTGGAAAGAGTCTACGCTTGTGCACTTGACGGTAGTGAAGTCATCTGCTGTGAACTTTCAAGAGTCTGAGCACAACTTAGAGACTCTGCTCACTTCAGCTGCTGAACAACGGCTTTGGAGGTGGTGGCAAACCACGAGCCATTAGCTCCGATTTCATCTGTTTTGGTGTTGATGGCACATGTTATCTGGCTAAAGAGAAATGATTCTGTTTCCTTGACCTAAAACATAGGAAGGAAGCCTTGCTAAGAGGCAGAATACTGGCTCTTTACTGTGACGCTGGAACCGTCTAAGGCAAAACGGGAATGTTTTGGGCCCTCGTAAAATGATAGCCTTGCTGAGGTGTAGCCCTCCCTCTCTTTCTCCCTTCCTTTCTTCCTCCCTCCCTCCCTCCCTCCCTCCCTCCCTCCTTCCTTCTTGGAAAGAATCTCACCCAGTATCTCAGACTGACCTGGAATTCTCAATTGTCTTGCCTCTGCCTGGTTTTAGTGCTCTCTCTCTCTCTCTCTCTCTCTCTCTCTCTCTCTCTCTCTCTCCCTCCCTCCTTTCCTTTCCTAAATGAATACCATGTACTCATCTGCATATATGTTAATTTATAGTATGTGATCATCTACATGTATATTAAATTTCTAGCATGTACTCATCTATATGTATATTAAATTTTCTGTGTCATTTGAAAGTCATTTGAAGTTGTTATAGATTTTACCCTCAATATTTCTGTAAAGTGGGGAAAATATCAAATTCTTTCAATTCTGGGTATTGAGTCTAGGGCTTTGTGTGTATTAGCAAGCATTCTGCCACTGAGTTATACCCCAGCCCACTGCTTCCTCTAGGTTTAGAGGCAGGGTCTCCGCAAATCATCCAGGCTGGTCTTGAATCCCTCTATAGCTCCAGCTGACCTTGAATTCACGATTTTCCTCCTTCATACCCAGAGTAGCTGGGATTACAGGCTCTTTACTGTTTGTCTCTAATTTCACCTGGCCTACCACTATCCCTTATGGCATACTTTTTCATTTGGTGCCAGGCCTATTAACTCCTCTGAGCACATCCTTTTCCATCCCCTTCGCTCCTTTTACCACAGGTTTTGTGCCTAACGTTTCCACTTGATGAGATTCAAAATCTACACGGGTAGGAAGCTGCAGGGAGTAAGCTGTGTCCGTCTCAGAGTGGTGTCACACCTGGGGGCGCACGTTGCTGACCTTCTCCTTGATAGCATTTATGTTGATTGATAGGTCAGTGTGTTTTATTTCCCCACTAAGTTAAGTACTTATTAATTTTTCCCACATGGCTTAGCAACTTAGGAAGGTACACAAACACCCTGTTCCTCGTCTGACTCTCCACCTCAATCTAGCACTCACTGGTGACTTTGCTCTCCTCTCTCAGTGTTGGGGGTCGCAGCTGAGGTTTGAAATGTGCCAGGCAACTGGTCTACCATGGAGTCATAGCCATAGACTGTTCTGTCTTTTTAACTTTTCATTTGGAGGCAGGGTCTCACTAAGTTGCTCGGGCTAATAAGACTCACTCTGTAGCTCAGGTAGCTCTTGGACTTTGAATCATCTTCCTCAGCCTCCTGAGTAGCTGAGAGGCCAGGCCGTGCCACCAGACCTGGACCTATAGACGAGCCTTAACCTGAGCTAGTCTTAGCTGTGACGTTTGCAAAGGATTTTCCAACCCCAGCACTTCCTGTGTTCACCAGTCAGCTCTTGGTCTGCTATAGGGGAGATCCATTCATTTTTAGCATTGGTATTTGCTGGCAATGCCTTTCTCTGATGGACAGCTGTTGTTCTAGATTAGTTGAATTCACTGGATATATATTTGTGGTTTTTATTTCTTCCTAAATTTCCATTTTTTTTCAAATGACTTATAATGCATAAATTCTTGATTATTTTGGTGCTTAAATCCACCCAGTATTGGTTGGCGGTGGACCTGTATTTATTTAGGTTTTCAGCTGTGTTGCTGCTTCCCTAGTGTGTACAGTCCAGGACCTGCACACACTAGGGAAGCACTTAGCACGAAAGTCCCATTCCCGGCCCTTGGTTTTCTGAGAAAGGGTCTCCATGCTGTAGCTAAGGCTGGCCTTGAACTCTCTGTGTAGTTAGTGTAGACTCTACACTTCCCAGTCTCCTCCTCTCCCTCCTGAGTGTTGGGGTGCGAGGCATGCTCCCAGGCAGGGCGTGGGAGGTTGGAGGCAGTGTCTCAACCCAAAGGTTTTCTGAGAGTATAGAAGAGAGCTGTTTACGGTTTTGGCTACAGAGATTGCTGTGTCAAGAGCTCTTCTCACAGCTGGTGTGCGCCTTGCCTTGTGTGCGCATAGCTCCTTCTGCCTTTCTATTTTCTTTCTTTCCATGCTTAAATCATTTGTTTATTGTAAGCTTCCTGCCATCCTTTTGTAGTTGTTTCTCAGAAACCATAACAAAAACAGAATCCTCAAAGCTCAGTCCAGCTGAGAGCGGCAAAGAGTGTTATAACATTTTATTTATTCGCTTATGTTTTTTAACCAGGGGCTTCAAATTCTTCAATAGGGGAATGTCTTTGATCAAACTGCAACATAGTTACCTCTTCCTTTTCTACTGAAGGAACGTTTTCCTGGGAAATTGGTGCACCTGGTAATATGTACCAAAGCACATCACTCCTGCTATGGATTGTACCTTGAGGTTTATTTAGGCTTTAAACTTCCCCTCTACAGAAGGCTAAAGTCTGTTTCTGGACTCTATGAGGGGAAAGTTGATCATTTCCTACAGTCTGTGCGATCTACAGCGAATATTCTCAGGCATAAAAATAATCTAGTTGCTTTATTGTTATGGCTTCATAGTGAAAACTCTACCAGCATGCTATGTGGAACATTGACGTCAGATCTGCCAGTGAGCCCGTTATTATCTCATTTCACAGACAAAAAAAAAAAAAAAACAAAACAAAACAAAACAAAAAACAAAACAAAAAAACCCCAAAATAAACAAAACAACAGCAACAACAACAACAACAAAAAACCCTTAAGTACGGGTACAAGAGGACAGGCAGCTTGTTAGTGGCCAGTCAATGTGTTCCCAAGCCCGTGCTCTAAGCATCACCCGGAGAGACCAAGGAGATGAAGACACCATGGACCTACCTGACATGATGAAATAACACAGCGAGCAGGTATCCCAAGTAGAAACCCAAGAAGATGAAAACACTGAAGAGACTGGATTTCACATACACAGATCCTAGGGAGAAGGAAACAGCTTCAGCCAGCTTGCCCGTGGGAATAGGACTGTATTGGGAACAGCACAGCTTAAAGAATCAGCCACCATCACATCCATTCTTAAGTCCCAATAGATTTTCACTGAAGCGGCAAAAGTAAGGGAGGCCACCCCATGGTATCCACAAGCAGCTTCATAGTGATGGCTGTCCTTGGAAGCAGGGGTGGGGTGGGGCGGGATAGGAGTGGGGGTGAGGGGAGATAGTATACAACTCTAGAATTGAGTTTCCTCTTTCCTCTCCTTTTTCCCTCATTTCCTTTATTTCCCCTTCTCTCCCTCTCATTTCCCTTCCCCCCTCCCTCTCTCTATCACACCCTCCTCACCCCCACTCTTTCTATGCCGAAGGGCCTCATACAAGTTAGGCAAGCTCTCTGCCGCCAAGCCACACCCCTAGCCTGCCTCTTCCTCTTCAGAAAGATCTACTTTTATCTCTAAGTTAAATAGGCTTTAGTATTCTTAGGATGGCTCTGCTCAAGTGGAAGATTAATATCTAGTTACATGATAGATCTCCTAACACAAGAATCTCTCCACCATACCCCAGAGCCAAAACCAACCTTCGATAGATGGGACAATGGTCACTTTCAGGTTCTTTGATCGTTGTAGATTCCAGGTCTGATTTTCATTTTCTGGTAAAAACAACAACAACAACAACAACAACAACAACAACAACAACAAAAAACCCAGATAAACAAACAACAACAACAACATAAAAACAAGGCCGCAACAAGGCACAAAGCACAGCAGATCGGATATTAGTCTCTCACCCTCCACCCAGAATGGTTGTGATAAACAACATCCAGAATCTGCTCTGACCTCTGAACAAGAGCTGAGCAAAAGCCAACATCTGACACCTCCGGGCTCCCTCGGGCTAAGTAAGACTCTCAGATTGGCCCTTGCTTGGGTACATTTTAGGAGCACCCACTGACACAAACGAAAGGCCACAGCAGCCTTCCTTCTCCATTGGAAAAGACGTGACCTTTCTCCTGATGTCCACAGACATGTCAAGAAAAATGTGCCCCGAACAGACAGCTATATCCCCTTTAGCTTTCATTTTTCCTAGCCAGTGAAAATCTGTTGTTATTTTTTTTTTTTTAAACATAGTCATCAAAGGCCCTAGAGGTTATCAAGGAACATTAGACACTGGCAAGCCTATAGAACCACAATTAAGAGAAAAGCACACACAAGCAGAAATGCCACCTGACACCAAGGGAGCCTCTGTGTTGGTGACATATGGCCCTTTGGCAGAAGGTCTGTGTTCTCCATTAATGGTCTATTCTCTCTGGGCAACACAGCTATTTGCGTATACACTGGAGCTTATGTAACCCCCAGTTACAGGGTAAGTCATCACATTGGCTATCTTTCTGTCTTGTTAGGTACAATTTTGGCAACTGGGATGGCAAAGTCTAGACTTTCCCTATATATTCTTGTGGAAGGGCTGACTGCTGATCCATATGAGTGTTTCCACGTTAGGAAATGGGATTTTATTAATGTTTCTATTGCATCCATTCTCTTTCTCGTGTGTGTGTGTGTGTGTGTGTGTGTGTGTGTGTGTG
>NC_022010.1:55006838-55011236 GCF_000317375.1 Microtus ochrogaster
GAGAGAGAGAGAGAGAGAGAGAGAGAGAGAGAGAGAGAGAGAGAACTTGCTGGAGCTGATTCTATCCTTCCATCCTAGAGTATCCAGGGATGGATGGAGGATGGAACTCAAGTCAGTTATCTTGGCGGTAGCCATCTCAGCAGCCCAGGAAACAGACCCCTTTGCATTTACATCACAAAAGCGAATGAAATGCCAACTAAGAGAGCTCACTCTATATGGCCTGGTATAAGATTTCTAAATAGCCAAATAGCTGCACAAAATCAAACCAATCAGTGTTCCAGCACTGGGGGGCGAGAAACCCAGGAGCTTCCACCCCTAACCGAGGACTATTGACAGTTGATGACTTTTATAGGAGGGAAAGACAGTTTTCTTTAAAAGTGTGGCCCCTGATAGATTGGCCATACTCCAGAGGATGACCCTAGACCCCGGAATACACAGTCGTTAGAAAATGGAATCTCTGTGCTATGTAAGAAGTAAATAATACAGAGGACATGAAGTTGGGAGGAAGTGGAGAGGTGGTGGGTGAACTGGAAAAGAGGGATAGAAGTAGGGATTGAACATGATTAAACACATTGTATAAGATGCTCAAAGAATTAAAAATATTATATCAGAATGCTGAAGGTACAAAATGACATTTTGTAGTACCAATACTACCTTTAGGTATAGAATTATCTTCGTTTTATTTTTTTATCCAAATGTCTCTCAAGTGCCTTGTCAAGTTGCAGCTGCTACATCCCCAGGAAAACTAGAGAGGGGCTTTTGGTGTCCTTTCCTTCATTCCCAAGTATCTCTTGGTGCGTCTTACCCTGGATGGAGAATGATCCCCCGCACGCGTAATCTTCAGGTTTTATCACAAACACCACGAAGAACTGCTCATCTGGAAAATCCTTCTTCTGTGTAAGACATAACAACCTCATGATTCACAGGGAAGAAAGACAGCCAGGAGGAGAGGGGCAGTAAGAGAAAGGAAGAAAATGAAAGTTCACCCCTGTCTTCCGACTCCCCTGTCCAGTGGGGTTTCCACAGTCCTGCTGTCTATTCTAGACTGGCCATGAACATTACTTCAGCCGAGAAATTAGTATAGGTGGGTACATGGAGAAATTCAAAGTCTATGCCCACTTGAAGATTTAGTACTGTAAGAAACATAATAAACAATAGCCTAGATTATCAAAGAATATTTATATAAAGACATGTACATAGAAGCACATATATTGGAGATAGTCTTGTTATGTAACCCAGGTTGGCCTTGAACTCTTGATCCTCCTGCCTCAGCATCTTGAATGCTGGCATTACAGGCACAAACACAGGAGTTTATTGGTTTTACTTTAAAATCTAATAAGAAATAACTTCTCTAAAATCATGTCATAAATATTTAATAAATAATGCAGGTTAGGGAGATGAAGGACTTGGGAGGGGGGACTGTGCTATGGCTTTGGCTTTGACTTCTGTCTGTGTCCCTCTCTAGTCCTGGTTCAAGTGGGGTTAACAAAAATAACAATACATTACAGTTCCTTAACCTAGGCATTTTTGTCATGCTCGAATTTCCGAGATTGTGTTTAGGTCACAGAGAAAATGTCTAAAGCTCAAGCACATGCCCAGAAGAGAAGTAGAAATTTATTGCCAGATACACAGAAGGTAGACATGGTGGGTATGGCTATGCCCCTCATTAGCCTGGTATAATAGTTCCATGTCAGCTTGACACAAACTAGGTTCATCTGGGGAGAGAGACCCTCAACTGAGAAAATGCCTTCCTGGGATCAGCCTGTAGGTGTCTGTGGGGCATTTTCTTGATTAATGATTGATGTGGGAGGGCCTAGCCCACTATGGAGAGTGCCCTGGGCAGGGGATTCTGGGTGTATTAAAAGCAAGCTGGATGAGCCACAGAAAGCTATCCAGCTATCCAGTAAGTAGAGTTCCTCCAGGGCCTCTGGTTCAGTGCCCGCCTCCAGGGTCTTGCTTGGAGTTCCTACCCTTGCTCTTCTCCACGATGAGCTGTGATGTGGAGGTATGAGCTAAATAAACCCTTTCTCCCTCATTGCATTTGATTATGATGTTTTTATACAGCACTAGAAAGCAAATTAAAATGACCGCTGTTACTATTTTTGCATGTGTGTGTCCTTTTTAAATTGGGGATCATATCAATATGGTATGCTATGGAAGAAATAAGCACAGACAGCAGGACATTTGGGCTATTAAATCTGTGATGCTCAAAACCTGAAGTTTGACTGACAGAAACTTGTCAGGTCAGATACCTAAATTACAGTTAGCTTCTCTGCTGTTTTTGTCTATTTACTCAACAAGCAATGTTGTCTTATGCTACTCAGATCGAGTCACAGATTTCTTAAGTACAAACCAGAGACTAGGGTAGAGTGTCTGTTGGAATAGGATGACATATTTTTTTGCTATAAAATACCACTGAAGTCACAGTTTAGTCACAAATACCAAAAGGGCAAAGTGTTGCATGAATAAGACTCGTGTGCCTTTGAATCTGGTATTCTCTCCAGAGTTGAATCCAACTTTTGGTGATGGCTACTGGTAGGAATTATAATATGTTAAATTTCTTTAAATGACTATAATACGCTTTACCCTAAATAAACTGGAACCTCATCTGGACTTATCCCTGTAGCGATCTGTTAGATATATGTCCGATTGCACTGTAGATTCCCAAGAACTTCCAAGGGGAAAGAAAGAAGGCCTGAAAGAATAGCATTGCCTACCATGACCCAGGCACCAACTGCAGGCAGAACACTATTCACTTTTAAAATCAATCAGAAAGAAAAGAGATCTAAGGTACCCGGTGGACAGTCATCTCCTTTGGATGCTGGTCCGGTAGGTAAGTGACTATCGGCTGAGCCCCACTGCTTTTGTGACTTCAGAGGCAATGTCTCACCTGTAGCGTGATGGCAGCTTTCTTGGTCATGGACTGATAGACGCCATTGAATTCCACGTCGTAGTCCAGATCGTACACTGGACACTGAAGCACATGAGAGACAAAGAGGAGAGCATCAACACTGTGGCATAAGGTCACTCCGTACACACGTGTCAGGGCTGGGCTACCTGGACCACAGGCGGGGGGCGGGGGAAATCTTCTAATCTCGACGCCATGGGAGGTTTCCTCAGAACAGTCAAGAAATGGTCCTCTTACAATTTGGTTTTCACCTAAGATGTCAGAATCACTCTATACAGAAGAGAACTATAAAAAGACTGTCTTAAAGTATGTAACATTTCCTAATTTTTTTGTTGCTATCTTGTGATACAGAAAGCATCTGATGTTGTGACAGCAATCTAAAAACAAAGCAGGAAGTATAGGCTTTTATTATACTTTTCTCACTAAACTTACAGCTGGATGTTCTTCGTTCTTTGTCCTGACCCAGTCCCCATCCCCCACCTCTTCTTGGTACCCATGAGATACGTCTTGTTTCCTATCAATGTCAGCGAACATGCACTGCCCAGTCAGGTGCACGAGATGTTGCTATCATCTGGCATCTGGGAGTGATGAACTGGAGAGGATGGCGCGGCCCCTCCCCCATCTATTCTGGAACATTAGGACCTTACGTGCTAGAAGGCTGACGGGATCAGAGCTCACCATGATGTTCTGAACCGAGACAACTGAACAGGGATAAGCCTTCTCAGACACCACCTTAATGATAACAGAGTCCACATCTTCAGGAAATTCGTATAGAAAATACTGAGGATGAGAAAAAGGGAGACGTGACTTATTAACCTCAGGAAATGTCTGTAGAAACACAAGCCATGCGTGGGATTGCTTTCTCTACCATGATGTTTGGATTCCAGAGGCAAAGCTCGGGGTATGGCTACCGTCTTCCATTCACCTCATGGTAAGCAGCAAACTTCTGCCCAGGGCTCGGTGCCCCACCTGGGGAAGGTGGCAGCGACGGTGAGTGGCCGTTTACACAAGGCTGCCTTTTCATTTTAGGATGCAGACATTTCTTATCAACTCCCTTAGCCTGGGCTTCATTCCTTTTCCTACTTAGGCACTCCGCTGTCAGCCTCTTCTAAAAGCAGAGGTGCGCAGGATGTCACGTCAGACAACAGCTTTTGTCTGTGACGTATGAAGCTCCATCTTGAATAGTAGTTGATCCTTCTGTTCCTCAAGACCATCTTGTCGGAGGGAAGAATTAGCTTTACACCCACCTTTCCTCTAAACCTTTTGGCAAAGAATCTTTTCCCTAACTGAGATATTCTGTGAAACTATTTAGCTGAAAAGACTAAGTTTGATGTTGAGCCTTGAAATATGTTTGTGATTTGAGGTAAATTTATTTTTCAAGTATCGGTAAACTCATGTGTGTGTATGTGTGTGTGTGTGTGTGTGTGTGTGTGTGTGTGTGAGAGAGAGAGAGAGAGAGAGAGAGAGAGAGAGAGAGAGAGAGAGAGAGA
>NC_022010.1:55011336-55030541 GCF_000317375.1 Microtus ochrogaster
GAGAGAGAGAGAGAGAGAGAGAGAGAGAGAGAGAGAGAGAGAGAGAGAGAGAAAGAGGGGGGCGTGGGTGACTGCACAGGCCAGAAGAGGGTGTCCACTAAGACCAGAAGAAGGTAAGACAGGCATTTGTGAGCTGGCCAAGATGGGCTCTGGCAACTCCACTCCAGTCTTTTGCAGGAACCACATGTGCTCTTGACCTCTGAGTCATCTTTCCTAAACCACAGGCAACATTGCTAATGTGAAGAGGTGACACTATTTACCTACCTCAGTTGTGAATCCACTGGGGAAACATACTGACTCTTAAAACATTTAAACACATTTAAAAAGGGGGAGGGAGGAGAATTTCGCCCAATAATTTCAGGTGTGACAACTGTATGAAAAAATCAAGTTTGTGGTTAAGGTTGGAGACCCACCCTGAGGAGACTGATATTTATAGACCTAGTAAGCACATCATTTTAAAAAAGGAGGTAAAAAAGTCAAAATTTAATTTTGCATTCCAGCATCCCGTATACTAATGCTCTCTTGAGAACTAATTCAGTATAGGTAGAATGTTAGAATTAAGGAACACCACTCACATTCCTATTTAGAAATCTTTTCATGCCTTGTATGCATTTTGGAGCTTGATTCAAATGCACATGAAACAGGGTTATTCCAAAGGAGGAACCTAGAGGTCTCAGGGTGGTTTTCAGGATAGCCACACTTTATAATTCAAGAGCACTACTGTTAGCATTGAATAAATACTATGACTTTGAACACTTACCAACATGTCAAACTATTATCAATTTTATTTATCTCTAAATCACTACAACCCCAAAGGAATGTTTTAGACCCCTTCCTTAAAATATTCTTTATTTAGAAAGAAATATTATTTCATTTATTTATTTATTTATTTTTGTTTTTCAAGACAGGGTTTCACTGTAACTTTGGAGGCTGTCCTTGAACTAGCTCTTGTAGACTAGGCTGGCCTCAAACTCAGAGATCCACCTGGCTTTGCCTCCCAAGAGCTGGGGTTAAAGCCATGAGCCACCACCGCCTGGTGAAAACTTCTATTCTTTTAGGGTATATGTTTTGCCTGCATCTGTGTCTGTGTACTAAAAGACACAGTACCCCAGAAGAAGGTATTGCATGCCCTAGAATTAAAGTCAGATATAGGTATGGGCCACCATGTGGGCACTAGGAAGCAAATTCACGTCCTCTACAAGGGCAGCAGGTTTTCTTAGTTACTGAATCACCTACTTAGCCCCTCTAAATACCATCTGAATTTAAATGGTCCATAACTATGAAGAAGAACAAACTGTGCCCTGCGGCCTTTCTGGCCATTGGGCATCAATGTATAGGATGACTTTCACAGAAAGAAAATTTAAATCGTCAATTTAAGGCCAGAGATGGGACTCAGCTTGTAAAGTACTTGCTCAGCATGTACAAGATTCAGAGTTCAAGCCCCAGCATCACAGAACAGAAGTAGGAGTTCATTTCTATGGGTTTTGGAGCACTACCTGGTACATCTGTTCCCATCACGACCAAGGACATCAGGTCAGCCGTTTGAAATCAGCCATAGTGGAGGAGTTTTTAACACAGGAAGGGGAAAAAGGTGCAAACCTAGTTTTGCCCTACCCCCGAGGAGCTGTTAGATATTTATAAGCACATCGGTGATTGTAATAGAGTTACAGAGGCCCATACTGTTTGTTTAATCACCAGTTTACTATATGCAGAACAAAAGCCAAGTAACCATTTGTGAGCAAAATCTTACTAAAGCCATCAAAAAACATAGGATATGTATCGCGGCATAGATGAGTCTTGTCTTTCTGTTTTGAGACAATGACTTGGTATGTAGCTGAAGCTGGCTTGGAACTTGCATGTAGCTCAGACTGGCCTCTTGCTCACACTTCTCACGTCTTGGTTTGGTGTTTAGAGTGGTCGGGTGAAGGTGTGAACCACTACATAGGGTCACAAACCTATTTTGAACTTATTACAGCATAGACTCTTTCAGAAACCATATAAAAGAGGGGGGAAAGGTAGTTAGAAATGCCATCAGGAAAACAACTTAAAAAAAATAGTTTCGTGTGTCTATTCTGCTTGTGGTTATTTTTTTATTGCGGAACACATAAAACTAGCTAATTATTTTACTGACAGGGAACACAAATTCAATCTGTCAATATTATGGCAGGAATGGAAATCAGTCTTATTTTTATATTTTCAGAACAGCCATTTGCATATCTGTCTGCTGTCAGCCTTCCCCACTCGGTCTCCCTGCCCCCTCTCAACCACCCAGACGTCTATCATCACAGAGTCTGTGATTATCACCTCCTCTTTCCCATAGCACCCAGTCCCATCTAACATCCCTCAGGACATATCAGATGCATAACTTTACTCCATGAAGCATGTCCCACGGAACACTGGAAATAGATATCATGCTTCCTATTTTATCCCAATAAAGGTGGTAATATTAAATGTGCCCAAGACTTAAGTAACAACCAAGAATACACAGAGTAAGGTCAAGGGCGTTAATCCACGCCAACTTTACTCTCGCTGCTCCAAGGTGTCTGTGTGCAGCACCAGCAGCTGGGCTCTCGATAACCGCTAGACATTTTCGCTTACCTGAGGTTGAGAGGGGCTGGCAGTGAAGTGGAAGGCGACATTTGTCCTGAGAAACGTAAGGGGGAAAGTGAGAGAGAAAAAATGAGTTGGCAAGAAGAACTAGTTACTTAAAGGAGGGCCACGTTTTGAAGGACATTTGGTCCTGTGATCAGAAAAACTTCAAGGAGACTTTCTGTTTTCAACAATAAAGAACGATGAAGTTGGGGAAGAAGATTGCTTTCCCATCGGTAAACATCCATGAGGTCGTACCTCTATAAACACCTCATTTAGTTTTCTGGTTGCTTTTCTCTTTGGACTCTCTTAAGATATTCCAATCAAGTAATATAATCAATCAGGCTGGATCATGAGAAGCAGATAGCAAGGGAGGAAATGCAAGCTTAGGTCCTTTTGAATAATGTAGGTATCCCTTCACGATAATGTTAGTGGAGAACTGTGCTTTAAAAACAGGGTGGGGGAACAGATGGCCACTGTGGGACAATCAGTAGGGGTTGGAATACATTCTTTTTGCCCCAAACATCTCCCCGGTCTCCTGCAATACTTGCTGAAGTCTCCAAAATTTCACCCTCTTTTGGCTTTAGGCTTTGTCTTCTATGCCCATCCTTAATCCAGTGAAGCTATTCGATCTCGAAATAGAAATTGACTGTGAATTAGTCTCTCATGTACAGAGAGAGCCAGGATCCAGGCACAAAGGAAGGGAGAGAGCTAGAATTCCATTAAGAAGGAAGTTCTGAGCATCAGGTGCTGTCTGGTGTGAACATCTATGAAGTGGGTCAACGGGCTGGAAAACACAAACATGAGTGGGTTCTCTAGTGGAGCTGCTCCTTTGCACCTGCTCTTGGTGGCTCTGCCCTCAGTATTAGTATTGTAGACACTTGCTCAAGATCACCACACTTGAATCCCCAAGAAAGACACTCTCCCAATGCCCATTCCTCCTGGCATTGCTAAGTCTGAACCTGAACTTCGGGGTTCCTTCACCATCTTCATTCCCTAGAGCTCTCTGAAGACTTTCTTCCTACTCCCAATTTTCCTTTTTATAAAAATTAAATGACTTTTTTTTGAAAATATTTTACTTTTCACTTTTCTATACCAACCCCAGTTCCCTTTTTCGCCCCTTCTCCTGTCCCCCACCTCTCCCTTCCCATCTCCCCATCGACTCCTCAGAGGAGATAAGGCCTTCCTTGGGGAGTCAACAAGGTCTGGTATACCAACTTGAGGCAGGATCAAGCCCTCCCCCTCCCCGCCCCCTTATCAAGGTTGAGCAAGGGATCCTACCATAGGGAATGGGCTCCAAAAACCCAGTTCATGCACCCAGGATAGGTCCTGGTGCAATTGCCAGGACTCCTTCCCAACAGATCAAGTCACATAACTGCCACCCACATTCAGAGGATCTAGTTTGGTCCCATGCAGGTTGAAAACAAAACAACAAAACAAAAACAAAAACCCTCATTCCATATGCTATGAAATGCAAACCTAAATAAAGATTTAAATTTACACTGGGAAAAATTAAATAGTTTAAAACTTAACCATTTCTCTAGAAATGGCAGTCAAGACACGTGGGCAAGGTGCCCATAATAAGAGGCATTACTTAGAAGTCATAAAATTTGAGTGCTGTTTATAAAGATAATGGCTGTCATTGGTCTGGCATCTGAACTGAGCTCACAGAAACAGGTGCAATATTTATATGTTAACTTTTGGCATAAACAGCTACCCATGGGGCTGCTGGCTCTGCAGGAGCACAATAGTAAACTCTTGAACTCATGTCACCTAAAGATGCCAACATCACTGTCAAATGAAGTGCTACGTCCACTCTAGAGTCCACAGCCAGAGGAAAGACAGGCAGTGCTGTGCTGTTTATGGCCTGGGTAGGGGCATTTTAATGGGAAGTGTCACCTGCTGTTATGGGGCAACATGGAGCCTTCAACACTCTCAGAGGTCATGACTTTCTAGGTTAGCAATAGACAGACTGCGACTTTCTGAAGCAATCTGTGTGCTTCGACTAGAAATGTGGTTTTTATAAATGTTTCCCATGACTTGGATTCCAATTGGAATACTAATTCAACATAGACTTTCTTTGGGTTTTAGGTTTTGTTTGTTTTGGTTCCTTAAGTTTTATTGTCTTTAAGACAGTAACATTTAAGCCTTCTGGGTTTTGTGGCGTTAACAGTAGCTACAAAATAAACAGTGTGTGGTTGGGGATGGAACAGTATCGGCTGGCATGGCCCCGACGGAGGCCAGCAAGCTGTGGTTTATCAAAGGCCTTCCCTACTCAACAGCACAAAGCTAACTGAAATGGTACAGCAAGAAGCAACCAAGTTTCAATGTGTTTGTTTCGAAACTGAAACACAGGAAGCAAATGCTTAAGGCAAGAGACTACAACCTAGCTTTGTTCCCTGCTTTAGCTGTTAAAGGAAGCCGGGGAAGGGCAAAGAAACACACATGAGAGTCAAGAGAGGAGATTTAGATATGGATGATGGGGAAAGTCAAAGCAGAAGGGTGCTTGAGGGATGGAAGAAGAGAAGCAATAAAGACTTACAGAAGAGTAATAGAGAAGGAAGGAAAGATGGAGGATGGCGAGCAGAGACAAAGGTTCGTAGTTTTGAGTGAGGGGCCATAGTAGTCACAGGACCCTACACGGCTCCTATCGTGAGCTCTTGTCAGGGACAGTGGCTGTTCCACACCCACTTCGTTTGCAGAAGGAAATGTGGTTGTATTATTACTCGGCACCACGGATTCCCCATTCCCTGGGGTCTGCTGCCTGCCCACTGCCGACTGTTGTGAGCTCCCTTCCGACCACCCCACAGCCCTTCTTCCAGCCCTCCTGCTATCTCTCACCCTCCAGACTTCATCCTCCTGGTGTGTGCAGCCTCCCCCCCACATACCTGCGCCCCGCCCTTTCATCCTTTTTCTGGGACTTTGCTTCTACAAATATCAACTCTCTAATGAATCGACTTTACCTTCACTTAATAGGCTCCTGTCTTCATCAGTTCCAAATAACTGACAGACCAGTCCAACCAAGTTCTTCCTCTGCTCTCCTCACTCTCTCTCCCCCGCTCCTTCCCACCTCCCTCCCATCTGTGTGTACATGTCCTGTGAACCCCCACACATGGGAGACCAGAGGTCAGTCAGTGTTGAGTGTGTTTCTCTATTGCTATTCACCTCATTTTTCTAACTCTTTTATCCTTTGACAGTTTTGTAGCTGTGTACAATGTATGTTAAACGCCTGCCCCTCACTCTTTCCCTTCAATCCCTGTCTTCTCCCCAATAGATCTCCCTTCCAGTTTTAAGTTGTTTTTTTTTTTTTTAAAAAAAAAAAACTAGCCCACCAAGTATACTAAGTAATGCCGGCCAGCACATGGTTGTGGGGATAGCCACTGGGGTGTGGGCAGCCTGCTAGTGGCCACCTCTCAGAGAGAAGTGTCTTTCCCTTCTGTAACAGCTAACAGCTCCTCAGTTGGGGGTGGAGCCTCAAGCCTCCATGTTGGAAATTTTTAAAGATTAATTTTAATTTTAATTTATGTGTGTATGTGACTGTGTGGGTGTGTATCATAGGTGGAGGTGCCTCCAGAGGCCTAAAGAGGGTGTCAGAGTCCCTGGAATAGCCTCTAAAGTCACAGGTGGTTGTAAGCCGCCATGTTGAGTATGGGAATCAAACCTGCCCCCCCCTCCCAGAAGAGCAGTAAGCATTCTTAGGTGCTTCTGTAGTTTGAATGTAATTGTGCCCCCCCCCCAATAATCTCACAGGGAGTGGCACTAATAGGAGGTGTAGTTTTGTTGGAGTGGGTGTTATGGGAATTCATTCAGCCAATAGCCTTTTGGGTACCAGCCCACTAGGGGGTGGTCTGAGGTTCTCCATGTGGACTGATAAGCACAGACAAAAAGCGTGCCAGCTCTCTAGGGTGGTAGTTGGATTTCTGTTCGCAGCTTCCAGCGCCCACAGAGCTGCCTTTACTTCCCAAGTGCTAGAATTACAGGCATGTACCACCATGACAGGATAAACGTTTGATCATACAGACACATCTAGGATGATGATAATAAAATAATAATAAAAGAGATGAGATCGCTAAATTCCTCAAGATGCTTCGAAGTCTCTTCACATTGGCACTGGTTGTCGTTCTTTGCTGCTCAGACTCTTTTATCATCCTTTACCACTTCCTGCTGGCTACCCTCATCTTCATCGCCAGTAGGTCCCAGGCCTTAGCAGAGCCGTGTGCAGATGAGCCCCCACCCCGCCCAGTGTCCACTCTCCTTGGGGAAGCTGTTCCTCTGTCCCTCCTCTGACTCACGGCTCTTCATCTCTGCTAGTTTGCCCAGTTCCCTTTCAGCGTTCTGGAGAGTTCCAGCAGAGAATTTTCCTTTGTTTTATCTGGGTCAATTCCTTAATGGCCTGCAGGTCATCTTTCAGCTTCCTAGCTAGAGAAGATCCCTGCTGTCCACTCTTTATTTTGTCCTTTCGCCAGAAGTTTGCCAAGGCACCTGGGGTTTAGAGAGCACAGCAGCCCGAGCAATAGGAAGAGGAGGAATGCATGCTGGGTAACTGTACCTCCTGTCACTGTAATGGGGAGAGGTGGGGAAGTGCGCTCTGGTACCAAAGCACACATCTCTGCCGAAGAATGCTTCCCTTCTGTTTTTCCTCACTTATCTTGAGGCTCTATTGCAGTAGGGAATAGATAAGCAGCCCGGGACTCCACTTGGTCTGGACTGTGTCACCCTCTCCTAACAATGCACCCGGTACCCTTTTAGTTTAAGACCCTGTTCCTGCATGGAGTTGGGTGCACACTCTCCTCCAAACAAAAGTGTACGTTCCTTCTCCCCTTAATGATCATCCAGAATGGACAGTTTCTACTTAATTTTACTCTAGATAACTCTGAGTGTGAACACAGGGGTGTCCAATCAGGCCTGAATTATTTTTTGGCGCATGCACAATAAGGCAAACTGTGCCTTCTGAGTAAAGATTTGGGATGAATCCCCTGTCTACCATCTCAGGTCTTTGCATAGCTGGGCACGGTGTGATTGAGATCTGATGCATCATGAGAAAGGACATGCACGGTGACCAGAGGCTGACATCGTCTAGGCCTGTCAATAAAAATAGAACAACCTGTGATATGCCCTTATCAACCACTTCCTCCTTCTCTTGACCCCCATTAGCGCAGGCTCCAAATAATAACTGGGGTCTTTGAGCACTGTCTCTCACATGATCTTTGTCTTCGGACCACATATTTGTGATCTATATACTACTTGTTTGCTTTTGGATAGTTTTGTTGTTGTTGTTGCTGAGTCTTTCATCTTAATATACCAAACACAGTCAAAGCCCTTAGGAACAGACTGGCCCACAGCTTTGCCACACTTCAAGGGAACCACCTCCACACGGGACTGTTGGACCACGGTGTGTTGAGAGTCCAATGAATTCACAGGAGTTCATGGTGGGGATACACCTTGTTGGAAATGTTGTAAGTCATGACATCTGACATTCCCCATAGAGCAAAGAACATAGCTGAAGATCAGAAAGTATCGGATTCTAGCCAAGTTTCAGTAACTTAGAACTTTGAAGTGCTTTCTAACCCAAGGAGAGAGGGAGAGGTGACTAACTGGGACCAGGTCCTGTGTGAAGCAACTCCTGCTTGAGACTGGCCACACAGTCACAAACGTTCAATCTTCATTCCCTCGAACAAAATGTGATGTCGTTCTTGACCCGCCCATTCCCCCCCCCCCCCCCCCCCTTCAGATTCATTCAATTTTGTGTATTTCAGCTCTTACACTCTTCAAGACCCTTTCCCACTTTCACCTTGGCCATCACGGCAGCCTCCTAATGTCTCTGCAGCCAACACTGCCTCCTGCAGTCCGCTCTTCACACAATGAATGGCGCATGTGGACAACTGAGTTCTCAATGTCCTACCATGTCCCTCCTACCCCACGATCCAGTGGCAGCCTGTTCCTATAGCGCCCCCCTCCCACTGCTCCCTGCCTACAACTGTGGCCTCTAGGGACACAGAGTGGTCCATCGCTGTTGGGAGCTGCTGGGAAGATGGTGTTTGTGTGTGTGTGTGTGTGTGTGTGTGTGTGTGTTTGTGTGTGTGTGTATGTGTGTGACAGGAGCGGGAGGAATACTTAGAGGCAGAAGCGTCTTATTTTAAAATCTGAATGTGAATAGATCAGTGCCTTGTGCAATGGAGAAGCATATTTAGGGAGGATGGATTTAAGCAGAAAGAAGAAAGAATGTGTTATGAGGAGAAGAACTTAAAAGAGGAAGCCAGGAGCAGAATTCAGGCTTGATTTTGCCTTTCTGTTTTTGTGAATTTGGACATGGACAGCATCTCTGGACCTCAGAGTTGGGTGCGGTGATGCATACCCCTAGTCACAGCTTCTTAGGAGGCAGGGATATGAGGACGGCTTGAGCCTAAACGTCCAAGGCTAGCCTGGCAGCATAGGCAGACCCTGGTCTCAGCTAAGACCAACCGAAGCCTCTGGACATCAGCGAAATGTGTTCTGTATGATTCTAGGCTGCCATTCTGAACTGTGTGGCAGAAACTGCCGTGTCAGAGTTAATTCTCCATAGTTGGAGCCTGGTTCTTATCACAGTCCTCATCTGGACCCCATGACCACCAGCTTCTGGGTTTCTGGGTCACTGGCCAAGTTAGTGAATCGAGAAGGAAAGAAAACACACATAGCTCAGCCACCGCCTCTTTTCAGGCTAATCTTCACTGCATCCAAGCTCTCCTAACTCTGTGTTTCCTTCTGTTCGCAAGGTCTGTTTGATGACCCAATGTCATATTACCCGAAGTGAAAACAGAAAACAAACGTGGCAGAATAGATTTGCAAGTCATTCATTAACACTTGCACAGAGCTGCGACCCAATGACTTCCGTTTCACAGTGTTCTTTCCCTGGGGACCAAATTACCTCACTAAGTATCAGCACTGCAATTCACAGAGGTCAAAGCCAGCTGACAGCAACAGATCAAAGGTACCACCGGCAAAGGCAAGGCTTCCCTGAAGGTTCAAGTTGAGCTCTCTGTTGAAGCCATGCTCAGCTCATCTTTAAAGATGGCTGCTGGGCTGAATATCTGCAGGCAAAGCAGCAGAAAGCAAAAGCCATGTGCACTTGCTTACCGGAGCTGGAAGTGTTTGATTTTGGTGACCAGCAGCTGGTAGTGGGCACCGTGAGGAGCCATGGATGCTACATCTACAAAGATCAGTTGCTGCAGAGGGCCCGTCTCATTGGTTGCTTTTGATGGACAAAGAGTGCGACTGACTTCCTGGTAGTTGTAGCTCCGCTGGTATCTGCAGAGGTGGGTGTGGACAGCATCAGCAAGGAGATGCAGTGAACAGGGCCAGGGAGAATGATACCTTACTCCACTCCTCTCTAACCTGGCTTGAAGTCCAGTTTCAGGCTAGATCTGTGGACAGCAAACCTAGGGCACCTGTTGTTGGCATCTGTTATCTGACAGGGACATAGGGACTGCTATGTCCTGGCCAGTATACTTAGCAGTTTTACATCACATTAAGCCAGACACCCCAAGTTATTCAATGAAAAGCACCAAAATTCACAAGAGGAACTCTCCTTGTTAAACAACCAATAAAGGCTCCTCTCTCTCTCTCTTTCTCTTTCTCTCTCTCTCTCTCTCTCTCTCTCTCTCTCTCTCCAATTTCACTGATTTCAAGTCAAAACTATCAGAATTAGTATTTAACCCTCAAATTCCTGAACCTTTAAAAAAAAAAACCCACATCATAACACCTCAGTAGGTGCTCATTTCTCTATGCTTTCTGGGCTCTGAATGGAGGCCACAATGCCTCAATGAACTCTTCTAGGCAAATTAGGGACAAAATCGTCTCCTCTACGAGGACAGGGACTCCTGTTATTCTTCACGGTGTCTTCCCAAACTTAGCTCTGCCCTGTGGGCACTGCTGTCTGAAGGACACAGGTAAGAGAGGCGTTCTGAAGAATGGGTTTGGTGCTGCTCTTATATGGACTGCCAGGCCTAACCCACTATGGATATGGAAGGATCCATTTTCCAAATAGGGGGTGGGAGTAGAATATTATGATATATTTTAAGTAGCATAAATTCTCCCAGGTGCTGAGAATCTAGACGGAATGCTTGATCTGAAATCCAGAGAGAATGGAAATGCATAGCACTGAGCAGTCTGGTGCAGGCATTCATTGCTTGTATTTGGGGTGCACTAATCTGACATTTCCACCTCTGAGTTCTCTTCCGGCTAAGACAAAAGAAAGCAAAGTAATAATAATAATAATAATAATAATAATAACAACAACCCCATCTAAGTCTAAGGACATTGAAGAATGCCAACTGTAGTGATGCTACTTGAGCAGAGAATACTTACAGTCCTTGGAAGAGCAGAGGAACCTGCCAGGACAGCACTGCTTTCTGCTGGCGGACCACGACGAGGACTGGGTAGTCCAGGTTCTCAGAGGAGCTGTTCACATGCACTCGCACCGCTGTCACCTGTGAGGCAGGCGAACGCAAGCTCGTTGATTCCTGACGTTTCTGCTCATGACAGGCGACCCAAATGCCCCAGTTGTCCTCGACTCTTCATAGGCTATCCAGAGAGGGCCTCAACCCCCACCACACATTGAAGTTGCCCTCGGAGATTCTAATAATTGATGCCTGGACACAGTTTGCATAAAACTCTGATTCGATTATGCTCGGATGAGACCAGTTATGGGGCCTTCAAATCGTAAGCTGAGGAGCGGGGGCTGAGCAGTCAGCTTAAGGCTTGAAGAAGAGCTCCAGGAGGGGATAAAAATCATCTCAATGGACTCTTTTCTTATTTATAAATAAGAAATTTATAAATTTATAAGATATTTATAAATAAGAAACTATAAATGCAAATACAATCAAAATCACAAACATTTCCCAAACTGCCTCACAGTCTCCAAAACTCCCAGCTGATGGCAAACTGGGTATGGTAAATCATTGTGATCATTTTGTTTCCTTTTTTGTTAATAGCCTAAGAGATGGGCTGCTGCTTGCCATCCAACTGCAGCAAGCCCTGTAGGGCTGAGTCCTGCCTGCTCCAGGGTAAGTCTCTAACAAGCCCTTCTACACCAGCAGCACGCCACTCTGCCTGAGAGCACACAGCACACCGAGCGAGTCTCCATCTTGCTGAAGATGGGAAGCTAAGTCTGATTCTGAGGTTTTGGTGTTTTCCTTAAGACTCTTACAGTACCATATAAAATACAGAAGATGATAAAGGAAAATACAGAAGAGTAAAAGAAAAAAAAATAAAACCTGACATTTTTACGTAGGAATGTATTATTGCCTTTATGTCCTCTTGAAAGTTTCTTTATCAGGGGGCCAGTCAAATGGCTCGTCAGGTAGTTCAGTGGCTAAGCAACCCCAGGATCCAAGTAAAATCCTGGGTGGACCAAGTTTCCTTTAGGAGATGGAGACAGGAGACCTCGGGGCAGGCTGCTAGAGAGACTAGCTAAGTCAGTTTTCCATTTGATGCCCCCTTAGTGAATAAACTGGATGAGATATGAAGGCTGTCTCTCATCTACAACCTCCAGGCCTCCAGATACAAACATGTGCACACACACACACACACAGAAGGAGAGAGAGACAGACAGACAGAGACAGAGACACACAGAGAGAGATAGGGAGAGAGACAGAGACACAGAGAAAGACAGGGAGAGAGAGACAGAGACACAGAGAAAGACAGAGAAACACACAGAGAGACAGAGACACAGAGAGAGACAGGGAGAGAGAGACAGAGACACAGAGAGAGACAGAAACACACAGAGACAGACAGACAGAGACTGCAAAAAATAAAAAAGCAAGTCCCAAGTTGAATCTTGCAGACCTGCCACATTCCAAGCGCAGGCTGAGAGGAAACAGGCTAGCCTGCGCATTGCATCCAGTGCTTAGTTCCCTGGATTCTTCCCAATCAAGCAAGCCACTGCTTCACATTGTTAATGTTAGCACAGGGGAAGAGTAATTTATTAATTTGATAAGAAGTGCTTGTTCCTGAGGGAGCATTTTCTGTGCTTACACCGTTTCCATGGAAATTGTGTTGCAGCTGATGCTGTACTTCTAGGGCAGCCCTCCTCTTTGTTAAACTCTGGGACTCCCACAGGCCTCTCAAATGCCACATGGCTGCATGGAATCTCCCACTCCCTTCACTCCTAATTTTATTTTATTTACTTATTTTAATGAATGGCTCCATCATGCAGCTATTCATGTAAGCTTGAAACCCGAGGGTCCTGCTTGGTCCCTACTTCTGCCACTTCTAACTCCTTCATTCTGTTCTTCTCCAGGCCTCCCTCCCTGCCGATGCTAAGCTCAGCCCTCAAGGCCCTCTCGACAGCCTCCTATTGATTCCTTCAGTGCTGCATCCCTTACGTCGTCAGTGTCGTCTGTCATTCTCCATGTCAAAGACCTTCAATGGCTCTGAAAAATTTTCAGTCTTATGCCAAAGTAACAATGGTGTAGGAGGTCCTTCTGTCTTTCTGTTGCTTTCATTGGTTAATAAAGAAACTGCTTTGGGCCTTTTGATAGGGCAGAATTTAGGTAGGCAGGAAAGACAGACTGAATGCTGGGAGAAAAAGGGGCAGAGAGAGAGCTGCCATAGAACTGCCAGAGTCAGACATGCTGAATCTTCCCCAGTAAGCCACTGCCACATGGCGATATACAGATTACTAGAAATGGGTTAAATTAAGATGTAAGAATTAGCCAATAAGAAACTAATGAGAGCTAATGGGCCAAGCAGTGTTTTAATGAATACAATTTCTGTGTTGTTATTTTGGGGCTAAGCTAGCTGGGTGGCCTGGACGAACAAGCAGTACTTCCTTCTAATATAACAAGAAAACTATAATAAATAGTTATGAATCATTAAGCTTTGATAACTACTGACAAATGTATTTTATTTTATTCACGCTTTCTATTTCCACACATTCCTTCACTGTATTCTGAAAAACACACACACACATACATATACATATTATTTAATCATCAAATAGCTTAAGGAATATCTCTAAGAGATTAGAGCCTCCTTAACGGAATCCATAAACAGGGCTAGAGAGAGGCTCAGCAGTTAAGAGCACTTGATATTCTTGTAGAGGACCCAGGTTTGGTTCCCAGCATCCATATGGCAGCTCTCAACTGTCCGTAACTTCACTTCTGGGGATCTAATGCCCTCTTCTGGCTTCCAAGGGCACCAGGCATGCACATGATACACAGACATATAGAGAAACATATAAACACAATTAAAAATTAATAAATCTTTAAAAAATGTAAACAGTATGACCTCACTAACTACCATTTTAACTCTTTTAATTTATCTGATATTTATGTAGTGTTTGTAGCTTTTCAATTGTTTTAGAAATCGAATTTTCACGCTTCATTGTAAGGCAGCAATTCTAGCCTCCTCTCATCTGAGGGAGGTTTCTGATCCAGCTGATCAAGAACAAGTCTAAAACCATACATTTCTAGCAAATACTGGTGGGTGGCTGAAGTATGTGGCCTGGGGCCTACCCTTTGGAGGTATACATTCCAAAGCCATCTACTGATCTACCGCATGAGCCTATGTGTCATGGTGAGATCCCCGACAATGAGCTCAGCATTGCTACAGCAGTCTGGACGCTGTTGTTGGGACTAAGTGTCCAGCACAACAGATGCATCATGGCTGTATTATGCCCCTCGGCGCTCAACCATCTCCAAGCCCTGATCTTCCTGGTCTAGCTTTCGTAATCCACTTGCTTTTCTCCATTATTTAATAATGGCCTTACAAGCTGTGATAAAAACAAACTCAGAGATACTGACATAATAAATTGCACAAAAGATAACAGAGTGGGAGTTGCGCGACACTGGGCAGCCTTGCAAGACGAGCAGATAATATATACCCAGAGGAGAGGATCAAGAGCCTTGCTCAAAATCTGTTCTGCCTTTCCGAAAGCTAATGAGCAGCTGAGAAAATTGGATTATGCCTACTGCAGGGAAGTAGGCTGTGTGAAGATAAAGCCCAGTGAAGGGTAGATACTGACCGTGCTGAATGGACCCCGACACCTTGGAATAGAGCATTCTCAAAGCCTACCATTTTCTCCTTCTGCTTCCACTTGTTTCCATGACAAAAAGAGTACTTTTATTACAGAGATTGTGTTTCTTCCTGTATTTGCTACAAGCATGGAATCACTTTATAAGCAGGAGAATTGTGCAAGTATTTTTGCCTCTGGTAGTATATAGATCATGTTTATGAAAGCTCTGAGACCCCCTTTTTAATCATCTATGTCAGCAGGGAGAAGCTCAAATTTGGAGGTGGTACATTTTTCTTGCATATAAAGGATAAAAGTGAGTTTAATTCTAATTTGACTTTCTTTTTGCTAAAGTAATGAAACTGCAGCTCTATTGCACGAAATCTCAGGTTCAGATATAGAGGCTGTTGTCTTCCATCATTAAACATACCAGTGTATGCCCCTCCGACCTTGAACATCAGGTTCTACTTGTAAAACGGCTATAGAGTGTTTGCGGATAGTCCCTTTGCTAACGTGTAACGGCTTCGCCAACTCTGTTGTGCTCACCAGGTTTTATCTGCTGCTGTTCAGCTACTCCCATTCTTCTTTTCTCCCTTCCCACCCATGCTCCCAATAGTCACCGAGCATAGACACTTGATACGGGATTCCCCTCTGTATGTTGTGAATGTTTTATTACCATTGGTCAATAAAGAAGCTCCTTCGGCTTATGGTAGGACAGAATAAAGCCAGGTGGGAAATCCAAACAGAGATATATATAGAGAGAGTAGATGGAGTCAGGGAGACCCCACGTAGCTGCCAAAGGAGAAGGACGCTAGAAGCTTCCTGGTAAGCCACAGCCTTGTGGTGATACACAGATGAATAGAAATGGGTTAATTTAAGAGATAAAAGCTAGCTAGTAATAAGCTTGAGCCATTGGCCAAAAAGTGTTATAATTAATATAATATAGTTTCTATGTGATTATTTGGATCTGGGCAGCTGGGAAATGAACGAGCAATGTCTGCTTGCAGACACTGACCCAGGAGCCCCAGTAGGGACTGGGGATATACCAAAGGAAACCTTTCCACAAAGAAGGCATGGCACCTCATCAGAGTGTGGTAATGAGCTGTGGGCTCACACAATGCCTCCCCAATGGGTAAGTCAGCCAAGACTAGAGGCAGGCCAGTCACTTTTGAATCAATGGAGGTGGTTCTTCCACACAAACTCTGCTATTGCCTCACTGGTGTATACAATTTTTATGTTCAGTGTTAGAAAACATCTGTCTGGGCAGATGACAGGGAGACCATCTATCCAGCTGTGTCACTTATAACTGAGAATCCCGAGACACAGAGGTGCTGTGACTTTGCCAAAGATACTCAGGTGCTGAAGAAGCATGGCAGCAACTCAGCTGCCCCAAATGCTTGGTTAGAGTATACTGCCTTCACCATTCTAAATCATCCACTCCGGCAAGCACCACTGTGAATCTTGTATTATTCCACTAGAAAACCAAGATGTTATAGAAGAACCATACATGATGCGATGAGATAGCTGCATGCTAGGACATACATGTACATTGGCAACAGACTGGTATTTTAAATAGATAAAGAACTTGTAATAAGCAAAACCCCCAAGCAATGGAAAATTGGAGTAAAGTTGTGTGGTGTTTTGAATAGAAATGACCCCATAGTACAGGTTCATTTATTTGAATTCTTGGTTATTATGGAATGTTGTTAAATGACAGAGGTTAGGAAAGGTGTCCTTGTTGGAGGAGGTGTGGCCTTGTTGGGTGGACTTTGGAGTTTCAAATGCTCAAGCCCAGTCCATTTCTCTCTGTCTTTCTTCTGCCTTTGGGTCCAGATACCTAACTCTCTGCTCCTCCCTAACACCTTGTCTGCCTGCATGCTGCCATGATGACAAAGAACTAAACCTCTGAACTGTAAGCCAGCCCCAGTTAAATGCTTTCCTTTATAAGAATTGCCGTGGTTATGATGTTTCTTCACAGCATTAGAACACTGACTAAGACAGGATGTAAGCAGCTTCTAAAGAAGGAAGAATGCCCCAAAAACATACGAAAACACATTCAGCACTTTAGACTCCTCATAGAGACAAAGTCTCAAATGTATGCCCTTACCAGGCTTGCAAGCTATCGAGAAAGTCAGGAACTCTTGCATGCTGCTAATAAAAGTGTTGTACCATAACAATACTTCATGAAGCAAGTTGAAAATAGGAATCAGAGTTGAAGATGAATTATCTTCCCACTCCTAAGTTTATAGACAAGAACTCCAACACAAGTGCACACACACCCACACATGAAATCTTGAATAAGAAGGTTCACTGCAAGCGAATGAAACAAAAGTAAGCTATGCAACAGAGGAAGAAAAAAAATACCACTGCAAGAGGAGGCTAGACACTGGAAAAGTGAATGACAGGAATACGGATCAGTGCAGACAACGCTCACAAAGATGAACTGAGAGAGAGCAGGTGGACAAGGGAGTCACATTTCATAATCCCTTTTAGGTGAACTTTGAAGGTAAGGAAAACTATGCTATATGTATGTATGTGTGTGTGTATACATATATATGTATTTAATAAAATATACCTACATGAAAAGAATAAATATCAAATATGAGAAGCTAGAATCCATAAACTTGAAAGAATCTGAGACTTTACCCCATTGGCCATGTTCAACAATACTAGGAAAAGACAAAATTTCCCCATTGGAGATAAAAGACCTGTTACCACACACAATATTAGCATTATTGCTCCTTGCCCAGTATTCTGAACGAGACACGAATAGCCCAAATGGATGCCTATGTGCATGCAGTAAGTTGCTCTACAGGAGAGGAACCCCACGATCAGAGTGTCTAAATATTTTACAACAGGCAAGAAACCTGCTTGCCATTGTTTAGCTCCAGAGGGAGGCATTGTAAGCTTTTTGATATTATTTGCTAAGCAAATATCCTTAAAATCACGAAAAAAAAAAGGAGAAAAATTTTCAACCAACCCTTTCATGCAAGAGACCCATGAAGGACTGTCTCACACAGCGCCTTCTTAAAGGGATGGCTGGAAAGGACAAAGGTGATGATAAACAAAGGCATTCTAGTCTCTGTCTCACACTGAGTCTTTGCACAAATGTTTGTCTCATTCTTTTCTCTACTTGAATGTTTATCTACTGTGCTTTGTAATAACAGAAAGAAGCCTGACATTCTGGCCTTTGTGTTTGCTTCCCGCCGAGCAAAGGAGCCCCAGATGAAGCTTGGCTTGTGGGCAGCAGCAGCGGCTTAGGCTGGATTCAGCATGGGTAGATTCGAGTCCTGGGATGACCATAACAAAATATCCCAAACCAGGTGCTTCAGATAATAGGGATTTATTCTTTCCCATTTCTGGGACCTTAAGACCAAAGTGAAGGAGGCAGCAGGGCCTTACTCCCTCTGAGACGCAGGTATATACAGGTAGAGTCCTTCTTTGCCATCCCTTCACTCACAGCTCCATGATCTTCCTGCACCCCTCCCCTCAGCTGGCAGACTTTGCACGCCTCCGTACCTTCACATACTTTTTTGTTTTCTGTTCACATTTTCCTCTTCTCTAGGGGTCCCAGCCATCCTGGGGTAGGTCCCATCCTAATGATGTCATCTTAACTGACCACACAGGCCAAGATCTACTTTCAAATAAGTTCAGGCTCACAGGTTCCTTGGCCATGAGATCACAACATAATTTTCTGGAACAACAGATCAACCCAGAACTTTAGATTCATAGAATTTAAACGCAGCAAGTCATTCCTCCGGACTCCACCTTTAATGCTGACTGTACTCATCGGTTGTTATAAGAAATTAAAATGGACCCCAGACCTGAAGGAGCCCTGGGCAGACAGAGCCAGGTAGATGGCATGTGTGACCTTACCCTCCCTTAGTTTTTAAGTGGCTTGCTGTCGTTGACTATATGAAAGAGAAAGGAAACTTAAAGATAATCAATCAAGAGCTGCAAACTAACTCATAGAAGAAGCGGCAATCCGTCAAGTGTTTCCGTTCCTTCCTCAGGTCCTTTGATGGAACACCTGAACCACTTCTACTTTGGATCCGGCAAATTGGAAACAGCCATCAGCTTCACTAACCTCTCTAGTCCTGTTTTGTGTCTCAGCTTGCCCAGCAACATGACCAACACTCTTGGAGGGTCACAGCTGGGTGATGAAGACAAGACCCCTGAGATAGTTCATATGTGATTTGTGTGAGAAGGCTAACCCCAAGTAACGCAGCCTTCAGGCCCGAGCCCTGTTCCCCTAGAGGGCAAAGCACCACCTTCTGAGGGTGTCCTTGCCACGCTTCCCTTACCTGTGGTCGGACCCACTGCCTCAGTCACAGCGTGCTTCAGCGTCAAACCGACCCCTGTGACGGTTATGTAGGACTTGTTAAAAGTCTGCCAGCAAAGTTCAGCTTTGGCAACGATCTTTTCCACTCTTGGGACGCAGTGAAGAAAGATGTGGAGATCTGGGTTTTATTTATGTATTTATTTTTATGGCACTAACATCTGTGTGGCCTTGAACAAATTGCTTTCAAATTTCTGGATGAAATATAGCGTGAGAACCACGACAGCCAGACTCTTCACTTCCCTGGGTAGTGTCACCAATTGTGTGTCAGACGGTGTGAGGCAGTGT
>NC_022010.1:55030927-55056852 GCF_000317375.1 Microtus ochrogaster
GAGGAGGAGGAGAAGGAAAAGGAGGAGGAGAAGGAAGAGGAGGAGGAGAAGGAAGAGAAGGAGGAGAAGGAAGAGGGAGAGAAGTAGGAGGAGGAGGAGGAAGAGGAGGAGGAGGAGGAGGAAGAGGTGGAGGAAGAGCAGAACGAGGAGAAGGCAGAGACACTCCACCGATGCTTGGGTTCAAATGCAGAGGAGAGCTGGGCCATCGGTCAGTCACTATTGACTATCTGTTGCCGAGTGGAGACAGGCTTACAAGCCCAATAGCAAAGGAGAAAGAGCCATCCCACAGAGGATCTCAGTTTCCTTTTACAGCCTGGCTTCTAGGAACCGCTCATTCATCTCATTGAAAAGAACAGCTTATCCCTTGGGGCCCACTTCTTCCGCTTTCAGATTCTTAATGTTTTCGATCCAGAGCCTGTCTCTAGGAAGACTGCTGTATAAACCATGTCATTCTGGTTTCACCATAACATCAATAACCTAGATAGGAAAACATTTCTATAAGCCTTCATCATTTGATTTATGGTCAAAATGTTGTATTAGAAGCTTCAATTCCACACACTCAGGGAAGCTATTAAGAGATGTGGGACTGTGGGCGGGCCAGGAACACTGCACAACGCAGGCAAGCTGGCAGCTTTGGGACTGTCTTAGTTCATTCTGTAAATATTTGATTCCTCTCTGTGTGAGGCATTGTTTGGATAGCAGTGTAGACATAGTTACTCTCTTCGTGAAGATGGGTGGTTTGTATGTGGAGTGTTAATTCAACAGGTCACTTAATTTACTTGGTGGTATCTAGGGAAGAGTAAGGAAGGGACTTTGGGAAGGATGTTTTCTAAAAGCCAGAAAAATGGGGAGGGAGCAGAACAGGAAAAAAATGGCCAAATAAAGGGAATGCCATTGTTGACAGAGGTGAGCGGGGAGAAAAGAGAGGGTGAGAAGCAGAAGAATTAAGAGCAAATTCATTTGTCTGGGGCTTGAGTGCAAGCAGGGCTGTCACAGTTGGTACTAGTGGGGTCTATCTTGTTAAGAAGGCTGGAGCATTATCCTAAGAATCGAAAGACTGTGAAAGGCTTCAAATGTCACTGTCCTGTAGCCACCGACCCTCTGGAGAACCACTGTGGGCCCTACTGCTGCTCAAGAGCTGCTTTGTAGCCGGCTCAGTTCTCAAGTGGAAGAGTGGGTGGGGCAGAGCTGGCTGGCTGCACCAAGGGTGTGAGCTCGTGCAGAAAAAGTCTAGCGGGATGGCAAGGGGGCCGTGAGAAGTCGGGTACCTGTGTTCCACTCGTGAAGAGGAAGGGCGTTTTCCTCTAGATGGGTCCCCCGACAGAGAATGCCCCAAGCAAAACATGGATGCTGGGTGGTCAGTATGCAGCTAAGTTGCCCCGTACTTGGTACCTCCTCTGCGTGCAACACCAGAACTGTTGTGCTACAGAGCACACTTGGGAAATGGTGTCTGGGTATTTTTCCAGGAACTGGCATCAAAGAAATTATGTCCAGAGGACTGAAACCTGTCATGGACCACCTGCCCCTCCCACTCCAAGAGCCACACCTCTCTGTCCCCGCCAGGCTCACTCACAGGTTCTGCATGAGTTTCTCAGTTCCAGTGGCTTCCCGCTGCCTTTGGCATCTCCAAGCTCCATTTCTGCTTGAGAGCCAGCCGCCCATGCTGGCTGGACATCCTCTCACCAAGCTAAATTTGTTCATCTGCGCATGGCTTTTTCGCATCTTCATTTTCTCTGCTCCTTTCTTCGCCTTGGTCTTGTGACGGCGATAAAGAGGTAAAAATAACTATTTTATGGTTTGAGACCAAACCCAGGGATCTATCCTCTGGATTTTTTTTTTCTATACTGACTGATTGCATTATAGACAAATTCCTTCTAGAACCATTTGAAGGCCTACTTAATTAATGCTCTGAAAACAGAACCTGCTAGAAAATTGTTATGATTCTAAGAGTGGTGAGATGATGATGTTTATCATCTTTTTATTCTATAGTAGAACTGCTTGATGGATGTCATTTATAACTTCCAATAAGTATTTGTAAATGTTACTATTACCATGGAAATAGACATCTTTCTAAATAATATGGAACTGACCATCTACAAGTAGCTTCCTCTTCAGAAGGGACCTTAGAAAGGCCACGTTGAAGAGCATAAATCATTTCTAATTGTGCAGTGACACTGGGGCAGAGGTGACACATCATCCTTGGATTCTTCTCTTACTATCAGATGACAGCCATGTCTTTAGTTGGTCATAGATAAGGTTGTGGCACCTCAGCTCCCCTCCTTGCCATCTGAATCTCCCTCTGTGCTAGGTCTGCACAGTCCAGCAGATGTTCTCGCCTGAGCATGATCCACAAGGACTTGTGGTAGAGCTGGCTTCAAGCCAATACAGCATCCCAAACCACTGAGTGTTTCGATGGCACAATGTTGAATGGATTTTGTGGGTTGCCTAGGCTACCTAGGTTGTCAAAAAGGCAGATGATGGCCCATGCTCAGTAGCCAGATGAATCTGCTTGGTACTTTCAACTCTGAGCGAATGATACCATGATGAAGCCAATACAGCATCCCAAAACACTGAGTGTTTCGATGGCACAATGTTGTATGGATTTTGTGGGTTGCCTAGGCTACCTAGGTTGTCAAAAAGGCAGATGATTGCCCATGCTCAGTAGCCAGATGCATCTGCTTGGTACTTTCAACTCTGAGCGAATGATACCATGATGAAGAGAGAGTTTATACTGTGCTGGTGACAATGACAGCAACAGAGTACATTGTGGTGACAGCACCTAATAACAGGGAAGGCCTTGCCAAGCCGAGCTTCCCACTTTTCTTCTTCATGATGGTTGCTGTAATATCATGAAGCTTAGTCTTCTTTTGTCTCAATTGATGCCAAATGAACCCAGGTTCATGACCTACTCAATATCGTGTGTGTGTGTGTGTGTGTGTGTACGTGCACTCGTGCATGTGGGTGCACACACATGGGTATGGAGGCCAAAGGTCAACATTGAATGTCTTCCTCTGTCATTCTCCATCTTCTTTTTTGAGATGGGTTTTTACTGAACCTGGAGCTCAACAATCGGCTAGAATGGCTGGTCAGTGAGCTCGGGATCTGCTTGTCTCTGCTCCCTCTGGGTCGTGGGCTTTCAGATACTCCCTGCTACCCCCATCCTTTACATTGTTCTGGGTGTCTGAACTCAGGACCTCATGTTTGTATGATGAATGCTCTGGAGACTGAGCATTGCCCTGGTCCAGCCTTCCCACTAAGCTCTCAGCTATGCTAGCCAGCTGGTTCCTTTCTTTTAGCTAAGAATCTTGCTCTCTCCCATGTCACCTTTCTCCCATGTCATTCCCCTGACACCTCACAGGTACTTTGGAACTCCTCTATAAATCTCTCCAAACTTCTGTATGTATGCCTGGACTGCCACTCTTTAGCTCTTTTTATCCCTCAACCGCGGCCCTTTGTTACCCAAATAAACAATGCTTTTCTTCTGAAACCTGTAATTCTTCCCTTTTGGTAGCGATACTGTGGAAGCAGAGGGAAGACAAACATGTGTTTCTTTTATCAAGTGGTGGAGAAGAATTAAATAAAATTGTGACATTCCCATGTCAGTACACATAAAATGATCCCAGGCGGGAAGTTAATCAAAATAGACTTGAGCTGCACTGTCCGCAAGGCAGACCATCTACAGGGACGGAAACACTGGGTTCGTCTTGCTTGTTATGGTTTGTCTTCATAGCTGTTCAGAGAGGACCTAGAAATACTAGTTCTTAGGAATAATAATTACGCTGAAATCACAGGCTGAGCGTGCATGCCTACAACAAACCTCACAGGCCTTCACAGGCCCAAGGGTAATGCCCAGAATGGCTGAAAACTGCCCTTCTAAGCTCTATAGGAGGCAGCAGAAAGTCACAGATGACATCGGCCATGGTTCTCTGAAACACTGAAGAAAATCTGCCATTTGCAGTTTGAATTTGTGTCTACCCTCCTCGTAGAGGTGTCCAAACAATCCATGCGGGGAAACAATAGCCCAAAGCCTCTCGCTTCATGATCCAGTGAATGCCAGGAAGTTAGACACAAGGTTTTTAAGTTGCGTAATGAAGAGAAGCGAATGAAAGCCTGACCTTGGTATTTCGAAGTTATTCTTGTTGTTAACCATCAGTGTAGCAGCTGCGCTCTTCTGGGAGGTGGGAAGATTCTGTGGAAAGATGCTGAAGAAATGCTCTCAAGAATTCAAGTTACATTCTTGGATTTCAAACTGTTAAGTGATTTTCTTTTTTGTTTTTGGAGGGGGTGGTGTCTATATGAAGTCCCAAGTGGCCTCAGCCATTTGGACTTCTTACCTCATCTCTCCAAGGGCTGGGATTGCAGACACGAGCCACTACAGATAGCACAACATTTTGGATAAGAAGTTATTAATATCTTGCTTGCTTTAGTCTTCGTCCATGTCAAGTGGGAAGAGATTGAATGACTTAAAAGATCCTTTGAGCCCTTAGGCTAAAACCTCTTTCTTAAGGTTTTAAAAGATGGTCTTAGTAAGAACAGAGAAAAGCTGGAGCTAGAGAGTTAGCTCAATAGTTAAGAGTACTAATTGCTCTTCCAGAGGTCCTGAGTTCAATTCCCAACATCCACATAGTATCTCACATCTATTAAGGAATCTGATGTCTTCTTTAGGCATGTAGGTGAACATGCAAACAGAGCGTATATACTTAAAATAAATAAATGAATAAATAAATAAATGTTTTTTTTAAAAAAGAAGAAAAGAGAAAAACCTCAAATGCAAGTCCAATTACACGTCTGAAGCTAAGCATACCTAACAGATAACCAAGTTGAAGAAAGGAAGTACCAGTGCATGAAATCAACACAGACACTTCCTGACTGAAAAGAAAATGTAATTTCCCTCTTCTGTCACAGGTATGATTTAAACTCTGTAGCAAAATCTCAACAACCGGGAGACTCTCTCTGTAGTATGGGAACCATTTGCCATGACTGTGAATGAAGAAGTAAGGAACAGTCAAGTGATGCAGCACTCGGGAGGCAGAGGCAGGGGGATCTCTGTGAGTCAAGGCCAGCCTGGTTTACAGAGCTAGTTCCAGGACAAACTCCCAAAGCTCCAGAGGAACCCTGTCTCGGAAAACCAAAAAAGGAAAAAGATAAAGAAGGAGCGACACTTATCTCCTGGGATGAGCGAGACAGAAGATCTCTAAGAAAGCCTCACCCACTGGAAAGCACACCCAGAGAAGGGGGGGGCTCCGCCATGGCTGACCTTGCTAAGGAATAGTTTAAAAGCCAAGAAGGATGAAGAAGGAATATACAGACATAAGTAAGACACATGGTGGGGGGAAAGAGAAACTAGAGAGTATTAGCACTCAGAGGTAGCGGCAGCAGAAGAGGAGGCAGAAGAGGAGGCTGAGGATGGTGAGGAAGAGCCCAAGCAGCAAGTGCTGGTTCAGCGTTTTTCGGCACGCAGTCATGTTTTTGCAGTAAACAGTGTTGGAACAACTGGGCAACGTGGGCAAGGTAATCCAGAGCAGTGGTTCTCAACCTTCCTAAAACTGTGACACTTTAATACAGCTTCTCATGTTGTGATGACCCCCAACCATAAAATCATTTCACTGACACTTCAGAACTGTATTTTGCTAATGTTATAAATCATAATGTAAATATCTGTGTTTTCTGATGGTCTTAGGTGATCCCTGGGAAAGGGTCTTTCAGCCCCAAGGGGTTGTGACCCACACCTTGAAAACCACTACCCTAGATAGAACCCTTATTATATCTTCCATAAGAATTAAGTCACTTAGATCATATAGCTAAATGTAAAATGCATAATTATAAAACTTCCAGAAGATAACACAGGATAAAACCTAGATGTTTTTTGCTTTGGTGACAACTTTTTAGATATGACAATGTGTTGCGGAAGGTCCTTCCGCTCCTCCAGCCTATAGCCGCTTTTTTAAAGGGAGAGAGACCACAGCCCAATGGGCTGGTATCTCAGCGGCTATAGGCTGGAGGAGCAGAAGGACCTCCCGCAACAACAATGAAAGTAGGATACTTGGCAAAAAAGGTTGATAAATGGTACACCATTAAAATTTAAATGCATGCCCTGCAGATGATAATGTTAAACACATAAAATGACAAGTAGGAAGAAAATATTACAAAACACGTTTTTATCAAAGGGTTGGTATCTCACATCCACAAAATAAAGCTCAACAATAATGAATTGAAAATTTCAATTAAAAAATAGTCGAAAGGTCTAAAGCATCACCTCACCAAAGACGTTAACCATATGGTAGCCAAGCTTAGAAACTGCTCAACAGCACATGTTCTGAGTTCGCTGCCCATGAAAATGACAAGCAGCATCACACGTCTATGGGAGGACTGGACTTCACAACACTGGCCGCAAACGTCCTGAAGCTGTGGGGCCCTGGGGGCTCCTGTTCTGCACTGGGGGGAGCACAAAGTGATCACTTTGGAAGATGATGTTCACAGATTTTTCAAAGCTAAATATAGTCTGGCTGATCCAGCTCACACATCCACATATTTTAAAAAAACTGAGCTGGCCAGGTGGTGGTGGTGCCCATCTTTAATCCCAGCACTTGGGAGGCAGAGGCTGGTGGATCTCCAAGTTCAAGGCCAGCCTGGTTTATAGAGTGAGTTCCAGGGCAGCCAGGACTACACAGAGAAACCCTGCCTCCAAACAACAACAACAAAAGCAAAACAAATTGAGTTGAACACTTAGATCTATACAAATATTTACAACCACTTTATTCATAATTGGCCCAAACTGGGAGCCATCAATATGTCCTTCAATGAGACCACAGAAAAATGGACTGTGATTTATCTAGATAACAGAGTATTGTTTAGCACAAGAAAGCCAAGAAAGATATGGGGAAACCCTCAACGCACGCTGCTGAGTGAAGGAAGTAAGTCTGGAAGCCTATACATTGGACGGTTGCAATTGTAGATGCCAAATCTACCTTTGACATTTTGGGGTCCTGGGTGGGTTCAAGAATTAAATGGACGTATATAGATTAGTAGTGGAAAAGCACACAAAGTCAGTGTGTGTGAAGAGCCTTGCATTCAGTGATGTATGAAGGGCCTCAAGAATACATGAAGTTCTGAAGACACTTCCAGCTGAGAGGTGAATAAGGTAAACTGAAACTGATTGGGTTTGGGTAACTAGTTGTTTCAACAGACTACTGGATAGGAAGGGAAGGGTTTGTCTACAATGTTGGTACAAAATTCTTCCTGCCTCACCTAGCCATTCTTGATGAGAAAGACCCTATTCTTTTCATACGAGGAGGGTACATTCCCCGTGTGATTTCATTTCCTGCTTTTACAAAGCAGAATGAGGGTTCAGAGTCCAGTTGATCCTGCATCCGCTGTTTCTCAAGGGCCTCTAACTGGAAAGACAGGGACAGCATGCCGAAAACACATATTTTGGGGTTCTTTGGCCCTCCTTTCAAAATGATGCTCCGGGGCTGTTAAACTTTAGAGATATTTGGGGGAAATATGCCAGCATTCCAGGAGTTTAAGGGAAGATAAGAAAGCTATAATTGTCAAGACACAGGGGGATTTTTTTTTTTAGGAGAAAAAAGAATTGTGTGTGATAACAGCAGTGGATCATGGCATTTCGAACTGACGGGAGGGCCACTGATGTAAGCCATGGATCAGTGGACAGCAAGTGCAGTGATGTAGCAATATTGGCCGTCGCCCGTGCAACAACACATCAGTGCGGGTTATTAACAGAAGATGTCAAAGAAACTAGGAAGAATGCATGTGTTCTGGCTTTTATTTTTATTTTATTTTTGTTGTTGTTGTCCACACAAGGTTTCTCTGTGTAACAGTCCTGGCTGTCCTGAAGTTCACTCTGTAGACCAGGCTGGCCTAGAACTCACGGAGATCCCCCTGCGTCTGCCTCCCAAGGGCTGGGATTAAAGTTGAGCATCACCACTGCCTGACTCATTATTATTCTTCCAGGTCGGGGATACAAACTGCAAGTTCCCATAGCTAGAGACGGCTTTTATTCACTTAATAATGCTAGATAATCTCTTTTGCAACCATTTTTAGAAATAAAATGTTTTACCAAAGCACTTGGAATATTCCCAAACCACAGGTGATCAATTTCCCAAACCAGAGGCGATCCGCACCACTTGCTATGGCAATTCTCTCCTAAGCATATGCTGTCATTTCTGACTAGCCTTGAGGCTAACTAAAAAGAGCAGGGGTCTGAAGAGAGTTCTTGAAAATGCTGGTCTAAGTATTAGCTGCTAAACAAGCTTTTCGGTCATCTGAAGAGAAAGGAAATGTCCCAGTTCTGGCAGCCGGGACACAGAAGTGAATTACTATAGCTTTCTTATCAGTAAAGACAGATTGTTTTCAGCATCCTTGGGCCACATTTGCGGTAGAAGCCACCTCCACTCCAGCTCCACGCTTGTTAAAACAGTCAGTTGTAAAAGGCCCTGTTCAATCTTGCACAAGATCAGAATCTCCACGTCCTTCCTCCTAATAGGATCTGTTTCTTTGTCTGCTGTTATCACGCAAACGGAATGAAGGGGTAAAAACTTCAGCAAATAATTTTGTTCATCTTATCACTAACAGTGTGTTGTTTGCCTGGACTTTTGAGACAAGGTCTCGCTCTGTATCCCTGGCTGGGCTAGAACACCATCTGGAGCTGAGGCAGGCTTTGAATTTGTAGCAAATCCTCCCGCTTTTGCCTTGCAAGGATGGAGATAATATTTAAGCGCTGCTAGAGGCCAGTTAGCATTTAAAATATAATGTACATCTGCTGCATAAGACTGCCATTCAGTTTTACTTCCTCAGATATGAAAAACCATCTTTACGTTGCTAATTACATTGATTTATTTGTTTGGCGGTTTGGGCACACACAGGCTGTAGAGAGTTTGTGGGGGTCAGGGACCACCTTGGAGAGCAGATTCTCTCCTTCTACATGTGGGTCCCCAGAATCGACCACAGGTTCTCACGCTCGACACAAGAGCCTTTACCTACTGAGCCATCTCTCTAGTGCCAAACACTCTTTTTGAAAATACAGATCTATTGCTTTTATGTAAGTTTTATACACATTCCTAGAAACCGGCTTATCTAAGCCAAAGGATCTTACATGGAGGACTTACTAGAATTTGATGTTCTTACTACTGACTCTAATTTTTAAGCAAAATATATTCTCATTGTGCCTCCCCCACCCATTAAATAGCCAAGTAATTCATTAAGAAAAACTTTAAAATTTTCCATTTTCAAAGAAAAAAATATAATGCTTATCAAAAATGTTTTTATAAATCTGGTGAAATGGATGACTGTGATTCTGCATTCTGTTCTGGCTGTCTCGTGAGATGGTTGATACTTCTCTATGCAGATGCTCTCACTCAGATAGGACATTAGCTCTGCCTTGGAGCCATTACTGCACCAAGCTCCGACTGTGTACACGCGGAACTTCTGTTAGGCCCCAAGCTAAACAGCGCAAGAAGAGCCAGCCAACATACTCTGGGATGCTGCCGCACGACACCCCGTAATAACATGAACATCAAGGGGTCAGCTCTGTTTGAAAAGGAGACAGAAACACTGGCATCTTCCAACAGCAAAGAGATTTCCAGGCGTCACATGTCCCTCCAGGTCTTTTAGACTGAAGTCAGCCAGGGAGGACGTAGAAAAGATACCGAAAACAGCCAGCTGAGACCACAGCTGGGGACAGGGCGGTAAATCTTTGCATATTGTTTCAGATGTTTAAAATACGCTCTCAGAAGAGACCATCACAACAGTGAAGATAAAACAAAGAGCAAAGCCCCAAACAAACCCACACCAGCACAAACTATTGATGTGCTGCCCAGCAGGACTGATAGCAAGAAAGAACAAAGGGACTGGAGGCCAAGTTCAGCCACGTGCACATGGCAGGGACGCACAGAGGGAGCGCAGCGTTGGGAGCCAAGCCTTCTGAGCAGCGGGAAGACCTATAGGAAGCATTCCAAACTGGAACACAAAAGTTAGAAAACAGTCAACTTTACTTTTTTTTTGATCGATAAAACAAAGAGAAGTTTTTGAGGTAGTGAAAGGGTTTATAAAGACACATCTCCCAAACGCTATGTTTTCCCCAAGACTATTGCTTTTTAGTCAGTTACTATCTTTAGGTGTAAGTGAAAATATTTTCACTGTTCAATGTTTAGAAGATACATTAAAAAAAATAGCTACAGCCTTAGTATCTCCTAGAGAAAATGCAAAGTTTATCGTATTTCAGAGACCACTAATAAAGACTGATATCATAAAAAGAATTCTGAGAATTTCGTAATCCATGCATCTGAAACAGTTGGGGAATCCTTGCCTTGGCGGTCACAGGGAGGATTAGCTGCTCCAGTCTGGCTTTCAGATTCTCATGGGGGGCGGGGAGGAAGTGCTTGTCCTTTTTAACTGCACGTTCAAAACTGAAGCACACCATGCTAAGTGGTAAACCTCCAGGCCAGCCTCCATGCTCACCCTCCACGCCAGCTACCAAATCCCAAGTACAACAAGGAGCACAAGGAGTTACATCTCGGTACAACTGGCAGCTGACCTGGAGGTTAAGATGCAAAGATAATCAATCTCAATGATAACTGGTAATGGGAATCTTTTGGGTGATTCCCTGAAAACCACTGAAATCTCAAAACTGGCACAATGACAAGACCATTTGACAAACCAGCATAAATGGGGCAAACCTGACAAGGCTGCATCCCTAGATAAGGAGCTACATTTGATTGACAGCTGATGGCTGCTCACGAAGGGAGGAGCCCCTGGCAGGTTATCTAATCCCCAGTGGTCAGCCCTAAACACATACACATGAGCAACACTAAATGGGCTCAGCAGGTTGTATTTATGTGTGTGTGTGTGTGTGTGTGTATATTTATGTATAATAATTAAAGAAGAAGAGGTCATGAAATTGAAAAGCATGGGGGACATGGGAAGAGTTGGAATGGTGGAGATGATGTAAATACAGTGCTTATGTATAAAATTACAAAATAAAGTTTTAATTAAAAAACAAACTTTTATGAAAGGTCATAAATTTATACATTACTACCAATAAAGAAAAAGAAGAAGGAGAATGCGCAGAGGACAGAAACAGAAGGTAGTGAATGAAAAAAACAAATAAAAAGGAAAAGACATGACTGCTCCTAGGTGTGGTGGAGGAGAAGGTTTATTGTAGATAAAAGGGGGAGCACCGCCAGAGGCAGGGACACGTAAGGGAGTCCAGAGTGAACACCATCAGACTCAGCTGTGCCATGTGATGAGAGGGGGTAGGGAAAGAGAGGGGAGAGAGGGGAACCAGGGCCAATAGCCAGGAGTCTCAAAAGAGAGTAGACAAAAGGGACCAGAATGATCCAAAATGATCGGATTATATAGGGAAGGGCAGCCCAGCCACTGGGCTGGAGAAGTTTAAGGGAGAGGGAGTGGGTATGCCAGCCAGGAGGGCCCCCTAAGAGGTTAGGACTGAGGGATGCTGGGAGAACCTGGTAGCCAGCATCCACTTTGATATGTTAAATCAGCACCTCAGCCATTTGTCCCAAGGTTTGAAACTCAAGGGTTAGACCTTCACTGCCACAAACTCTACAGATTAAAAAAAAAGAAAGAAAGAAAAACTAAAAACAAAGCCAAAAACAAAACAAAAAACAGAAAAACTAACAAAGTGAATCAATTCTTAAACTTCAGAAAGAGCCTAACACTTTAATAGTATCTCGTTACCAAAAGAACTTGCCCTGTGACCTTCGGCACAGCAGCTGGGTGGTGCTACAGTACGCTTCATTTACAAGGAACTACACAAACAGACTGTTCCTAGGAGCTGTATGGTTTGTGGTAATATTAATATCCCTATTTAAAACAGACACTTTCTCACTGTGGGAGAAAGAGTATGTATAGCCAAGCTTAGCCTGTTGAGAACCGGAATTTGGAGTCTGAAAGGGGAGGTAGATGGGATATCAGTGAGAGCAAATGAAACTTCAGGTTTCCAAATCTGACTCAGAAGTCATGATATTGGTCCATGATACAATGCATCCCTAGATCTTCCCATGGAGAGGGCTTGGAAAAGTCGTTACCAACAGTGGGCAATGAGGAACTCTAGTTCTTGTACGATGGTCTCCAAAAACTAGTTCTCACTGTGACTTGGCCTTCTTGAGCCCGTGCCCAATGGCAGGTTAAGAACAACAGCAACAGTCACAGTCACGAAAGCAAGCAAGAGATCAGCCCGGTGTGGCAGCTCACACTTGCAACCCCAGCACTTGGAGCATCTGTAGATCCAGGTTACTCTTGCCTACATAGTGATTTCAAAGTCAGCCAGGGCTACAGGAGACTTCCTTTTAAAAATCAAAGCAACAAGCAAATGAATAAACAGACCTGTCAAAATAAATCAGAAACTAGCTTGAGCTGGCCTTCAATCCCAAAGGATGGGTTATTTTTTTTTAACCTTAAGGAAAAATAAAAGTAACAATGACCCAAAATGCATCAAGTATGTCTAAACCAATAACGGATACCTGTGCAACCGTTAAGGGGTGAGAGGGAACAAAGCCAATATTCTCAGGTTTGGCAAGTGAAGAATGAAGCACTTGTCTCGTGCTTTCTTTATAAGCAGCAACTTAAGCTAACCAAACAGCCAATGAGAAGCTGCCCGTTATAGGCCTACAGCTCACGATAAAGAATCTTGTCAGAAAAGAAATCAGGTTACTCGTCTGTGTCCAAAACACCTTTCCCCTTCTTTCTGCTTCCTGATCATAGCCTTTTGAAGCTCAGTTTCCTCCAACTGAACTGCATGCAGGATGTAGGATTTCTCTAGAACTTAGTAGTTCTTGGCTCAGGGACGTCCAATAAAATTAAAATATGAGCTATATGCCTGTTTAAATATCTGCTAGAAGCTGGGTTGAAAAGGCAAAAACAGATAAATAAAATTAACTTTATAAAAACAATTCATTTGGAGGTGGGTTGGGTTGAGACAGGGTTTCTCTGTGCAGCCTTGGCTGTCCCGGAACTAGCTCTGTAGACCAGGCTGGCCAAGACTCACAGAGATCGGCCTGCCTCTGCCTTCCACGTGCTGGGATTAAAGATGTGCACTACCACCGCCCGGCCGATTCGATCTTAAATATCTAAAAATCATCCCATTTAAACACACACACACACAAATCAGCAGAATATTTGATATTGTTTTTATATCTAGTCTTTGAAATATGGTGTGTGCTTTATATATCAGTTCAGACTAGTCATGCCATCTACATGTGATACCACAAACTTACAGAATCCATTCTATGACTCGGTCTGTAATCAGGCTGTGCCCACCACAATATCAGCTCCATAACTGAAGTGATGTCAGCCCCTAAGCACCCTCATGACCTACTGACGTCATTTTCACAGTGAAAGAGAAATGGAGGTGATTGCTATGGACTAGACACTTATGTCTCGCACCTCACTCGAGTTCTTCACAGGTTGAAACCTAGTCCCCCCCAAATGATGTCTGAAACGGAGCTTTGGGGGAAGTAATTAGGTCACAGGATAAAATCCGTGCCTTTATGAGAAAAGACCTTGAGACCTTGCTTCGCATGAGGCTTGCCTCTCTGCACTCTTGCCCCTTTGTGGATGCAGCAAGGGAGTGGCTCTCTGCAGGCCAGGAAACAAGCCCTTCTCAGACTCCAGATCTGCCAGTGGTACGTGCTGCTGCAGGGCTGTTCATCTAGATAACGTGTTAATGAGATAGTCCTCCCTCCAACAAGCAGAGGTTCTGTTTAGGAGACTGTGGGAGGACAGCAAAGGTTTCTTGGCCTCAGTACACAATGAACCAGCACACCCTGGCTCGTTCCAAGAAAGGGAGAACTGAGGCTACCACATCCAGGTTTTAATGTGTGCTGCGGTTATGTGTCAGCATCCTTGCTATGGCTACACAGACCCCAGGATATCACATTCTGCAGATGCTTGAATATCCACATATTTAGAATATCCACACCATTTCCTGTAACTCATGCATATCCCTATGTGTAGTTGGGAGGTTTTTGTTCATTTCCCAGCTGCCCAGACTCCTAAAATAACCACACAGAAACTGTATTAATTAAATCACTGCTTGGCCCATTAGCTCTAGCTTCTTATTGGCTAACTCTTACATATTAGTTTAACCCTTCTCCATAATCTGTGTATTGCCACGTGGCAGTGGCTTACTGGCAAAGTTTCAGCATGTCTGTCTCTGGCGGTGCTACATGGCTTCTCTCTAAACTCCACCTCCTTTCTCCCAGCATTCAGTTTAGTTTTCCCCCACCTACTTCTACTCCCTGTGCAGGCCCAAGACAGTTTCTTTATTCATTAATGGTAATCACAGTATACAGAAGGGAATCCCATATCACTTATGTATTCTTGGAATCACCTCTGCATTACTTAGAATTGCCAATGCAGTGCAAAATATTAATAAACAAAATTATACTAAACTGGAAAAACTGAAATAATTTTCTTTAAAATATAGACCTAGAAATGGGTCTCCAGTGTTTCCACACTTATTCAATATAGTGCTTGAAGTCTTACCTAGAGAAGAGGAAGACAAAAAGAGGAGTACAAACCAGAAAAACAAGTCAAATTATCTCTACTGCAAGCAATATGGTTTTGTACTTTGGTGAAAGCTTGTAGAACACTTTATCAGGAAAGCTAAAGAATACGAAATCAACAACAAAATGGTAGTTTTTCTATATGTCAATAACAAATTTGATAAGAAAAAAAGTGGGAAAATATTCCACTCACCACAGCTTAAAAATACCTAAACAAGAACATAAGAGACCTACACACACACACACACACACACACACACACACACACACACACACACACAATGTAGTTTTAACGAAAATTATGCTGTTTGAGTTGAAACCCCCACCACTACCACCACCAAGAGCCATAGACTCTAAAAGCCCCAATGCCAGGCATGGGGGAACCTCCATTCAAGTCGCTGATCAGGGGACTTGAAGACACTCCTCAAATAAAATGGCCCACTGCTGTTGCCCTTGGCTGCCTCCCAGAACTTGAAGGTAAGACCCTAGTGCTGAAGACGCCACATACTTTGGACAGGTGACTTGGAGGAATCCAGTTGGAACTGGAACTGCTCTGGGAGCCATCTCCCTGAGGATTAGCTCCATAGCATCAGAAGGTGCTATACAACCTGTGAGGGTAGAAAGAAAACAACAGTTCTACCCAGCTGCAAAGTCTATGAACCACAACAATGACAATCATAGCAAATGTCCCCAAGGGTACAAGAGTGGTACTTGATCCTTGGGGCATCTAATTGGACTTAGGGGCCACTCGATGGGAGAGAATGTATGCTTGGCCCTGAAAACACAGACAGCTACCTGGTCATGGACCCCAGAGGACTCAGTGCTGATGCTCTCTCAACTGCATTATAAACACTGATCCTTATACTCATAGGGAAGCCTAGTCCTCACCCCTCATGGAAGAAGCTCTTTTCCCCAGCAGATGGAGGCCATTATAAAAAGCCACAACTGGTCAAAACGCAGAAGACAACTGACTGTGTCAGGTGTCCCATACTAGTTGATTTATCGACAACACCATCCCTGTACCTAAGGGTCAGGGAACATTAAGGAAGTGGAGGCAGAAAGATTGTAAGAGCCAAGGAATCACGATGTCTACTATGAGGCAGTGTCCTTACATATGACAGGGAAGCTGAACCAGTGAAACCTTTAAAATGTAGTCTCCTAAGTAAGACCAGTACAATGACACCATGGAGATAGACTCTCAGAAGGCCCCACCTCTAGATGAAGAGCTACAATTAATGGACAAACTAATTAATTTCTGCTGACAAAGGAAGAATTAATCTTCTCCTGAGATGAGCACCCATGGTAGATTATCCATTCCTACGTAGTTAGCTCTACACACACACACACACACACACACACACAAATTAAAGAAGAAGTAATGAGCCAGGTGGTGGCAGTGCACACATTTAATCCCAGCACTTAGGAGGCAGAGGCAGGCAGATCTCTGTGAGTTTGAGACCACCCTGGTCTAGAGAATTCGTTCCAGGACAGTCATGACTGTTACACAGAGAAATCCTCTCTCTAGAGAAAAATAAACAAAAAACCAAACAAACAAAAAATGTAGTGAAACTGAGGGGAAGAAGGAGAGGGTATACAAGAGAATAGTTCTAAAGGGAAAAGAAGGGTTGGGAATGATGTAGATGCAGTACTTATATATGAACTTCTCAGACAACTTAAATATAAACCATTTCTAGATTCTTCCTCCTCCCAAAAGTAAGAAACCGAAAAACAGATTGAAGAAGACGCTACACATAAGGTAGATGCTTATGTCTATCTCCTGGATAGGCAGAGTTAACTTGGTGAAAATTCTATATTACCAATATGTCATCTGTAGAGTCAATAGACTACCCATGAAAATTTCAATGACATTCTTTGAAGAACTAGAAAAAAAATGGTGAAAGTTATATGGTAAAACAAAAGACCACAGATAACCAAAACAATCCAGTGCAGAGAGAGAACAGCTGGAGGTATCTGACAAAGAATATCAGATCTCAAATTACACCAAAGTGACAAAGAATACCAGATCTCAAATTACACTACAGTGCCATAGTGACAAAGAAAGCACGATGTTCAAACAAAATGAGAGGTGTAGATCGATAGAACATAACAGAAAACCCAGAAGTGAACCCACGCATCTTATGGCCATTCATTTTGAAAAAGGCATTAAAAACATACACTGATAAAAAAAAAAAAGACATCCTGGTTAACAGATGATGTTGGCAAAACTCGATATCTACCTGTAGAAGAGTAAAATTATGTTCACATCACTCACCCTGCACAAAAATCAACTCAAATGGATCAAGATCCTTGATTTAAAACCCCGAATTCTGAAACCATTCAAGGATAACATAGAGAAGACACCTCCAGACATAGGCACAGGCAAGACCTTTTCAAACAGGACTCTGGTAACAGAGGCCAACCCTAAGAATCAACAGACCAGACAGAATTAAATTAAGGTTTCTATACAGCAAAGGAAGCTATCAGCAGAGTGAACAGTCGGCCACAAAACAGAAGGGCATACTAGCCATTTATATTTCAGATCAGGGAAAGAGGTCTTTGCATGTAGAGCATACAAAGATTGTAAACATTTAAATAGGAAATGACCCCTGCCAGTCAACAAATGGGCTAATGAACCAAACAGACACATCTCAAAAGAAGAGACACGAATGGCCAATAAATTGTTTGGCATCCTTAACCATCAAAGAAACGAATATTAAAGCACAGGTTGAGTGTTGTGGAATATTCCTACACACTGTGTGAAAATGTATTGTTGTGATAGGTGTAATAAAAAGCTGATTGGCCAATATACAGGCGGGACTTCAGGGCAGAAAGAAAACTCTGGGAAGAAGAAAGGTGGAATTGCCAGACAGATGCAGAGGAAGCAGGACATGCAGGGTGGGAGGTAAAAGCCACAAGCCATGTGGCAGCATGGAGATAGAGAAATGGGTTCATTTAAGATATAAGAGCTAGTTAGAAACAAGTCTAAGCTAAGGCCAACATTCATAATTACTGAGGTGTTTCAGTGTCATCGTTTGGGAGCTGGCTGGTGGGACAGAGAAAGGCCCATTACAGTTGAGATTCCCACTTACCCGAGTCAGAATGGTTGCTGTTCAAAGCGCTAATTCAATGCCGGGTGGCAGGGACAGGCAGATCTCTGTGAGTTTCGAGGCCAGCCTGGTCTACAGAGCAAGTTCCAAGACAGGCTCTAAACCTACATAGAGAAACCCTGTCTCAAAAGACAAAACAAAAAGAATATAAATGCAAAGGGTACGAGAAAAGAGGAGCCCTTATCTGCTGTTGGTGTGAGTATAAACTGGGCGTCCACTACGGAGATTTCTCCAAAAAGTACAAATAGAGCTATCACACGGCCCATTTATACTGCTCCTGGGCATAAGCAAAGAACTCTGTAAGTCCGGCAGAGAGTTGCTCGCATCCACATTCACAGATGCTCAGTTCACGATAAGGAAATGCACTCGCACTAGATCATCAACAGATGAATGAGTCATGAGCATGTGATTCATACACACAGTCAAATTTACTCATGGGTAAAGAAAAATGAAATTATGGAACTTGCCGAAAAATGGGTGGATTTGGAAGCTATTACACTAAGTAAATAACTCAGACTCAGAAAGACAAATACTGCATTAACTTTTCATAGGCATGTCCAAGATTTTATTTTTTTGATGTGTCCTTATGCGGGGAGTGGGTGTAAATATAGGTCATGAGACCAGAAAGGGGCCATAAAAGACAAGAAGAGGTTTTCAGGAAGAAGGATAACAGAAAGTAGAAAGTGGGGACCAGGGACTGAACAGGAAAAGGGTAGGATGGGGGTGCAGCCAGGAGACAGCGGAGAGGCAGGAGGATGGACCAGCTTTGCAAGCAAAGCTAAGTTTGAAACAACACAATGAAACCTATCACTCTGTACGCTGATTTAAAAACAAGTGAAAGGTGGGCAGGTAACAAAAAAAGATAAAGGCTTCAGCTTAGTAAACAAAAGCAATGTTTCCCAAATGCTGTAGCCTGTATGGAATTCTGTCCCTGCAAGCCTCAGAGAAGGCCGCCTGCTGTGCACAGGTTCCACTTTTCTGTACGGGTTTTTGATGGTGAACCAGCCCCAGTGGGCACAGAGTGTCCCTCCCAGTCCTCACGATGGTGTTCTCATTTCCCTGCAGACTTGTGTTTGCGTCCTTGTCCCAGTCAATTTATCCCAGTGACTTCCCCACAAGGTGATTTCCTGTTTGGTGGACTGAGCCCTGTGGTTCAGCCCCTGTTTGCACAGTGTAACTCTAACACTTCCTCTCCAGAGACATGCCATGAAGCTTACCTTGCTCAGCCTGAACGTTCAGCCACTGATTCCTTTATTTGTCTAGAAACTGGTCAGTCCATCCTTTCGGTAACTTTTTTTTTTTTTTAAATGTCAACTTCATGTTTACACTAGTCCTGGCCTCAAGGCATATCAAACTTTTCCTGGTGCCAAGTTCAGCTAGAGTGACACAAGCCAGGTGACATCATTCCGTGTGGATCCATGTGGAGACTCAGTGGCTGATGGGAAAGGCCCAGAGCAAAGGCTCCTGCCCCCTCCCCTCTTACTAAAGCCCGACTTTTATACTTCTTTCTTCAAGACAAAGGAAAACACAATGACAAACAAGAATGACTTCAAAAGAACAAAAGATAAAAACTTAAACAAACGAAAAACCTGGACCCACCCCCACCCCGTCCCAGGGGCGCAAACTAAAATCTTGACCGGAGGAAGGTAGTGGGAAACGACCCCAAAGGCCTGCCTTACCAAACCCAGGCTTCTCCTCTCCACTCGACCGATCTCTATTTAGCTCCTCAGTAAGTTCGGAGTTGGAAGTGGAGGTGAAAGTTGTTCAATATGGAGCAACAATAAAAATTTAGATAGTGGTGGCCAGCATTTGGGACTGTGGGGAGAGGGAGTGGCCAAGATGATGACAGGGTCGGAATTGGAAAGGAAGAGGTCTCCCCGGGAATCCTTCCTGCCCTCCATGGGGGATCTCTGGTGAGTTAGTGCAATAGTTATCGCTGGTCTTTCTGGTTTAACCCACCTCTTCTCTTGTGCTTTCTTTCCTAGGACTAGGAACATTTTAGTAAAACTTCTAAGGCTTGCTTATAGTTGTTGATTTTTTTTATTGTGCTGTGTGGAGACGTTCTTTAAACTATCACCACTTGTTTCATAAATTCATTAAAGCAAAGTGCTTTAATGCACTCATATGCAAAATACAAAGGACACAATGGAATATTTTTTCCAATATTTAATCTTATTTGACTTCATCTTAAGTATTCCTTAGGCTTTTATTCACTTTTTTATTTAGTTTTACAGAAAACATTTATAAAGCTCTGAAATACGGAACAGAACATGATTGTGCTCCTGGCCTCAATATCTCAAGTGTCCAAGGAAAGTCAAGCAGATGATCTCAAGTACAGACGGAACAACTTGTATGGGGTCGAGGGACTTTTGCAATAAGGGGGAAAGGCAGAAGCAACATAAAACAGCGGTTAGTCCCCCAGAAGGGATGGTGCATGCCTGTAATCTCAGCATTGAGGATGCTGAGGCAGAGGAGGACACAATCTAGGCCAGCTTGGTCTACATAATGGGACTCTTAGCAGGAAAACTGGAAAGAGGGCTCAGTCAATAGGAGCACATACTGCCCTTCCAGAAGACCTCATGTCAGTTCCCACCACCTGCCTGGAGGCTCACAATTGCCTATAACTCCAGTTCCTGGGGGTCTGGCGTCCTCTTCTGGCCTCAATGGGCACCACACAAGTACGTTGGTACACACACACACACACACACACACACACACACACACACATACACACACACATAAAATAAAAACAAAATCTCATTTGTTTCTCAGAAGAACTGCATGTCAGTTCCCACCACCTGCCTGGAGGCTCACAATTGCCTATAACTCCAGTTCCTGGGGGTCTGGCGTCCTCTTCTGGCCTCAATGGGCACCACACAAGTACGTTGGTACACACACACACACACACACACACACACACACACACACTCATACACCCAGATAAAATAAAAACAAAATCTCATTTGTTTCTCAGAAGAACTGCAAGGAACACCACAGCCTGTCATGTTCCTCTTTGCACATGCTGTTTGATTTAGGACGAAGCTGGCTCTATACCTCGGAGACCCTGCGGTTTTCAAGACTCTCATCTAGTTATAGGAAACCACAGAACTAGGGTCCTAGTAAAATATCAACCAGCTGGTGGGCACCCCACACTGGGCAAGCAGGAGTCCCCTGTGTGGGGTATGTGATTGAATGGCTTCGCACACGTGTAGGAGTTGCAGGAGTCCAGCAAGGCGAAGGCTCTGCTGCCATGGGGACAATGCCATAGGATTTGGTGTCAGGCAGGAGATGGGGGTACTTGGGGCACTTTCTCAAGACACACAGAAAGGCACTGGAGAACAATGGCAGTCCTAAGGAAGGAAGTTTTTGGATTGTGACCCTGAATGAGGCTCAGGGACAAAAAGGTATTCCTATCATCTGGTTCTGAAATGTCCCCAAGGGGGCAGGGAATGCCGCCATAGTGAGGAAAGCAAAAGAGTTGTTATATGAGAAGAAGATACGAAAGGAGGTACACCGGACAGCCACCCCTCCTAAAGGTATCTTATTTGAAAGACAATGTAAATTACGTGCATTGTCTTACATTATATAATCACCTAAGTCAGAGGCATGGTTGACGAAATAATTCTCGTCCCTCCTTGCCCCACCATAACTCTTGTCAAACGGATCTAGAACTTTCACATCAATTTTCACCCTTACGAATAATCAAAGCCTACACAGATCACCTGAGTGAACGTGAGCATCGCGTTCCAACGTCTTTGACTCAAAAAAACAAAACAAACTCACCCGAGTACACAGTGTGGCAATGGTAGCAAACGCAGGAGACCTGTCCACTCTCACACACTTTCCATTTCAGATTCCATCCCCGTGCGCCATCCGTGCGCCAGAAGACAGAAGGATCCGCAGGGGATTAGGAACAGGTTCGTCCTCCCCCGCCCTCCTCCGATAGCCACCCAAACATTCTGGAAAAAGGCCCAGCCTGAGCCAGAATCCGCAGAGGATGCGGGTCCTGGCGCCTCTGCAAAGCTCAAGAATGGCAGCGATCAGGCTGGGGTGGGAGCGAGGTGAAACCTAGAGGCGCCCGAAGCTGGTGCGGACGCTAGGACAGGGTAGCGATTGCCTCACAGGAGAGGGGCAGGGAGAGGGGTTTTCAGGCCCCCGAGGTCTCCCTTGGTTCATCCTGGGTGCAGCTCGGCGATCTCGGAAGTTTGAATCAGCCGAGGCAGCGAGCTTCTTACCTGGCCAGGGTGACTGGTGTAGTTGAAGGAGTATATGTGTTCGGTGCTGAGGTTCACCACCCCGTTGTAGACGTGATCAAAGTCGGCGGCCCTGGCGGGGTCGCGGGGATCACGGAGCAGCTCTGTGGACTGGGCAAAGGGCTCTGCCGGGTGGCCGGGGACCGCTGCCCGCAGGAGCCAAGGCAGCGCGCAGAGCAGCGCCAGCCGTGGGCAACCGAGCATGGTGGGTGCCGCGCCCCGGGGGCCCGGAAACACAAGCAGCCCGAGCAGGGGGCGAGCACGGAGATGGTCCTTCCAAAGTCGCCTGCGGAGCTGGGCTCCGGCTTCAGCAGCTGGGTGGTGTGTGACCGAACGCCCGCAGCAGTCTGGGGAAGAGCAGATCAAATACTGATGTGCCACCTGGGGTCTCCAAAGGAGGTCACGCGTATGGAGTAGGGGTACCGCGAGACGTGGGGACCAGCGAAGGCTGCTTTCCCCTTCGGCTTTGAAGTCTTCCTCTTCTCATCGCTGAGAACCCTCCACTTACCAGAGAGAATGTTCACTGATCTCTTCCCTCTTAACCGCAAAACAATAACAAACCCCTCAGAGAAGTCGCTGCTAGTCTAGAAGAATCTATGTGACCAGCCATCAAGGAGGAAATCGGGTGCAAGATATAATGAATATGCTCTCTAGCTGAAGGCACGCGAAGAGAAAGCAAAAGAGTGTGCCCTCTCAAGGGGGTGCCCCGGTTTGCCTTTTCTTTCCGCTCTACCTGCAGGACTCTTGCAGGTGTGAAATGTCTGGCTATCCGCCCTGCTCTCACAGAAGCCCTTCTCAGACACCTGTTATTTCCTTATTACTCTCGCTCTCCACAGAGACTCAACGTCATCTCTCCCTTGCCATATGTGCGTGTATGTAAATATGCACAGTTACAAAAAAACATATGATTAAGAGAACAGTCCGTAGCTCAGCCTCAAGACTGCTTTCGTAAGGGATTAACCAGGGTTTAGTGGCCATATTTAGGCAGATACCTTTTCTTTCCACCCAAACCTCTTGAGCCTTTGAATTCGGCAATATTTTCTTTATGATTCTGGAAGAATTTTCAGGATTCTAAGTTGCATTTTTGTTCTTTTTAATTTTTTCTTTTCTTTTCTTTTCTTTCCTTTTTTCTTTTTTCTTTTTCTTTTTTTTTTTTTTTGAGGTAGGGTCTTAACTGTATAGTCCATACTGGCCTTGAACTCGAGATCTTTCCTCCTCAATCTTCCAAGTGCTGTGATTTCAATGGTGTGCCAAACACCCCCCCCCCGAAGTTTTTGAGAAACACCCCACAATGAGCCAGAATTGGGGTGACTTTAAACTGCAGCGTTGAAAATATTTATACCATTTCTGCAAAGTTCAATGAAATTTAATCTGAAGGCCTTTGAGGTTCGCTGCGGTAGACAGTTAAGGCAGTCTTTGTTTTGAAGACTCTGCCTCAAACTTTATGGGACCTGGGAACTGACATCTTACAGGTTCTTTGGCAGTCAAACATCTCCTTATTAGAAAGATAATTCATACTTTCAGATGAAATCAGCCTTCCTTCCACTCTGCACGAGTCCTGCCCTCTAGAGCCGTGGGAATAAAGCTAATTCTTCCACATGACGGCTTTGCAGCTATGCAAAGGGAACTATGACCTTTCATAGGATCTTTCAAGGTTTTACCCATCTAAAATTTGACTTTTATCCACAGAAAACAGCTAAACAATTAAATGCAAGTGAAAAGATTCTGTTTTATTCTGATAGGGGAGAACGTGGATGTGGCCTCTGCAAGCCCTTAGCTTGAGCAGCCTGCACAAACATCATGGTTCTCATTCCACCACATTCGTTTGGACAAACCAGGTAAAACCATCCTTCCTTCTGGAATTTGACTTTGATTCACGGAGAACAGCTCTATAGTTAGACGCAGCTGAAAAGATCTTTGGATCGTCGTATGAAGTTAGTACTAAATCAAAAGAACTTTTTTGAAATTAATATAGGTGGTCTGTGCACTAGAAAATGGAGATAGAGATGACATACAATTCTGTGCTATGATTAATCCCGAGTCTAGCCATTATCCACAGAAATGGATCCGTTCTACCTCGACTAAAGGTCGGAGAATTCAGACCTACTCTTGCCCCTTCAAGGTTATTGGCAGGAGGTTTGACCCAGGGTGTGGCTGCCTACAGGATGCTTGGCCTAAGGTGTGGTTGCTTCATTTCCTGCCTAAAAGAATACTTAGCTCAGGATGTAGTTACTTGATGTTTTGGATATTGAAGAGGTAATTATTGTTTGTTCTTTGTATCATGGTAAAGCAGTCTTCTGCCAATACATATGGAAAATAAAAGTGGGCAGGTTCAGTATTCACTGGGTTGCCCCCCCCCCACCTCTACTCTGCATCTCTGTCTAATGTATCTAATCTACACATCCTGCCCTGGAACCCGTCAAGGCTGGACCACCACAATCCACTGAATGAGCTAGGCTAAACGTCATCTCAGAATCACAAGTTGCCATAAGGATAAGGAGGAAGAATGCACTTAACAATATATTTTAAAAATGGAAAGGTGTATGAACAAATATTATTCTGTGAATATTATCGTATGAGTGCCAGGCCAGTAGTTAAAAAATGTATCCTAGCAGGCAGTCACTTAAAATTATTTATTCACTTTTCTTTGTTTGGGTGCTTTGTCTTCATGTATGTCTGTGCGCCTTGTGCTTTCCTGGAGCCTGGTCTTCTGAGAGTGGAGTTCCAGACCCTTATGAGCGGTCATGTGGGTGCTGAGACTCAAACCCAGGGCCTCTGGAAGAGTAGTCAGTGCTCTTCACTTCTGAGCCATCTCTTCAGCCCCATCACTTTTAATATTACCAATGCTAAAACCTCACAGTGAAGACAGAATGCCCAAACGGTCATTGGCTGTATAACCTGGAGAATACTTTCTGGAGCAGTCAGCTAAGGAAGCCAGCCTTAACAGCAAGCAGCCCAGAAGGCCAAAACCTTAACCTTGGCAGCAAGTGGTGCAGACGCTGGGAACTGGTACAGTGAGTCAGTTGACTTTTGTCCTGATTTCCACATGGGCTCATCAGAGCCCAGGCAAGCTCTCCAACATGAGGTACCCTGCTGCTGGCCTGCCCTCAGTGTCTCTGTACCAGGAGCCAATCAGAGCCTTCCAAAGCCTTCCCTTATTTTCACTATAAAACTTTCTCACTTCCCTGCTTGCCTTTAAACCTCTGCCTTCATGTTTAGTAGATGAATCACTTGTCATAGCAAAATAAGAACTTCTGTTTTCATTCGTGAAAACAAAATTTATTGAGTCCCATGTATTTCTGAAGATCCCACAGAAAGATGATTGGCACCATCCATCACTGTGAGTTCTAGTTACCTACCAGATATGATCTCACTAACGCCCCTTATTACTGCTCAGGACTTTCTGTCTGCAATGATGTGTGCGAGGTCAGCATGACCCCTGAACTCAGTTGCATTTGTCTTTAAGTTATTTGGCTAACAGAGTCCCTAGGTTTTCTTACCAGTTTCCATTGCTTAGTGTCTTTGTTAGAGTCATAGCAATAATTTCCCCCCTCCCTTTTTTGCTCTTTGCTCTCATTCTATTCTGTGATGTGTTGTCTAAAAGCGTTGCCATGGAGTAGAACTGCCTTGAGCTGAGCTGCCTTCACAGAAAGACATGGTTCCCCCTCCACCACATTCATTTGTACAAACCAGATCAAGTCATCCTTCCATCTGGAATTTGACTTCGATCCACGGAGAACATTCTCCATGGTATTCTACCTCCTGGAAACACAGGTTTCTGGTCTTCATGGAGAAGCAGTTAAGCATCCAGTCAGGGCTAGAGATGCAAAGCATGCCTGCATCACTTTTTAGAAAAGGTTTTGAGGATTTATGTGTTGAGTGTTTTGAGGCTGTGTGTGGTGCCCATGGAGGTCAGAAGAAGGCATCAGACCCCCTGGAACTGGACTTGGTTGGTTGTGAGTCACCAAGTGGTTGCTGGGAATGGAACCCAGGTCTCCACAAGAGCAGCAGGTGATCTTAAC
>NC_022010.1:55058172-55058953 GCF_000317375.1 Microtus ochrogaster
TTTTTTTTTAAAAAAAAATAGGTAAGATATGCCCAGTGTAAAGCAAAAAAACAAAAACAAAAAACACAACCCACAAAACTGCTCTTGTACCTCATTGGAAGAACTCTTACTAGGTACTGTCATCAGGAAACACAGCAGTGACACTCCAGCATGCCATCACTGACTTCATGTTATACAACTGCAAGTAGCATTTTCTTTAATGAAATGTCTGAGATAACATACACATACTGGCTTTTTCTCACCAGTAAAATCTAGAGACCCTACAACAGCAAGACTAGAACAACCAAATATAGACGAAGCAGAAGAAAATGACCTAAAAAAATAACTTCAGGAGAATGTTTGAAATACTTAAAGAAGAAATGAGAAATTCCCTCAAAAAAATGGAAAAAAAAAGACAAACAAAAAAATTGGAAGAGATCAGCAAATCCCTTAAAGAAAATCAAGAAAAAACATCAAATATATAAAAGAAACTATTTAAGACTTGAAAACTGAAATAGAGACAATAAAGAAAACAAAAGCTGAAGGAATTATAGAAACAAACCATGAAAAAATGATCAGGAACCACAAACAACAGAATACAAGAGACAAAAGAGAGAATCTCAAGCGCTGAAGATAAAATAGAGGAAATAGACTCGTCAGTCAAAGAAAACATTAAATCTAACAAAGGCTTAACCCAAAATATCCAGGAAATATGGGACACCATGAAAAGGCTAAACCTAAGAGGAATAGGTATAGAAGAAGGAGAAGTTGTTCAACTCAAAAGCACAGAAAAAATATTTAG
>NC_022010.1:55059453-55060695 GCF_000317375.1 Microtus ochrogaster
AACCCAGCCCTACACAAAATACTAGAAGGAAAACTCCAACCCAAGGAAGTTGGCTACATCAACAAAACAAAGATAATTGATGGTCTCAGAGCAGCAAATCCCAAAGAAGGGGAAAACACACAAATTAACATTACTAACAACAAAAAGTAAATTACAGGAGATAGCAATCACTGGTCATTAATATCCCTTAATATAAATGGACTCAACTCACCTATAAAAAGACACAGGCTAACAGATTGATACGAAAAAAAAAATCCATCCTTCTTCTGCATACAAGAAACACACTTCAACCTCAAAGACAGATATCACCTTAGAGTAAAGGGTTGTGGAAATTTTTTCCAATCAAATAGACCTAAGAAATAAGCTGGTGTAGCTATCCTAATATCTAACAAAATAGACTTCAAATTAAAATCAACCAAAAGAGACAAAGAAGGACATTTCATATTAGTCACAGGAAAAATCCATCAAGAGGAAATCTCAATACTGAACATATATGCCACTAATACAAGATCACCCACATATGTAAAAGAAACACTTCTAAAGCTTAAATCATACATTAAACCCCACACACTAAGAGTGAGAGACTTCAACAATCCCCTCTCACCAGTGGACTGGTCAGTCAGGCAAAAAAAAATTTACAGAGAAATAAGGGAACTAACAGATGTTATGACTCAAATGGACTTAACAGACATCTATAGAATATTCCATCCAAACAGAAAAGAATATACCTTCTTCTCAGCACCTCATGGAACCTTCTCAAAAATTGACCACATACTCTGTAACAAACCAAACCTCAACAGATAAAATAAAATTGGAAAAACCACATGTATCTTATCAGATCACCATGGCTTAAAACTAGAAATCAAGAGCAATACTAATTCCAGAAAGCACACAAACACATGGAAATTAAACAGTGCTCACCTGAATCATCAATGGGTCAAGGAAGAAATAAAGAGAGAAATTAAAGACTTCCTAAAATTCAATGAAAATGACCACACAACATATCCAAATTTATGGGGCATAATGAAAACAGTGTTAAGAGGAAAGTTCATAGCACCAAATGCCATGAAAAATCCCACACTAGTGAATTAACAGAACATTTGAAAACTTTAGAACAAAAATAAGCAAACTCACCCAAGAGAACTAGACAGAAGGAAATAATAAAATTGAGAGCTGAAATCAACAAAATAGAAACAAAGAAAACAATACAAAGAATCAATGAGAGACAAAGAGTTGGTTCTT
>NC_022010.1:55061935-55073959 GCF_000317375.1 Microtus ochrogaster
ACAAGTTAAAAGAATTAATTAATAAGAAGCCTGAGCTACTGGACCAATCAGTTTATGATTAATGTAGGCCTCTCTGTGATTTTCTGGGACTTAATGGCAGTGGGAACTGGGCATGACAGAAAACTCAGCCAACAGGGAACCACAGAGTCTACCTTATTTATTTGGCTTCTTTCACTCAGCATAATAAAATGAGATACATCAGGTCTATTGTAGCAATAGTTTGATAATATTTCTTGCTGAGTAGTGTTTCCTTGTATAGATATACAATAATGTGTTTTTCCATTCACCTGTTGGTGAGTGTTATCTGGGATAACAGCATTTGGCCATGGCAAATAAAGCTGTTGCATGCATAAATCTTCGTAACCATATATTTTCTCCCTTTTTGGTAAAGATACAGAATTAGAATGATTGAATAACCCAGTAGGCTCTAGACATCTTATCTGTTTATTATTGTTGAGTTTCAGAGAGCTCTTAATATGTACTAAAATATAAGTCTTTAATTGATATACTTTGGAAAGATTTTTTTTAAACCCAGTTTGGACTTTTTGATTTCTTAAGAAAAAGTGTGGATTCCTTGAACCAAGGCATATTAGCACTTGGCTCAGCATGTTGTCACCATTCCAACCAGAAATTGGCACAAATGCTACTGTGTCAGGGTTGTAGCCAATTTTCTTAATGTAGGTGCTGACTTCCTTAACAATTTCCTCCTATCTCTTCTGGCTGTAGGGTGGCTCGGTGGAATCCATTTTGTTGACACCAACAATTAGCTGTTTCACTCCCAGGGTGTAAGCCAGAAGTGCATGCCAGATGGTAGTGCCAATGGGAACACCCTGTTGGAAGCTTTGGATTGTATTCTGCCACCAACTCGTCCAACTGACAAGCCTCTGCAACTGACCCTCCAGGATGTCTATAAAACTGGTGGTATTGGGACTGTCCCTGTGGGCCAAGTGGAGACCAATGTTTTAAAACCTGGCATGGTGGTGACCTTTGCTCCAGTCAATGTGACAACAGAAGTAAAGTCTGTTGAAATGCACCGTGAAGCTTTGAGTGAAGCTCTTCCTGGGGACAACATGGGCTTCAATGTGAAGAACCTGTCTGTCAAAGACATTAGACATGGCAACGTTGGTGGTGACAGCAAAATGGAAGCTGCTGGCTTCACTGCTCTGGTGATTATCCTGAACCACCCAGGCCAAATTTAGTGCTGGCTATGCTCCTGTGTGATTGTCACACAGTTCTCATATCATGCAAGTTTGCTGAGCTTAAAGAAAAGATTGATCGTCGTTCTGGCAAGAAGCTGGAAGATGGTCCTAAATTCTTGAAATCTGGTGATGCGGCCATTGTTGATATGGTTCCTGGCAATCCATGTGTGTTGAGAGCTTCTCTGACTATCCTCCACTGGGTCGTTTTGCTGTTCGTGACATGAGGCAGACAGTTGCTGTGGCTGTCATCAAACCTGTGGACAAGAAGGCTGCTGGAGCTGGCAAGGTCACCATGTCTGCCCAGATATCTCAGAAGGCTAAATGAATACCATTCCCAGCACCTGCCACCCCAGTCTTAATCAGTGGTGGAAGAACGGTCTCAGAACTGTTTGTCTCAATTGGCCATTTAAGTTTAATAGTAAAAGACTGGTTAGTGATAATAACCTTCAGAAGGAAAGGAGAATGTTTTGTGGACCATTTTTTTGTGTGTGGCAGTTTTAAGTTATTAGTTTTCAAAATCAGTACATTTTAATGGAAACAACTTGACCAAAAATCTGTCAGAATTTTGAGACCCATAAAAACAAGTTAATTGAGAGAAAAAAAATGTGGAATGAAAAATTAAATTTTAACAAAATTCAAATTACCTTTCATGGATTATGTTTGCCCAATCCACATATTTTCTTCAATGCTTTCTGGCTTACAGTTTTAGAGTTTACATTTAGTTCCACAATAAATTGTGTGTATGTGCGTGTGCATGCATAACTGTGTTCTGTGTGCATGCATGTGTATAGCCTGCACATGTGGAGGCCAGAGGGCAATGTCACACATCTTTATCCACATTTTTTTTTTCAAGACATGGTTTTTCTGTGTATCACTGGCTGTCCTGGAACTGGCTCGGTAGATCAGATTGGCCTCGAACTCACAGAGATCTGCCTGTCTCTGCCTCCTGAATACTGGGAGTAAAGGCATGTGCAGGATTTCTCACTGAACCTGGAGCCCTATCCAATTGAATGGCTAGCTAATGAGCTCCAGGGGTCCACCTGTCTTTGCCTCCCCAGCACTAGGGTCATGTTCTAGTTTCCATTGTCCTTACTTTGATAAGATACCCCAATTGAAAGTGTCATAGAGGAAGAAAGGGTTTGTTTGGTTTCCAGTTCCAGATTACATCTTATCATAGAGGGGAGTCACGGGAAGAATTCAAGGCAGAACCTTGAAGGTTAACATTCTTGCTCTTCCACACGGCAAAGTCCCAGACCTTGGAACTCACTTTCCAGCCCAGAAGCACAGCAGGGACATTGGCAATGATGCTTGCTAGCGGGCTTGCAGGCTGGCTTGTACTACCCTATCTTTTTCATACAGTTCAGGACCACCTGCCTAGGTATGGTGCTGCCCAGAGTAGGCTGAGCCTGTCTACGCCAACTAATAATCAAGGCAATACCCCACAGACTGCCAACAGGCAATTTTGATCTAGGCGATCCCTCAGTTGAGGCTCTGTTCATTCTCAGGTGATGCTAGGTTGTGACAAGATGACGTTTAAAATTAACCAGCACAGATGACAAGTGCACGCCACTATGCCTGGCTTGGAGATGGAACTCGGGTCTTCATTTCTAGGCAGGAGGTACTTTACCAGCGAAGCCATATTTTCAACCCTATAACTATTTTTCAAGTAATTTCTTGAATGTGGTAGGTATAATGGCTAGTTCCACTTTTTCATATGGAGATAAAACAATGCCAGAAAGATTCACTTAAAAAGCTATCCTTTCTCCACTGTGTTACTTTTGTGAAACACTAATTTTCCACCTTTGTGTGACTTTGAGTTTTGTTTTACTTCATTGATATATTTGAATTGACTGTCTACCAATATCATGTCATTATGATTACTAAAACCTGTATAATCAAGTCTTAAATAAAATCAGGCATAAAATCAAAATCAAATTCTGTCCCTTTTATTTTGTTTTTGTTTGGCTATTCTAGGTCTTTCCGTATTTTCACAAGAATTTCAGAATCAGTTTGTTATTTTTCTAAAGAAAATATATAAAGTCAAACAAGACAAAATTTACTATATATAATATAGATATTCAATTTTGCTATATATCTATAAAGAAAACAGTAAAACTAAGAAGGAAATAGATGGAACGACACGTTATTGTCCTACTGTGTAGTTTTGTTTCTAAAGAGAAATTGTTAGTATCTTTATTTTTGTCCTTAGGTACGTCTAATTTTTAGATTTTTTTCTGTATCGCTGCTTTTGATCAATTTATTATCCACTTTGTAGTTTTCTTTTATGTGTGTGTGCTCACGTTTCATTGAGCTTCTGAAGCTGAAGGAAAAGATGAAGTCTGTGGATAAAAATGTCGGTCAGAGGACTGAAGAAGTGATGGAAGCTCACAGAAGTTTTCTTTTCCTCCTTCTCCCCCTTTTCCTTCTTCTTTCCTCTCTTTCTCCCTTTCTCTTTTTGTTTTTTTGAGACAGGGTTTCTCTGTGTAACAGTCCTAGCTATCCTGGAACTAGCTCTTGTAAGATCAGGCTGGCCTTGAACTCACGGAAATCTGCCTAAAAGTTTTCTTAAAATTATCAATGAAATAAGAAGAAAGACCATAGGCTGCTATGAGGTCAGAGAAGGAGATAAATAAGAAAGTATACCACTGTCACCTGGGGAATGAGAGAATTAATGAAGCAGGGACCTGTAACAAAATGTTCAATCAGTAGGGGCCTACCTAAAATTAGTGGGCGCGAATTTAAAGTCAGCACGGCATTCGTCAGTATTGGCAACCTACCAGGTGACTGCAGCAATTTGGAGAGGAAGGGATGGTTATGTTGACTAACACATCCACATCAAAACAGAGATTGGAGTCTCAGAGGGCGGTTCCTTGCACCTAGATGACTGAATATATACATCTATTGATCCATGTGTAGCTCTTTCTTAACAATGAAAAGTCAGGGGCTACAAAGGAAGTTACCAAGAATAAATTCATTGTAAAGTCCTTAACACAATCAGCGAAGTTATACACATCCTGGCTCCCGTCTGCCAAACGCAACCACCAAGTTCTCTCAACTTCTACTCATCCGTTGCAATTTGACATACATCCTCGCGGAGGCAATTTCCTCAGTAGAGATGCTCTTTCTCCTTTGATGGTCTACTCCTCCTTGAATTTCAGCTTTCCTGAGAAATTAAACTATTCCTGTAAGGGCATTATCTAGTTTATGCGGCTCTTTCTTAGCATTTGCCACTGTTTTCACCGTAACCGTTTCTGCCGTCAATAGCTTTCTGCTACAGTACTATAAACTTCCTGAGTGCCGGGCCTGTTCTTAGTTCCTAGTGAACCCAGCGGGTCTGGCACACAGGTAGATGGTAAGAAATATTTTTAAGTAAACGAACAAAAGTGAAAACAAGTAAGTGCGGTATGTAGCCCCGCAGAGCCCCGAGCGGACGGAAGCAGGACAAGCTAAAACACCGTGCCAGCCGTCTACCGGTACCGGCTCTGGGACGCCTCCGAGGGGCTCGCCGGATATACGCAACGGCGTGGGGGCGGGGCTCTGGTAACCCTGGCAACATCCCGGAAGCCACTTTCCCCGTTACCCTGTGGCGGGCTCTGCGGTTCAGGAGGCTGAAGTTTTAGTCGGGGTGGAGGCAGCAGTCGGCCAGCTGCAAGGCAGGTTGGGTGATGGGGGCAGGCCTGATGTCCGCGCGTAAGGCGAGGGGAAGCGGCCGGCGCCTCCTTCTTCCGAGCACACAGTGCCGCACGGCTGCTCTCCTCGCGGAGCCGGAGCGCGTTTCCGGGGAGGGCCCGGTGCTCCCTCTGCGGGGCGTCCATCCGTGCGCAGGGCGCCCCGCAGGCGGCAAAACCCCGAGGCTGTCCGGTCTTCCAGGTGTTTGTTTTCCTGCCAGGGAGTGGCGGAGTACTCGGGGTGTTGGGACAGGGCGTGTCCTTTCAGTGGAGCGGTTAGGACTGGGTTTCGAAGAAAGGGCCGCTGGAGGTTTGGGTCAGGCTTGGGATTGGGAGTCAAAAGTCTGAAGTTTCGAAAAACCAAAAAAAAAAAAAAAAAAAAAAAAAAAAGTCTGAAGTTGCTCCAAAGGGCGCTTGGCCTTCGTGTGGGAGGGCCCTTGAGTTTGGAGTCTTCGCCACAGTGGGCTCCAATAAAATCTCAGGAGGAAGGAAAATGAGATCTGTATCTCCATAGCTGGGTAAAATTGATGGCAGGGACAGTGTTCTGGTTACCCTCCAGTTTTTCATACTAAAGGTGAATCTGATAGAATTCTACCCGCCCCCCTTCGCTCCCCCAAAGCCTGGAAGGGTCTTTAGTATAGCGCTCACATTGCTGTGGCCCTCAGCCTTCTTGACTTTTCTCGAGCTTGCCTCCCTTTCAAGACGTTGCTGTTGAGAATGAACACAGTTCTGAAAATGGTCTTTCCCCCTTGCACAGAACATTTTCCTTTCGCTCTTTTTGTTTATTCATGCTAATCTTCTGCCGCGACTTTGTGGCGGAGAGGAGGTAGCTTTTCGTCACGTGTACTAGGTACTTCGTTGACATAAAGAATCGACTATCTATACTTGCTTTTTCTATTTTTAACCAGTGGTTTAGTTATGGTCCTTTGCGAATCTCACATCTGTGAGGGTATAGATTGTTTCTCTTGTTTTATTTGATGCCCGGCTCTTAGCAAGTACTCTTAAGTTATTTGATGAGTGCAATGGATGAATGAGGGAAAAAGAAACCTTAAGGAATTTAATAACAAAATTGTTCCTAGTTGAGATGGAGCAGAGTAGATAGGATTAGCTTATGAATAATTGTAATGTTTTAAATATAATTTGAAATAAAAATTTCCTCCCTTTTAAAGAATTGCATGTTTTGAGCGAAGCAGAGCTAATCCCTTTTTAGTGGTTTCCTATCATGTTCTTTATAGTCAGTGAGTCACACGCTCTGTGACAGTTTTCTGCTCTCTTGGTTGTTATTTGTGTCACTTTTGAGCAATGTCATTACACTCTCTAAGTGTTATTCAAGTCATTTGAGAGAATTAAAAACTGTCACTGATGTCATCAACACTTAAATGAGACTCGGTATGTGTCAGGCGGGGTTTCCAAACTGCTCACATATTTAATCCGTTTCATTTTAGAGTCAGTGATAAAGCTCACGCGAATCTAGACAGTCTGTTTCCCAGGCCACGGTACCATGTTGTCTTTAAGCCAGTATGTGCCTCCTGGAGCTGTGGGGTTAGTGGTGTGGCTCTTCATTAATGCTGCACATGCAGTTCTATAGACCACTTTTTTACATTGAACTTTTTCTTTTTGCAAATGTGTATGTATGTGTACATACACATATGTGTGCGTGCGTGTGTGTGTGTGTGTGTGTGTGTGTGTGTAAGTTTGATATCAGTCGGGTGTCTTTGTCACTTTTCCTCTGCCTTATATATTGAAGTAGGGTCTTTCCCTTGAATCTAGGATGTGCTGATTTGGTAATATAATTAGCCTGTTTGGGGATTGCCTACCTCTTCCTCCTTTAGAAAACAACAGCTTTGAGATATAATTCATGTGTCATAAAACCCATCCTTTATGTAAGTACATTCACAGTTGTACAGCCATCATCAGCGAATCCCGGAACATTTTCATCTCTCCTCCCACCCCAGGAGAAAAACAAACTATACGCCTGTCTTCTTCCAGGCAACCACCAGTATATTTGATATTTCTGTGTGTGTGCCTAGTCTATACTTAGATGAAATGGTATCATGTGATATGTGGCTTTTGTGCTTAGTTTTCTCATAGTTAATATATTCAAACTTCATCCACATTGTAGCATACATCAATACTTTATTCCTTATTGCTAAACAATATGCCATTGTATAGCTATATCACACACATTTATACACTGATGGGTTAATGGCATTTTGAAATATTTCCGCTTTTGTCTATTAAATATATTGTTATGGACATTCATTTTCAAATTTTTCTGTGAACTAATGTTTTTAATTCCCTTGAGTATTTATGTGGGAGAATTACTAAGTCATGTGGTTTAAATTTCTGAATAATTTCCCACTGGTCTTCCAAAATGCCTGTATAAATTTATGTTCCAGTCAACAAATACATGAAGATTCCACTTTCTCCATAGTTACTACTGGTCTGGTCCTTTTTTTTTTTTTTTAAATCACCCTAGGGTGATTTTTTGACTTATATTTAATTATGTTGATCATTTTATGAAAAAGGTTCTTTTACTTTGCATGTGAATGTTTAGCCTGCATGTCTGTATGTGCACCACATGCCGCCTGGTGCCTTTAGAGGTCAGAAGATGGTGTTAGATGCCTGGAACTGGAATTTCAAGTGGTTGTGAGCCATCATGTAGGTGGTGGGAATCGGACTGCGGTTCTCTGAAAAAGCAGCAAAGGTTCTTAACCGTTGAGTCATCCCACCGGCCCCTATCTTGATGAACTTCTAATGTGCTTATTGACCATGTAGTATCTTAGTTGAGGATGTCTATTCAAGACCTATGCTTGCTTTAACTTGGGTTGTTTGAATAGTCCCGGTATGAAGTTTCTTTGTATAGTCTAGATACAAGGTAAATGATTCGCAAATACCTTTGCCACTCATTAGTTATCTTTTCATTTTCTTGATTGTTCCTTTGAGTAGTCTTTAAACATTTTGGTAAACCACTCATCCTCCCCACATCTGGTTTTACTCTAGAAATTATCGCTTGACCTGTGAGGTTCACGGCTATTTATACTCAGGTTTTCTTCTAAGAGTTCTGTAGGTTTAGCTCTAACATTTTAATATGTGACTAGTTTTAAGCTAATTTTTATACCCTATATGAGGTAGGAACCTGATTTTTTCACAGAAGTATTGAAAACGATAATTATTGAATTAAATGATTTTGACTCCTTTTATGGAAAATAACTGTAATTGTAGTGGTTCATTTAGACTTGCCTGTTCCATGTCTTGTTAAGTGTTGGTTATGTCTACTACAAATGAACATCACAGTTGGTTAACTCTTGGCCCCTTAGTTTTCTCATCTTTAAAATGAATCAAAATATTAATTACTCTATGAAGTTCTTGGTTTTTTGTTTGTTTTGTTGTTATTTTGAGATGGGGTTTCCTTTGTGTATCTCTGGTTGTCCTGGAACTAACTGTAGACCAAACTGGTCTTGAACTCACAGAGATCCACCTGCCTCTGCCTCCTGAGTGCTGGGATTAAAGATATGTGCCACTACTGACTGCCCGGCTGAGCCCCTTGTATTAAGGAAACTAAGATGTGAAAGAGCTTAGACTAGTAGCTAGCCTATAGCGAGTACTCAGACTGTCTTCACTGATGCTTTCATTACCTCCACTGCCGCTATTATTGCCATCACCATCATAAAACTTAATTGTTGGTGACAGATGGCACTGAGAAGATTGTGCTCATAAGTACAAGCTGAAACCATATCCCTTTTTTTCAGTTTGTAAAACTTTAATTCAAAATTGATCAGAGACCTTAATGAAAGACACGAACCTCCTCAAGGAAACCAGGGAAACACAGTATACAGGCACAGGCAAAGTCTTTCTGTATAAGGCTGTTGATCAATGTGGGCTGATGAGGGGTTCAGTGGGTTAGAGCCAAACCTAACACCCGAGTTTATCCCTGAGGCCCATGCGGTGGAAGGAGGAAGCCAACTCCCGCAGGTTGTTCTCGGGCCCTCATATGTGTACTGTGGTGTGTGCTCCTTCCTCTCCCCCAGAGGGCAATAATACTGCAGTAAAAGAATTGAAAAATGGTGCTACGCCCTGTTAAAAAGCTGCACAGTTGGGACTCAGAGTGAAGAAACAGCTTACAGTATGGGTAGAGTCTGTTTCCCTAGTGTATTTCAGTTATTTAACAAGGGATTGATACCTAGAAATATAAAACTTTAAAAATCTAAACACCAAAAGAAGACATTGTCTAATTGTTGGTCAAATGAACTGAACAGACAGTTTTCAAAATAAGTACCCATGACCAGAAACACATGAGAATAATGTTCAGGAGCTAGAGAGATGGTTCAGTCATTAAGACCTGTGTACTGTTCTTCTAGAGGACTGCGTTTGGTTCCTAGCACCCATGTGGGGTTGTTCATGATCACTCATAACTCCAGCTTTAGCAAGTCTGACACCCTCTTCTGGTGTCTGTGTGTACCCACGCATGTCTAGCATTCTCTCTCTCTTTCCCCCCCTCCCTCTCTCTGTCTCTGTCTCTCTCACACACACATACACACACAGAGTTCTTTAAAAAAAAATGTTCAGTATCTTCAGTCATCAGTGAAATGCAAATCAAAGTTACATTGAGATTCTGTCTCACCAGAATGTCTGTGTTATCAAGAAAACAACAACAAATAATAGGACACTGGGAGCTGGAGAATAGCCCATATATGTGGTTGTTGGGAATGTAATTAGTGCAACCACTATGGAAGTTCTTCAATCTTGTGATCCAGCTGTACCTCTCCTGGGTACATACCAAAAGTAAGGATACCACAGCATACCTGTGCATCCATGTTTTTCGTGACACTGTTCTCAGTAGTCAAGTTATAGGCTCTACCTAGATGCCCATCAACAGATAATTGGATAAAGATATATGCAAGGGAGTGTTATTCAGCCACAAACGAATGTAATCAAATTATATGTGCATGAAAATAGAACTAGAAATTATGTTAAATATAGATCCAAAGAGGTAAATATTATATGTTTTCTTTCTAGATTTAAAGAAAAAGACGTGAAAGTAGAAGGGAGGTTATTTGTAAAGAGGGATGGGACCAGTTAGAGGGGGCGAAGAGAGGGCAGTTGGGAAGTGATAGAATCAAATACATTATATACATGAATGAAAATGTTACACAAATCATTTTATATATGTGTGTGTGTTAATAAAACTTGAAATAAAGCCAGGCGATGGTGGCGCACACCTTTAATCCCAGCACTCGGGAGGCAGAGGCAGGAGGATCTCTGTGAGTTCGAGGCCAGCCTGGTCTACAAGAGCTAGTTCCAGGACAGTCTCCAAAACCACAGCGAAACCCTGTCTCAAAAAAAAAAAAAAAAAAAACTTGAAATAAAAATAGGAAAATAAAAAGGGCCTACTCATGGGAAAACAAGTCCTAATTGCTGAACTGGGCATAGAGCTCAGTGTAAGGGAACTTGTCTGGCATATGTTACACCTGGCATCAATCTGAGCTCAGTACCACAGAAAAAAGACAAAATAACTTTCTGTTTTCTAACTGTTTGTGACTTACCTCCTTTGCTGGATTGTAAGCTCTGAAATTAGACACGTGTTTAAAGAGTAAATGTAATAAGAGAGCTAGCGAGGTTATTGTGGAGAAGCACTGGAGTTTAGGTGTCTTTTGTATAGCAGATTATTTTATTAAAAGTACTTAATGAAAGGGGAAGGCTATGGAGTTTAAGGGCAGAACACTTGCCTAGCATGTGCTAGGCTCATGTCTGTCTCGTCTCCATTATAGCAAGGGCGGGGGGGAAGAGGTGATAATAAACACTGTAGGCTAGTTGAAAATATGAGGACCAGCCAGAAAGTTATGTAGTTATTTTGGTAGGTTAGGATTATATACATTACTGATTGATTGAGTCACCATGGTCACATTAAGGAGAGAAAAGCATTTCTTTCCCCTTGGGATCATTTAACCGAGAACAAAGTCCAAATTTGAATTCTCTACTCATCCTCTCTGTATCTTCTGTCCTCTGTCTGTTAAATGAGTGGATTTGTGCCTGCCTGGAGGCTGTCTTGTAAGTTTGTCCCTGTGTTTGTGTTTTTGGTGTATATGTGTGTGTGTGATTGTGTTCGTGTGTGTGTCTTGTGTGCTCACTTGCATCTGTCTGTATGTCTGTCTGTGTGTCTATCTTTAACAGAAGGCTTTGTTCTGTATTTACTGAACAGTACAGAAAGTATCACATGGGGAAAGAATGGGGTACTTTATAGGAATCTTTAACATAGATTTTTACAAGGGTTTACATCACTGGCTCCCAGTGATCGGAATTGACCCAGGTAAGAAACACTGCAAACACCATTGTTTATCAACCATTTCTGTAAATAGATGCTCATTTTAGAAGGTTGCTTTCAACCTCAGTATTTGTTGCTTTCAGCAGAGGGTACACATTCATTGTTCTGGGTCAGGGGCATGAAGAGTACATAATTTGCAATCATAGCTCTCCCATTAGCTTAGGCTGCAAAAGGTGGTTACATGGGAAATCCAAGACAATTAAGGTTGACATTCCATTGTTCTCTTAAAGACAGATTAAACAGACAGGGTAAGCGCATCCTAAGATAGCAATCTTTTAGGTGACTTTCACTTTGTCTATGAAGTCCAGTAAAAGTTTCAGTCTCTTAGGATGTAAGATATTTTTATATTGCGTTGCCACAGTGGTAAAGAGGTTGTAAAATAGAAGTCATGCTTGTTTTTGTTTTGTTTTCGCGGTTATATGTATTGATTATAAAAACCTTTGTTTTCAAGGACTGTGGACTGTGAGTCTTTCCTTAACTTTTCATGATGTTTAGTCCCACATGGCAATTTTGATTGTCAGGCTAATGCTGGTGATTTATGAAATCGCCACCATTCGGTGCTGTGTGAAGATTTGTTAGGGTGGAATCAGACTCTCTAAGGATATACTCCTGCGAAGTGAGCATGTGTGTGCCTGGTAGGGATGAGCGTTAGCAGGCTTACAACTGTGCTTTCCACATGTGTGCCTGATTGAGGAAGGTCACTGGTTAATTAAATAAAGAAGCTGCTTGCCCTGATAGGTTAGAACATAGGTGGGTGGAGCAAACAGAGCAGAACACTGGGAGGAAGAGGAAGTGAGCTCAGAAACTCGACAGCTCTCCTCTCGGGGGCAGA
>NC_022010.1:55074261-55074824 GCF_000317375.1 Microtus ochrogaster
CTCCCATTACTACATGTGCCTGGTGGGATGAGCATTAGCACGCTTACAACTGCGCTTTTCTTCCTCATGCTGCCCATTTCCTGGCATTTTTCTTTTAATTGTGAATGTTGTATCTGATGACAGATACAACCATTTAATTTTTCTATTTTAGGTCGTAATTTCTATATTTCCAAAGTTCTTTTTTAAGAAACAAGCTTTGTTATTTAAGACCTTTTTATTGTGATTACTGGTTTTACTTTACTATTAATTGTAAAATGAGAAAACAAAATATTTTGATAGCCTATTTTTTTCATCATGATTAAATTCTTCTATTACTTTGAGAGTGACTTTGTTTGCCCTAGGTGTCCCCTTCTCTATAATGCATAAATATTTGTCTGTATTTAAAAAAAATTACTATTCCTAGATGTCATTGATCAGAGTGAATCGCTTTGGTCCACGGGGAGGTGGAAGAAAAACTCTGAAAGTAAAGAAGAAAGCTTCAGCGAGGCAAGAATGGGATGTAAGTTTCGGGATAGTAAGTAAGGTCTTCAGGGGATGGATGCCATGGCTCTGGGCATGAATGG
>NC_022010.1:55075153-55105272 GCF_000317375.1 Microtus ochrogaster
GTCTTCTGGGGATGGATGCCATGGCTCTGGGCATGAATGGATGTAAGTCTCAGGACAGTAAGTAAGGCCTTCTGGGAATGGACGCCATGACTGTTGGCGTGTTGGAGTGCAGCTGTAGTAGGCTCGGGTGGGTTTCTAGATGAGTGTTATCTTGGAGGGAAGAGCAGGATATTTGTACCGCCTTAAGAGTACATATACTAAGGGCAGTAACCTCTCGTTCCTTCCAGGAATTAGAGTGTTAGTGAGATAGAAACTGTGTCTTTGGAAAAGGTCCCTCTGCAGCTTGCTGCAGTCATCACACTTTCTAGGTTGCCTCAAGGGATCCTAGTGTGTGAACATTATAGCTTCAGTTAAGTTGACTTGTTTTGAATATATGCTCTCCTATTGTAGTCCTTATTTTAAAATAAGAGAGTGCTTTATTTCCTATATAACACTTAAAAATAGTTATTTTCTAGAAGATATTTAAAAGTAATCTGTTTTAATGTTATAGTAACAATAATGGTTCCTAAAAAAAGTTTTTGGTTTTGGAACTTTGAATCAATTTACAGCTACTAAAACTCAGTAACTATTAATAATTTATAAGGAAACATTTTAAAAGCTCCTTTTTTTTTTTAAAGAATACTGTAAATGATCTAACAGTTCACCGGGCAACTCCTGAAGATCTGGTAAGTTTAACCCTGAAAAAGTCCTGGACTCTATGTTTTAGTTGGTGTCTGGCGTCTAGCCTTCAGAACAGAGACCACGTCCCTTCTGGAAGTTGATTAGCTTTATTTAATCTGTTCACATCTGTGTAAAACCTAAAAGTCTATCTTAAGAAATTTCTGATTTTACTGAGGCTTATTAGCTACTGTTAGAATCTTACTAAACATTTTTGGTTTATAGTCTTACCACTTACCTAGAATTGACCTGCAGGTCTGTTTGTCTTTTCTGTCTAGAAATATCTGCAGCATTTTATCATTGCTGTTATTGTTATTTTCAAGGCAGGCCTGTGCTGGGTAACCCTGGCTAGTCTCTCCATGGCAGTGACTAATCTACTTTCTGTCTCTCGAGATTTGCCTAGCCTAGACTTTTCTTACCCATGGAATGCAGCATGTGGGCTCTTGTGTGTAGCCTCTTTTTCTAGTATATTTTAAAGATCCATCCATGTTATAGTATGTATCTCTACTTCATTCCTTTCAGTTGTGAAATAGGATTGCATTGAATGGAGATTCCAGATTTGATTTATCTGTTAGTCAGCTGTACTGGTTTATGCTTCTCATCTATTAAGAGAAATACTATTGTGAATGTTCATATACAAGACTCTGTGAATATATGCATATGCAGGAAGTTGTGTATATCTGGAATAGAATGACTAGGTCTTGCATCTTCATATTGGACTTTATGAATAACTGATTAATTGTTTTCCAAAGTGCTTACATGATTTAAATCCCACCAGACTGTGCGGAACTTCCAGTTTATATTTTAATTCTCCTCGTGCGTATAAAGTACTGTCTCATTGTGATTCTGATTTGCATATTCACAATTCTTGATTGCTAGTCTTTTGGTTGTTTGCATGTTTGCCTGATTAAAACTTCATTAGATGACCCAGGTTTTGTTCGTATTTACAGTTCTGAGCACTAGAATACTTGTAAAGGCAAATGTCTACTTTATTCCTCAGTCACCCTATGGATTCTTCCCTTCCAACTGTTTAGGAGCTCTGGCTCCTATCTCCTCTGCCTCAGGAACTCTCCTTCCCTGGATAACTGCATCGTCTGTGACCTCACTTCCACATGAAGCCCCTCAGAGCTATGCAAACAGTGCATCATTGACTTGGAAGCGATGCAGTTATCATGAAAGGGGTGTGCTTTGGCAAAGATGGCTGTGCTGGATTTGGTACCCTTTACATCGTGTCTAAAGTGTCGGCATTGACCACGAATTGATGTTGTAGCACTTGTTGGATGAGTTTTAACTTGTGAATTGAAGATTGGTAGTCTATAACTGAAGTAGAAGTTAATATTTTTTTGTGGCTTTAGGTTAGACCTCTAAGTTCTAGATATTTCTCTTTTAGATCATTTTTTGAAGACTATCAAAGTTTTAGCCATGAATGTACACACATGCATGCACGCATGCACACACCTTGAACCTGTAAGGAATTAGAAGTTAGAACTAGTGTAAGTTTTCTTACATAGGAGCAGGCAACTTCTTTGTTCCTGAAAACATTTTTTACAGTTTTTCCTTTTGTATAGGTACGTCGTCATGAGATACATAAGTCAAAGAATAGAGCATTGGTGCACTGGGAACTTCAAGAAAAAGCTTTGAAGAGGAAATGGAAGAAACAGAAACCAGAAACTTCAAATCTTGAAAAAACAAGATTATCTATCATGAAGGAGGTAGTGCAAAAATTCACTGTCTTTAGAGTTCTTGGATTGACTTCATGAGAGACTCTAGTACATACTGCAGCCTTAACAGTGAACAGGGATTTGGCAGAGAGCAGCAGGGTGGGTGGAGTCTACTGCAGAGAGCAGGGTGGGTAGGTGGAGTCTAGTTCAGAGAGCAGCAGGGTGGGTGGGTGGAGTCTAGTTCAGAGAGCAGCAGGGTGGGTGGGTGGAGTCTAGTGATGAGAGCAGCAGGGTGGGCGGAGTCTAGTGCAGAGAGCAGCAGGGTGGGTGGGTGGAGTCTAGTGATGAGAGCAGCAGGGTGGGCGGAGTCTAATGCAGAGAGTAGGGTGGGTGGGTGGAGTCTAGTGCAGAGAGCAGCAGGGTTGGTGGGTGGAGTCTAGTGCAGAGAGCAGCAGGGTTGGTGGGTGGAGTCTAGTGCAGAGAGCAGCAGGGTTGGTGGGTGGAGTCTAGTTTGCTGCCTTAAATGTTCTCTCCACAACTCATTAGCTCTGTAGCCTTAGATTATGTAACTCTTTGGCCTGGAATTTTTCTGTTTGTCCATTTCTCCTTCTCCCTTTTCAAAACTAGCTTACAAAGTAGCATGTTTCTTCTGCTGTTGTTACAATACTCAGTTGTGGATGGTTGACTCCCACCCACCTCCGCCATTTCCCCCTTCCTCCTGTCCCACCGAATCTTCTACCTCCAGCGTCCCCCTTTCGTTTTCATATCACATGTATTCTTCTCACATTTTTTCCAGGTTCATATTCTCCACCCACACCTACTCCCACTTAAATACACATTCTTAACAATTAGACGCAAGGGTCCACACGTGAGGGAGACATGCAGAGCTCATTTATCTGGGCTGGGTTACCTAATTTAATAGAGCATTTTCAGTTCTAGTCATTTGTTTTTATAAACTTTGTAGCTTCATTTTTCTTACATTAATTTGATTTTCTTTTTAATCTTTAAAATCTTGGCTGTGTTGACAGGCAATGATGGGTGCATGCCTTTACTAGCACTTGGGAGGCACAGGAAGATCTCTGAGTTCAAGGATAGCCTGGTCTACAGAGTGAGTTCCAGGACAGCCAGGGCAGTTACACAGAGAAATTCTGTTTCAAAAAACAAAAACAAAATACTTGGCTGTGCTATGAATTTTAATTTTTTTGAAAAAAGATTTATGTATATGATGTTTTGCCTTCATGTATGTCTGTGCATTGTGTGCATGCCTGGTTCTTGTGGAGGCCAGAAGAGGGTGTCAGATCCCCTAGAACTGGAGTCACAGACGGTTGTGAGCTGCCATGTGGGTGCTGAAAATTGAACCCAGGTCCTCAGGAAGAACAACCAATGCTCTTAGCCACTGAGCCATTGCTCTAGCCCTGGTAAAATGCTTTAAAAGAGATTACCACAGCTATTGGCAAATAGTGCTCTATATTCATAAACTGCTGTAATTATGTCTCAGTTCAACAGTGTAGTAGGGTTACCTAGCAAACATGAAATAAAATTAATTTTGTGTGACTGTTGATCTAGGTCATCAGCCATTTACCTCTGGCTTAACCTTTTGCCTGCCTGGGTGTTTGAAGAAATAATCAGATATGTCTGGTGGGTAGGCTGGGAGGTTAGAAGGAACTATAGCAGAGCGACCTTTCTTTTTTGAACTGAAGTCACAGTGAAGGAATGTGCTGTGTGTGACCAGGCTAAGCTTACAGTGTGTGCTTTCTGCATCACTTTTCATGGTGGTTTTAAGTCACAGGCTGCCTTTTGAGAAATTTCTTAGAGTTCTTAGAGCAGTGGTTCTCAACCCCTTTGGGTCTACTGATCTTTCACAGGGGTAACCTAAAACCATCGGAATTTATTTCATTTTTTAAGATTTATTTTTATTTATTAGTATAGTGTTCTGCCTGTATGTGTGCCTGCAGGCCAGAAGAGGGCACTACATCTCATTATGGATGCTTGTGAGCCATGTGGTTTCTGGGAATTGAACTCGGGACCTCTAGAGGAGCTGAACCATCTCTCCAGCCCTGTTTTCAATTTTGTCTATGAGTATTTGCCTGCATGTATGCATGTGTGTCTGGTGCCAGTGGAGGTCAGAAGAGGGTGTTGGGCCCCCCAGAACTGAGTCACAGAGTTGTAAGTCACCATGTGAGTGTTGAGACTCCAGCCTGCGTCCTCAACAAGAGCCATGAGCACTCGTAGCCCCTGATGACCACGGAGCTGTCTCCGGTGCTCCTGACGTGGGGAGAAGAGTACTGAGAGGACGGGTCAAGGGCTCAGAATGCTTCCTCTGTCTGTAGTGTGCAGATTCTCGGTCCTCACGGCTGACGCGCTCCTAAGGAAGCCAGGGAGACACTGTACCTGGACTCAGTGCTCAGAGATTCAAATTTAGTGAGTAGCTGGTGTGGACAGTTTCCTTGGCTGCCCAGGATGTTTTCCTGCATCAGAGCCACAGCTTTTGATGAGATTTAGATCTTTCCTTTTAGTAATAGATCTCACTTAGTAAGAATACAGTGATGCCACAGACTGTCTCTCTGGGAGACTGCAATCCACGGGAGAACAGGGGTGAAGGATAGGAAAGTCAGGATACGACCCAAGGGAATGACAGACAGACACACTGTGTAGTGAGAATCTGCTGCAATTTTACTTCTGCAAAGTTAAGGTTTATGTACAGAACAAATCAAAGAACTTGGCATGTGTGCATTATCACCCCACTCACAGTTCTAGACATAAATAAGCATTATCTAACTCAGGACTTTCTTTGTACCACAGCTGCAAGGACTTTCAGTTCTGTTTTCTTAAAACACTGTCTCACACCACAGTTAATCAGCAAGAGCTATTTCTCAAGGTTAAAGCCTCAGAGTTCAAAGCCCTCATTAATATATTTTTATTATACTTTGTTGCATTGTATCCAGGCCCAGGTATGCTTTTCATTCCTCATCAGATGTTTTATACCAATATTCTAAAGCTGGTTTCATGTTTTCTGCTAATTCTTTTCCCTCAATCTTTTTTCTCATCTTTGGTAGAAAAGCACTAGGGTTTTCTAGTTCCTGCTAACTTTTCCATAAACGGAAGCTCATGCTATAACTGCTTCTTTCCCTGATAGTTTACTCATTTATTCCCAAATTCATAATAATTCTCTCTACTCTACATTATCTAAAAATCCTCCCAAACTTAAGTTAGGGGCGGCCTGTTTTATCTCTTCCAGAACTGCTTTAGTGAATGGTGGAGCAGATTTCAGAGGATCATCAGTTTCATTCTATACTGTGATTCTTGGGAACTTGGTCAGTTGCAAACAGGAAAGATAAGATATACAAAGAAAGAGCATGCAGAGTGCCAGGAGGGCTAGCTTCCAAGGCCATCCCTTAGCAGGAGGCCTGTCTCCGGCAGCAGGTCCCATGTGGACTGCTGATTGCCAGGAGACTGCCTGAGGCTGCGCTCCAGGAAGCTCTAACCTCAGTCCTTCAGCAGGCTCAGGCCAGTGCAATGGCATTTGTCACTACACGGCAGTTACTGCTGTGGACGTGGCACAGTGATCTTTGGCCACACGAACAATCTGCTCCAAGAAATGTGACAGGCTTAGGAGAAGAGGGCAAAGCAGTGGCTTTACTTGAGACCTGATAATAATTAATAGCCAGTATCAACATGATCAGTAAGATTTTCCTTTTTCTTCTGCCTTTGTCAGTTTCTACTGTAGCCATAGCTATGCTGATCTATTAAATATTATATCTAATATACGTTATATTTACAAAGCTCTTAATTGCATGGATTTGAAAGATATTTCACCAAAGATGGAACGTTGGTTCATAAAATAATGTAATTTGTATTGTAATCACATTCTAAGCAGTGATAGCATATATATGTTTTCAGTGTGTGCACACCCTCCTGCCACTCCTGTTGGGTTGAGGAGTTGCTTAGATCTCTGTTGATATGCCAGTATATCTCAGAAGACAGTAAGTAGAAATAAATTTATGTTTTTAAAAAAAATGTCTAGGCAGGGTATAGTTTGCCATAATTTGTCTATTGATTGTTTTATTTGTGGACACTGATGTTGTGCATTAGAGTGTAGTTTAAACTTCTGGGAAGAATAGGACTCAAAATACTGTAATTTAAGAAAGCCCAGATGTAGTTCTCTTGTGGAAGAGCTCAGCAGCAGCTGGTAGAGGCTCCGCAGTTCTTTAGCGCGTGACTTAGTACAGAGTGGCTGTAGTCCTTTGGTGTGTGCAGCTCAACAGCCAGTGGGAGTAGACAGTATCTGCTGCTCCTTTTGTGCCAGCCAGAGATTCTGGAATCGTGTCTTGTTCCCCAGAACATTATTGCATGGCTGTTCCCTTAGTCAAAGAGGGGTGGGAAATTAGCTGCATCCTTGACTAAAATTTAGGACTTGTGCTTTTAAAGGCAACACTGGGGATTAGTAGCAGTGTGTGCCACTCACAGATTGCATCTTAGTTTACCACTATAAATAATGCAGTGGATATTGAGTATGTTTTTGGGTACAGACTTGTTTGTTGATGAATTATTGACAGAAGTACTAAGTCAAGGGCTTTAGCTCAGTATTAGAGCTCTTACTTAAGATGTTTCAGGGTTTAATCCCAAATAGTGGGAGTAAAAAAAAAGAAAAAGTAAGAGTCAAAGAGTATGTACATCTTCGGTTTTAGTCACTAACTTTTTCTGTTTATGGTGTCTGTATCTAAAGAATGTGATAGGACCATAGGCAAATCCATGATGCAGTGGGACAGTATGGTTGTCACCATACTAGAAAAGTATGACTAATAAAAACTCAGAGGCAGAAATTGGGGTTCAACCTGAAGGTCAGAAAAACAAAACAGCTAGCCACTGGCTCTTACCTCAACCTCAGTCTGAAAATGGCGATCCTGCCTACAGGAAACCTCAGAATGAGATTGAGCCTGAGAGCTGTCTCTTCCCATACAATCCTCTCCAGGGCTGGGATTAAGGGTGTGCACCACTAATACCTGGTTTCTATGGCAAGCTAGTGTGGCTACTGGGATTAAAGGTGTGTGTCATTGCTGCCTGGTCTGTAAGGCTGACCAGTGTGGCTGTTTAACTTTTCTGATCTTCAGGAAAGCTTTATTTACTAAAATACAAATGAAATGCCACTACAAAAAAATTATACTAGAACAAATGGAATAAAATTTAAACATACTTTCTAGTGGTGATTTGAAGAGTTTACGACTTTTTGTTTTCAAGACATTATCCTCTGTCAGAATAAAGAACTGACAAAGTGGAGGAATGATCTCATTAATAACCACATGGGGGCCAGAGAGATGGCTCAGCCATTAAAGGCTAGGCTTACAACCAAAAATAACCACATTGATGCCTGGTGTTAATTATAATGAGATCTCAAATAAAACCCATGCTGTGTACCATTGACACAGTAGGAAACTAAGTTTAAAGAAGTTGGGGTTTGTTTACTATTTCTGGTGTGGACCTCGAACCCAGTATTTTACACCATGTGTGCTCCTGGCCTTGTGCAGTTAGTTCTATAGTTTACTCTGGAAGGAGCTAATTTAGTACTTACTGTCAGTAACTGACCTAGCTGACGCAGTTGGCCATAGCAGCAGACTAACATAAGAATGCAGCTCACTTTTCTCTTTGTATCTTAAGATAGTAATTGATGTCATTATTTCTGTGTTATAGGGAAAATCTAGGCAGAGTGTTTGTTATTAGATGCTGATTTGAGTCAGTGTTCCAAATGGAGTTGTCTTGATTTTAACATTCTTTTCAGCTTAAGAATGACATCTGGTGGTGGTAGATAGAATTGACTGCTCTTTAGCGCATGACTTCGCTTATATGTATATTAGTCCTTCAAAAGAAAGTGCATAATCAGAGGCATGACTGTAATGGTGCTTTCGTGTAGCCATCTCTCTATGATAAAACTCCACCTTGTTTACAAATACCTAAGCATATCAGTTTTTGTTTAATCCTTAAACCTATACCTTGTTTTTTAAGTCACAGACCATGTATGACCTGTTAATGGAGCATCAGAGTACTTCAGTTTTGGGAATACCTTTGAGTTAATGGCTCAGAGATTCTTATTGTTAATCTGTGTTTTTTAAACTGTATTATTATTTACTAATGGGTTATGAAATTAAGTAAGTGGGCGATAGCCATCACTTAAAACTAGAATGGAATACAACTTAAAGTCATTCTCATGTGGAAATCCTATGTAAAAGTCTCACTTTAAGAAGTGTGTGTGTCTTGGGAGAGCAGGCCCTTCACCTCTCCTGGGCAGCATAGGAGGCCCTATTGGTGGAGGTGTGGATGAGCCAGCCCCAAAGCGGTGAGTGTGGGAGAGCTGTCCCTAGTACCCATCTGTCATGTGCTGGTGTGGAAGATGTGTCCTCCCTACCCTTCACCCCTAGCTGCCAGTGCCAGGTGAGGGAGCGGACCCTTCCCTATACCAGCTGCATTCAGGACAGCAGGCCTTGCTGCTCACTTGGGCAGCTCACTGGAGCTGACCCTACTGACCAGAGATGTGGCCCCGCCCCTCATCTGTGATAAGGAATGGTTGGGGAGAGATCCTCTTACCCTCACTGCTTATGACAGGAGGGAGAACTGGGTCTGTGGTCATAAGAGTACGAGAGTTGTCCCTGCCCCTCACCAGCTACAACACTTGGGAGAGTGGGCTCCTCACCTCACCTGGACAGTGAAGGCCTAAGTCACAAACAATGCCACACCAGTTTGGAATTATGATTAATAGGGTGGTATTTATTTAAAGGGGAAAAAACTTACAGATCACCGTCCCAGACAACAGCCCTCTGCACAACCAGGAAGGGAGTCTAGTCGCCAGCGGAGCAGGAAGTGAAGAGAGAGAGGAGAGGGAAGTGGCTGCTGTTTTAAAGGGAGAGAGACCACGCCCTAATGGGCTGATATCTCAGCGGCTATAGGCTGGAGGAGCGGAAGGACCTCCCACAACAGGGCAGCACACTGGAGCTGGCCCTGATGGTCCAGGTGTGAGAGAGCCAGCCCTGAGGGCATGTGAAAGCAGGCAAACTGGCCCCTCCCCTTGCTCCTTGCTGTAAGGGGTGAACTAGCCAGAGCAGTGCTGGAGAGCTCACCCTGGTGCTGAAGAGGGAGAGTGGGGGAGGGGGAGCGAGAGGGGGGTGGCAGGCTGGCCAACCCTGCAACTACCCAGGCCCAGAACCAGGGTATGAATGTTGGTCCACCCAACAATGATCTGCTGGAACACATGAAGGGATCGGTCCTGTAGACCTAAAACTGCAGGGTTTCCACGACACAGGGCAACAACAGGATATCCAAGCAGAGGCCCAGTGAGGCCCAGACAGTGTAGCAGAAGCCAGAGGCCTCAAACCAGACCAATGACTCTTTACAAAGAACACTTGCAAGTAAAGATACATGGAAAAAAGGGTTTACTGTGTGACTCACTGTGTCACACTACAGCTTCCATGACAAGATTTTTCCCTTTTTCCTCTTAAATTTTATTTTTTTTTGGGGGGGGGAGTGCAAGGGCAGAGATTGGATACAAAGGGTTGGGGAAATTAATGGGATCAAGACACATGATGTAAAAGATGCAAAGAATCAAAGGAAAGTTTAAAAAGTGTGTGCTTGTGTGGCAGTGTGTGCATGCATGTGTGTGTGAGTGTATATGTGCATGAGTGTGCTTGTGTGAGTGTGTGTGCCATGTGCGTATCAGAGCACAATGTAATATATTTTCTTTGAAGCTACTGACTACTGTAATAGCTCCATCTACTAATATCTAATGGATATTGCTATTGGAGGGTTTTAGAATGGTCATGGCCCATGGTTAAGAACAAATCCAGCAACCACAACCAATAAAGGTTGATATTTAAGCTTTGAAAACATCGTGTTCATTGCCTTCCCTTAGTCCTTTTCCTTAATGATTTTAAAGTAAATGTATTTCCTCTGAACAGTATTTTTCTCAACATGTGTGTAGATTCTTTCTGATCAGTACCAGGCACAGGATGTGCTGGAGAAGTCCGATCATCTGATAGCCGCAGCCAAAGGTCTGTTTGTTGATGCTCCTCGTAAGCGCACAGGTGAGCGATCACTCCTCAAACCTGCTCTTCTGTCTTAAACCCAGCTTGTGATTAGAAGAATCCAGCCTGTTCCTGCTACATGTTCTAGCTGACTAGTATCTGAAGATTATTAGGGCTAGAGCCATAATTTGTTTGTTCTTCACTAAGAATATGAAGTATTACAAATTATTCATCTAAGAGAATTATCCATTGACATATGGTATAAAATAGAGTATTTTGTAGCTATAAAACATGGCTTAATTTTTAGTTTATTAGATTGCCACATAATTAAAGCATGTATTTACTTGTAGTTTGAATAAGCTTAACTTAAACTCCAAAGCAACTTCAGTTTCTTGCTCAAAGAAACTTTGCTTTTCTTTAGTTACATAGGATTATTACCTACCACCCCTGGCCCTCAGGGTCCATGTAGCCAAGACTGGCTTTGAACTCGTGATCTTCCTGCCTCTTAACTCCTGAGTGCTGGCATTATAGGCATGTACCACCATTCTCAGCTTCAACATTATATCATAATCTGTATATAACTTGTTTAATCTTTTAGAAACACATGATTTATTTTTAGTAGAGAGTTTGAATTTCAGGTCAGCCATTTATTAGAGTAACTCTGGGCTACTCACTTAATTTCTCCAAGTTCCAGTTTACTGATCTATAAAATAGTAGACTATGTCTCATGGAATGTTGCGAAGGTAAAAATGAGTTTAGATATGCGTTCGGTTCATGTCCATACATGTAAGTGGAGCTGCTCTTTGAGAGTGCCGTGAAGTGAAGGGAGCCTGTGGCAGAACAGACTTGTGAAGCCTGTTTAGGCAGATGCAATAAATCATAATGACTTGTGTCCCTTCTGCAGGGTTTCCAAATGTAACCATGGCTCCTGATTCCTCTCAGAGTCCCATTGGAGTGATTCAAGACCCTGTCGTCCAGACCACCCTTAATGAATCTCTCATAGAGCCTCAGGTAATGCATTGCACTCCCAGCCTTTGCTGAAATGGAGTTCAGTTTGATATAGGCATCGTGGTAAGCATTTTAAATGCTTAAACGTCACCTTGTGCTGTCAGCTATAAAGAGATAGTAGAAAAAGAAAATTGACAAAGGAGATTGGGAAGACAACCTTGGTGTCACCCTTTGAGACAGGGTCTCTCATTGGTCTGTCTGGAAGTGAACAACTAAGCCTAGACTGGCTGGCAAGGAACCCCCGGGATCTCCCTGTCTCTGCCTCCACAGTGCTGAGATTAAAAGCATGAACTGCCGTGCCTGGCCCTTTATTTTGAGTGTGTTGGGTCTTGGACTAAATTTCTAATGCATATATAATCCTATCCACCGTAGAAGCGGGAAACTTGTGACGGGTAAGGTGTAATGAGTCAGAGAAGGAAAGGGAAAGATGGAATTGTCTTTTTGGGAATAAGTGCGCTGACACTGACCTTGCAGAAAGCATTTTGAGTGGAGTGGCAGGACACAGGCAAAGGTGCAGAGCATAGATGGTGCATGCAAAAAGGGAAACGCTTCCTTAAAGAGAGTGTGCTGCCAGTGTTGCTTGCTCAGGCGTGCAATGCTAGCACTAGAGAACTGAAACAGAAGCAAGTGTGAATTTGGGGCCAGCCTCAGGTATGTAACAGATTGAATTAGCCTAAGCTAAACAAAAACAAAAGACGAACAGGAGATAGTATCTCATGGTGGTCCCAGGTTTAGTTTTAAGAAGGGAAAGGTTTTCTTACATTTAAACACTGACAGCTGAAGGGAGCAAGGGCCGCTAAAGATGTTAGAAGGGCTATTATTAGGGGAAGAGCTGAGACACTTTGGTATTTAGCACACATATCAAGGGTTAGCCTTAGGAGGAGAAATTTCTATTATGACAAAAGGATGAGTGAGCATCTAATCAAGTTGTGCTGCTGGTTTTATGTTGAGATAGGCTCTTAATGAAGTAGATGATGAAGGAGAAGAGAGCACTGCTCACAGCCAGTCCGAAGACAGTGAGAGCGAACTGCCTAACTCCCCGAGCTCGCAGTCTAACAGGAACACAGAGAGGTACGTGGGTGTGCATTTGGCTCTCAAGAGGAGGCGGTACATGCCACGAGAAGTCATCTAGGCATGCCAGCATGTATTTTTGTTACTATTTATTTTTGAGGCAGGATCTCTCTGTGTAGTCATCCTAACTGTCCTAGAACTCACTTTGTAGACCTGGCTGTCCTTGAACTCAGAGACCTGCCTGCCTCTGCCTCCTGAGTGCTGGGATTGAAGATGTATGTCACCATACTTGACTTTTCTACAAATTTTCTTAAATTTAGGGTGTTCTTGCTGGGCAGTGGTGTCATATGCCGCTAATCCCAGCACTTGGGAGGCAGAGGCAAGTGGATCTTTGAGTTCTAGGCCAGGCTGGTCTACAGAGCTAGTTCTAGGACAGCCAAGACTACAAAAGGACACCTTGTCTCAAAAAACAAAGAAACAAAACAAAACAAAAAATTAGGGTGTTCTCAAAAATTTTAGTTCATTTTTATATGAAAATTAGTATCAACTTATTCAACTTTATAAAACAAAGCTTGTTGATATTTTGTGTTGGGACATAATGTTCCCCCTTTGTTCATATGTATGGATTTTTTTTTAGTTTTTTTTTTGAGGAGTGTTTTAACATTTTTCTTGTGTAGGGCTTATTTATTTCTTACTCAGCTTATCCTTTTATTTGTTTCTTTTAAATGGAATTTTTTATTTTACTACATCTTGTTTTTCCCTGTGTGGTTGGGGAATTGAGGGCCTTGTGGGAGGTACCCTTTCCTGATCTTAGTCCTAGGCACCCTTTCTTATACCTTCCAGCCTGTTGGTATTCATGTTTCTGCAGGCCCATAATTTCTGCTTCTTACCTCAGTGTCCAGCTATCTCACTGGATCTTAGTGAAGTGAGTTCTAGAAGCAGTTCTCCAGCTTCTGGGTTTAGCATCATGTCACCTCCAAAGGTCTGTGTCTTACACCTCCTCTTTTTAATATATTACTTATAGGACTGTGTGAATTAGTGGGCGTCTCTGCTGTGTTCTTTATCTTATAACAATATGCTTGTTTTGGTAGGGTGTGTGTGGGCTTGTGCACCGGACCCTCTCCATCATTTCTTTTGGTTGACCTCTCTTAAGATTGCATTGGTTAATAGTCCATTTTCTTAGTTTTTCAAAGAATTGGGCTCCTGGCTTATTAACTTGAGCTAATGTGTTTATTTCTCCTGTCTCAGTTTTCTCTTTTACCTTTTTTCCTTTGTGCTTTATTTTGTTGCTTCTTGACTTAGGGTTGTAATATTTTTTTCAGTTGACAAAAATAAATGGATTATTTTAGAAACGAAATCATTTTAGTTGATTTTTCTGCTTTTCCCTGAGAGTTGCCTATACTTATATAATTAAAGATAAAACAAAACAAAACTGCGGACCCTCCCTGTCATTTCTAGTGTAACCACACTGTGTTCAGGCTATGGTCTGTCATCTCTCTTCTTGTGGAACTTGGTGATGCTTTCTTTATGAGCTGTCTATGATGACATTTCAGTGAGTATTCCATGTGTGCGCTTGAGAAGTGGCTGTGATTCTATTGGAAGGTAAAACATTCTGTGTACATCATAGCACCGACCTTGCTGAATGTTGTATTTCTTCTGTCTCTTTAATTTTGCTGTATTATATACCAAGAGTGTTATATTAAAGACTCCTAGTTTTAGTGTGCTTCTGTTTTTCTTCATATTTCTTGTTTTAGTATACTTAGTTGAAGTTTAATACATTTTTTGTGACACTGCTATACTTATAGAACATGTATGTCTATAAATGCTGTATCTTTATTTTGAGCAATGGCTTTTAGCATTGTAATCTCCATTGTCATGTTAAATGCCTTTTGGTCCAATCTGTGTTGTCTGAGATTGGGAATAAAACCTCTACTTCTTGTTTCTGATTGTCTCCGTTATCTTTGCTTTTTACATACAGTCATTTATATTTAGCCTTTTGCAATTATTTTTTATTCCTGTGCTCCTTGTATTCAGTGGAGAGTGTGTACAGCCTTCCCAATCAATTTGGAAATTCTGGTTGGTGAAGAAAGCTTGTAACACCGGTTGATACAGTTGATGTGTTAGATGTCAAATTTGCCATATTCTCTCATAGGACTGTGCATTGCACTGTAGCTATTGCTTTTCCTTTTTGTTGTTGGTTTGATCTTACTATAAAACTCACGCTGGCCTCAAACTGTCAACTTAGGCCTTAACCTCCTACCTACGAGGATTGCAGGCTTGCACACTGTTTTTTTCTACGTATTTATTGTTGTTCTTTAAAAGTCTTGGTATTTAGGAAGATTGTAGATGGCTGCTTTTGTATATGAACCTTTTTATGGGTCTGCTTATTACTGTTCTTTCTTATTCTTTGCTGTTAGCTATGTGCTTTCTTGATTTTCCTTTGCATGTTGACTATTCAACTGAGTTGTTCTGCATTTCTCCCAGTGTTGTAGTTGTTGCATCCTTAGCTTTGAACTGACAGAGCATAAAGCATTGCACACTATGCTTTCCTATATATCTTGATTCTGTATCCTACAGCCATGAAATAATTAAGTGATCATCCAGTCCTTTCATGTTTCCTTGATTGTCTTATAGTTGAATCTTGTTTAGTTAAAGCCCATGCTGTTGGGCCTGTGAATAGAATGTTCCTTGAATTCCTTAGACATTTTTAATCCCTCCCCCTTTTTTTCCCTCATAGAATACATCCTGTTTACGGATTCTCCTCCCTCCACTCCTCCAGCTGGATCCACTCTTTTTCTGTCTCTCATTAGGAAACGGTCTTCTAAGAGATAATAATACAATTGTTATAAATTATAATATGTTATAGTATATATAATTTAAATACAAAATATGTACTGTATAAAATCTAATAAGATAAAAAAACGATACATCGATTTGGACAAAGGAAACAGAAAGAAAAGAGCTCACGTTTATAGCTGGCGACCTTTATCAGCTTCTTCCTCTCTGGCTCCAATTCTTTACTTCATCCTATCAGTCCACGCTGGAGATATTTCTGCTGTCAAAACATTCTTAAGAGCTTTTGTAGATGGTTGTGTTTTACCTAATAGACAAGAATCCTCACAGATCTTTCTTGGATAATCTCTTTTCTTGCCCTGGCTTCTGCTGAGATCACTGAGGCAATCCAAAGATTGTATCTTCCCCTTTAGAACTAGCCGACACTTGGCAGCTCACATACCTTCTTCTCAGAGCTTACTTTCTAAGCAGCAGTTCTGCTAATTTTGAGATCTGCAGGCCCAACCATTTCTCAATTTCAAGTCCTAATTACTTGTTCTTCTTTTCAGTACTGGGGATTGAGTTTGGAGCCTCACGCTTACTAGGCAAGCACTCCACTACTGAGCTGATGCTTAACCCTGAATCATTTTGCTCAATAGTCTGTCCTCAGGTTTTCTCTTTCCTTAGGTTGTAAGCTTTTAGCTCTTTGTTGTTGGTGGTTTTTTTTTTCTTTTTTCTTTGCAATCTCGGCAGCATAACTTCTTGATTTATCACTTACAAAGTTCTGCTTTGTATGCCTCTCCACTAAGCTTTCTGCCACCCCACGCACTGGCTGGTTTCCAGTTTCTAGCAGCAGGCTGTTATGTGTCCTTTGGAGTCTAGAAGTCCATTGACAGTCATTTTTCTGTCAACTTTCTCTTTACAACTTAGGAATTCTCTGTCAGGTTGGGGCTTCTCTACAATGCACCTCTTCCTGTGTCTTCATTGGAGGAGTTACTAACATCCCCATTTCTGCCAATTGTTCATTTACGACAGTGTAGGCTACTTCTGTCATTCACCTAAAATTTCTTCAAGGCTCAGCCCTAAACTACTTCCGAGCTGTGTCTACATCAGCACAGTACTCAAGTCCACAGTCTGTATTAGTTTTCTCACGACACTGTAACAAATTAACAAAACTTGGCAGCTTAAGATGATACAAATTCATTGTCTGTAGGTTTGAAATCTGAAATATGTCTCAATAGGTTGAAATCAAGTGTGTTTAGAGACATTCCACCCCCAGGGAGAGTCCCAGAGGAGAACCTCTTGCTTTTCTTTTCTCCTTTGGTTGTGTTGACAGTCCCCGACTGTGGCTACCTCACTCCAGTCTGCCGCCATCTTCACGCTGTGGAGACTCTCTGTGGATGCACATGTTTAACAACTAGGGTACTCCTTAGTAGTCTAGGAAACGTCCCTCTCTCATGCTCTTTAACTTGACCACATCCGCAAAGTCCCCTTTTTAGTGTGGTAAGATAGTATTCATGGTTGTGGGTGTCTTTTGGCAGGCCATCTTTTAGCGTACCGATGATACAGCATTCTTTCTGTAGTTACTGTGTAGCCTGACTCCTGGAAGTATGGATGGCGGAGATGGTAATGTAAATATGAGATTGTGGTGTTTATTTGTCCAGCTTGTTGAGTGGCCTTCTTGAGCTTCTTCCTAAAGGTTGAACTTAAAGCTGGTGTTATCTTACAGAGGGCGTTTTCTTGTCATCCGTCCTCTTTGTATATTGTGACTCCTTTTGCTAGATACACTTTTAGTAAATGGTTTTCTAATGTGCTACTTAGAGTTTACTTGAAATTGCGATTTATTGAGTGGCTTAATGAAATTAAATTATCTGTTTCCTCTTTAATTTTGTAACAGTTTATAGTTCATAGATACATAGCCTGTTCATTTATAACATAATTATTTTAAAAAATACATTAACAGTCATTTGGTCACAACTGCCATCAATTTTAGGATATTTTCATCACTTCAGAAAGAAAACACATTTCCTCCCAACCCTTTCAGCACTGGATAATTATTACTAATATATTACTGCTCTGTAGGTCTGCCTATTTAGACATGTCATCTACTGTCTTTTGTGCCTGGTGTCTTTCATGTTGTAGTCTATAGCAGTTCTTCATTCCTTTCTCTGGCTGAGTACTATTCCACTGAATAGCTACACCACATTTTACACATGCATTCATTAGCTGGTAGATATTTACTTGTTTCTATTTTTTATCTTCCCACTTCTTAAACCTCAATTCAAGTCAGAAATAAAATATTTTTCATTGTTAGTGGCGAGAATGTGGAAAAGGCTGAGGTCTGTCATGAAAGGGCTTTCAAGTACAAAATCCCTAAGCATCTCATCTGACTCCTGCCCGTCTCTGGTGTAAAGCACTTGCTTCAATATGAGCACACTGTCTGCGGTGCAGACTGGGTCTCTTGAAGGGAAGAGAAGCCACAGAGCGCAGAATCACATATGCATAGTTACTTTAGAGAAGAAAGAAGGGTAAGACTATACAACACTACTAAAAAGGGACTGGGGGCATAGAAACTGAAAGACAGATGGATTGATTTCTTACCTAAGATATGGGGCCTTTTTGCTTCCTACCTGTCTGTAATTAGCTTTGTTCTGTTGCTATGATAAAATACCCAGACAAAAGCAACCTGAGGATACAGTCCATTACAGCAGGGAGGCATGGCAGCAGGAGCAGGAGGCCAGCCTGTCACAGTGTGTTGGCAGTCTGGAAGTAGAGAGTGTGAGGAAGGAGTGAGGCCGGGCTATAAAAACTTCACCCTCAAGCCTCACCCCCAGTGACAGATGTCCTCCTGCAAGGATACCTCTCTCTAAAGATTCCATAACTTTCCCAAACAGTACCACTGGCTGGGACCAAAGTGTTTGAATGTGTAAGTCTATGGGGGTACATTTCTTATTCAGTCACAATATTGCCAGCTAAAATCAATAAAAATAACATGAGGGCTGGCTTGTTTGTTGTTGGGGTTTTTGTCCTACCTGGTACCCCACAACTGTTTAGCCCCAAAGAAAATCACACATAGGTCTCCATAAATTATAAGCTGATTGGCCCATTAGCTCTAGCCTCTCACTGGCTAACTCTCACATCTTGATTAACCCATTTTTCTGATCTATGTTAGCCATGTGGCTCAGTACCCTTTTTCAGTGTGGCAGATCACATCCTGCTGCTTCCGTGGTCTAGGCAGGAGTGGGAGGAATCAGCTTCCTCCTTCCCAGAATTCTCCTATTCTCCTTGCATCATTTCTACTTCCTGTTTGGTTTTCCCACCTATACTTCCTGCCTGGCCAATCAGACATGATTGACTGATTACAGACAATTCTCCCACACCAAATAAGATTGTTTATTTGTGAATTGATAAAAACTTTCAAATAAAGCACATATACAGGTGGGCAGTTTAAATGTTAGCACCTGTTCTAATTGTCCCATACTTTATAGGTTTCTTCATCAACTAAAGGAAGAGAATTCTGAGTTAATCAATCAATTGTGGACTGATATTCAGCAGAAAATCGCTACCCAGTCACAGAGAACTCCTCCAGGAACCCCGTCCTCGGTGCTGTCAGCGGAGGAACAGAAAGGCTAGTTGTTCTTTTGTAGTATTTCTGGTAGCAAACTTTCTTAGGTTTTATCTGTTTGTTTTGAACACAATAATTTTCAAATGCTACTTTTGGAGTCTTTACACATTGATTAAAATCCTGATGAATCTTTTGGTGGGAATGTTTGTAGAGAAAACTTGCATTCCCTTGAAATGCTTCCTCCTATGTTCTCCCTCTCCAGCTGCTCTGAATGCGACCGATGCTGTCAAGAGAATCCAGGCTGGGCTTCAGCCCGAGGAGTCTGCAGAGACCGCAGACTCCAGCTATGCGGCGGGACAAGTGCTGAACTCAAGGAAGCAAAAGCAGCTGCTAAATAAAGGTCCACGTTTTCTCAGTTTACAAAGATGAATTGTTAAACACACATCCTGTTAAAGCTTTATTCATCACCCAGTGAATATTTTTTCCTGAAGCTCATCCAATTGGATATATTTAAGTATGAGTTTGCCTAGGGAAAGCCAAGAAATCCTTTCTGTCCCACATAATGTGAGAGAGAGTTATAGTATGTTAGCTATCAATAATGTAAACTTTGTTTCAACACTGTAGGTTTTTATTATAAAACTGTGGTAACTTCTAACTTTCTGAATGGTGAACAACTAAATGTTTTCTTGGTAGTTTTGTAGTTGTGGTTTTCCTGATTTTGAAATAGAATGGCTTTGTCGTTCTCAGTGAAAAGAAAACCAGATATGCGGACTCTTTCCAAGCAGAAGAAAAACATGTTATCCTCCAGCACAACCTCCACAGACTTGCCAAGTAACAACTCCAGCCTGGATGTCCTCAAACACATGATACATGAAGTGGAACATGAAATGGAAGAATATGAGCGGTGGACGGGGCGTGAGGTCAAGGGGCTACAGGGTGGTCAGGGGCTCACAGGCTTCACTTTGTCCCTGGTGAGCTCTCTCTGCCGCCTGGTCCGGTACCTTAAAGAGGTAAGAATACAAGGTTATGTGAATCTTCTCTTCAGGCTGAATACATGGGAATGTTTTTTTCTTACTTCATAAGTAAAGTTAAATTTGAATAGTTTTATTTTACTCAGTGTTAATTTATCTACAATAAAATTTATGGTTGTAGTCTCCCTCTATCATTTGATACCTGCTTAGGTAAATTATTCTGATATTAGTTTAAACTTTAGAAAAAATGTAATTAGTAAGAAAAATCTGCTATAAATAAAGTAATATATTGTGCTAGCTGTAAGTATTACTCTTAGTGCATTTTGGTTTGTAGCACTGTTAACTGTATCTTTGTTGTGTTGCTTTCCTTTGCTGACTGCTCCCATAGTAGTCTAGAGAGTTGCTTTCTGTGATCTGTAAGTTTTATAGGTGAGAAAACTGCTCATGATCTCTGTAGACTGGGAGTTGTCTAAGTGGAGGATGTCTTATTATTGTGACAATAACTTGTAGAATAAAGAATTCTTTGCTTATAAATGATAATTGGTCCTTGTGTGGTATAGAATTAGTAGGATGTTTAATTTTCTATAAATCTACTTAAGGAGCTGGGGTGATAGCTCAGTTGCTACAGTGTTTGCTTTGACAGGATAGGACTTGAGTTTAGTCCCCCAAACCCTTGTAAACAAAATTCTGGGTATGGTGGTGCTTGCTTGTCCCAGCATTGGGAAGTGAAGACAGTATCCCTGGGGCTCGTTAACCAGCCAGACCAGCTAGCCTAATGGTGAGCTCTAGGTCAGGGAGAGACACTGTATTTCTGAGAATGGAATTACACCCTCATACACATTAAAAATCTACATACAGTTTATTTACTATGTACTTAAATCTGTTGAACAAATATGACAAAAATGTTTAAGAGAATTTTATTTTAAGCAATAGTTGTATCTGTAATTTACATGTCATCTGCCTGTGTTTTTTTAAAACTGCCTTGTGATGAAAACATTGTTGTGCTGTCAGACATGCGAAGGTGTTTTCAGTAGATCTTTATCCTGAGATTATTTCATTCTTTCCTTCATGTGCCTTTTATGATGTGAATGATATTGTAGTTAATGGATTTCCTTCCCCCTTTATCTTTATTCGGCTTGTTTGACGATTTCATTCGCATACATAGTACATTCTGATTTCTGTCACCCCGTCCTCTCCTGTCTCCCTCCCACTCCTGTTGTCCCCCACCTCTCAGCACCCTTTCCCCTTCAGCCCGTAGTCCTGAAGAGTACGCTAGTGCTTAGAAAGCATTGCAGGCTTGGTAATAGTTGGCTTTTTAGCTATTCACTTGCTTTTAAAGCTTTGACATTTAATAGTAGAAATAGTCAATATAGTTGAATGTGCTTGTTTTAGGTTATATTTAACTATCAATTTTTGATTGGCAGTATATCACACAGCATAAAATTCAAAGATACAGAAGTACTAATTTTCATAACTTGTAACTAACCTGTTTGTTTCTTTGTAACCTAACCTACTATTATGGCCAGAAATAATGTATCTTTTTAGAGATGGTCTGTGTATTCAAACAGTATTTATGCACAGCCCTTCACTTTTTAAATGAAAAAATATAGTTCCTTAATTTAATATACCATTTATAAAATGTGTTACACAAAAAGGTTCATTTTTATTAGTTAAATAGAGCCTTCTAATGAAAGTTAAATTAAATCTCATCATTGCTATGGTTCATGCTTCTCTGTAATTATCTTTGCTATCTTTGTAGAAATAAAGTTTTCAGTATGTGATCCTACTGGTGGGAGCTTTTCTTTTTGTGTTTTGTAGAGTGAGATTCAACTTCGGAAAGAAGTAGAGACAAGGCAGCAGCTGGAACAGATGTTAGGTGATCACCGAGAGCTCATTGATGCTCTGACAGCTGAAATTCTCCTCCTCCGAGAAGAACACAGTGCCACACAGGTATTTTCATGCTCTCCCGGTAGTCCGTGTTTAGTAGTGAGCATGTCTGTATGCACAAAGGTTTCTCCTGGAGCTGCTGCTGGTTTGGCTGTGCTAATGCTGTTACCGGTCAGGCTCAGCAGCAGCAGTGGGTGTTGATGGCATTTATTATGCCACGATCCCATATTTGAAACTAAAACTGCACATAGTATGTAGGATAAGTTTGCTGTTTCTAAGAAATATGCCATGGAGTGGAGATAACAGGCCTTTCATACAAATGTGAAGGAGTGTTCTGGTAGCCAGTTGTCATTTTAGAGCAGAGGATAGCTTAGCCTTTAAGCCCTCCTGCAGTGACATCAGATGCTACTCATGATTGTTTTCAGCAACTTCATATTTGACTTCCTGCTTGACTAATTGCTCTACAAAAAAAGCATATAATACCTTTTCTAGAAAACTGACGTCTTGCATGCTTTTTATAGTATGTATGCGTGTGTGTTATGTGACAAGGATGGAGGTTAATGTTGGGGTCAGCCTCAGTTACTCTTTATCTTAGTTTTTGGGGCCACTTTCTCAGGAAGGTGGAGCTCAGCAGTTTGTCTACACTCTGGCCAGTGACTCTACCTGCTCACCTGCCTCTGTGCTCCCAGCACTGGGGTTAGAAACACACACGGCCATATCGTGCATTTGACTTTGGTGCTGGGGATTTGAACTCAGGCCCTCTTGTTTGTGTGGCAAGCACTTTCCTGACTGAGCCACCTGCCTAGCCCCCTAAGCAGTCTTCCTCTGCATACTTTTGATGCATTTGGATATTGTGTTATTGAATATACTTGCTTATGTTATTTGTATGCCAGTCATCATCACAGACTGCTGCTTGAGAACACAAGTTCTGCTCATCTTGTTGTGGGTAGCGAATACTTGCAGAGTGCTAGAAGGACAATGAGGCAGAGGTCTTGGGGCTTCACAGTCCTCAAGGATGCGTGTGCAGGAAGGGAAGTGCAGAGAGAGCAGAGAGAGGACTGGGTCCGTGCCTCACACAGGCAAATGAAATGGGGACCACTGGAGAGAAGAGTCCTTAGGCTCATCTGCGCTACTGTGCCTGCACTGTGCTGTGTGGGATGATGGCCAGAGAGCTGCCTTTGTTGGCTAACTTAGTGTCAGGTTCTAACAACTGTTTGGACTGTTACATGAACAATGATATACTTAATATATATAAATGCTTAATATATATGTAAGTAGAAATATATATTATGTACATTATATTATATAATATGGAATGTACTATATATTTATATAGCAATATATTATATAATGTATGATATATAATTATATGTAATATATAAGTAGAAATATATAAGTAGAAATAGTCATACATTTACTTTGTTGACAAATGACTACAATTATTTATCAATGAGATACGTGTACCTTCCCCATACTGTTTGACTATCCTAAGTTTAGAGTTATATTGAAAATCATTGTCCTTATTTCTTATTCCACACTGTGTTTCTACCAAGAACTTATGTTTTTATTGTCTTATTGTTTTTATGTGTGTGTGTTACTTATCTAGGGTATTTTATTTAGCACTATCCATTTTCTTGTAAATGTATATATATGACTTCATTCTTTGAAGCTGAATAATGCGCCATTGTATATATGTCATAGTTCATTATCTGCTCATCTGAACTTATATTTTTAACATAGGTGCTTCCAGAAACCCAGCCATGAGCAGATTTGATTATTTTTGGTTGGCTTCCCTGTTATTGTTTGAGAGTGGGTCTGACTATATAGTATAATGCGGCCTTGACTTTGTGACCCTCCTATCTCAGTTTGTTATATGCTAAAATTGCAGGTGTGCGCTGCCATGCCTGTCTAAGCAGATTTGATATTACCAAAAAGAATATACCGAAATCCCATTTAGCTGAGCTGCTGCTGGTCAATAGTTGCACAGACTAATTCTGCATAGACGATGTCGTTACTGGTGTCTCCCGAGAGTTGAAGCCGTCCTCTGGTGCCCCTGTGAAATCATTGCTGTTTCAGACTGCAGTATGAGGACAGAAGTAGGAAAGGTAGCAGACCATTAAAGTAGAGCATTGCACCTAGGAGTTGTCAGATTGATTCAGATGGGGCATAGCAGCCTGGTCTAGAGAGAAATGGGAAACTATGAAGATTGAGCAAATTCAGAGTATGCTATGAAGGTCAGCTGGTCCCTTTGGAAATGGATTGAAGGAAAGGGTGTAAGAGAAAAGAGCCAAACGTAATTGGGCAGTTTGGGATTAAGCATTCAAAAGATGAAGCTGCTGTTTATGTTGCAGATGGACGGCTTCAAGAGGCGCTTGGCTTTATATATACAGAGTCCTAGATGGGGGGGCACTCAAAAGACCACTAGATATATGAGTGTGAAATTTGGGGAGAACATGACTGGTGATATAAAGGTGCCTCAAGTGCTTTATCATCTACTCTATTGGTAATATTTCTGATGCCTGGACCGTCCCCACTTTTTAGTTGTCTGTGTTTCTACGCACGTGTGACGTGTCTCTAGCTGTCATCCTTAGTTTCTCTTGCTTTGTCTTTGTTACAAGGTCTTGGCAGTTCCTACAACTCCTCTTTCTTCCCTTTCACTGCCATCGTCTATGCTCCTAAGAACCGTATGCCAGTATTTACAAAACACCTGCATTCTGTGCTTTTAATCAGATTTATTGATTTCATATAACCTATTTACATCTACAATATGAAAAAGATAAAGAAAAAAACAAAACCACCTAAACTTCTGGGCAGTAAGTTGACTTTTAATGTAAGAATGGAATTCTAAACTCATCCAGCTATATGACAGAAAGTAAGTCATTGGTATGACATTTTATTTATTTTAAATTTTAAAATTACATAACACTAATAGAGATATGCACGTGCATAGACAAATCTGAGTACACATAAAATAGTTATTGCTCATATAAAAATATAATTTAAATTGTTATATTGCTACATGTAAAATGTTGTTTCTTTTGCCCATTACATTATTTCATTTATATAATTTTATGTTTTTTAGTTTGTCCACCTAAAATCCCATGGAATGCTCTGTTGAGTTTCCCCTACCTAATGTGTCACTCTATATTGTAGTCAGTCAGTAGAGATAACCTATATGAAAAGATTTTGTAAATTAAAAGCTCTATTCATTAGTTTTAATTTTATAGCAGAGTACTTAGTAACTAGTAGTTCATGATTTATCTAATCATTTCACCATCATGATACCTTTATAGTATTTATAATTATGAATAACATTGCTTTAGAGTGGGTATTTAAAATAATGATCTCTCTTTTTCTCTCTCTCTGTATGCTCTCACACAAACACACACCCACCTCTCTATATGGCTTACTCTTTAGGTAATGGCTTTTTGCTTGTTATGCCAGTGATGTGTGCTTTTCTTTAGGCGAGACTTCAGCAATACATGGTCACTACAGATGAGCAGCTTATATCGCTCACACATGCCATTAAGAACTGTCCTGTGATAAATAACTCCAGACAAGAGGGTCAAGCATCAGAAAGGCCAGCTATGGGTAGAAGACCTGTGAATAATATGGGTAGGTGGAGTCTTATTATTCTCATACTGTTGTTAAATGGCCCAGTGGCCTTAGAGTAGTAGAAGAAGTGGCAGGCTAAAATGACTTAAGTGACCGCTGTCTTCTGGCGGGCTTTGTCATTACTGTTTCATTAATATAATGCGGTGACTTAAGCTTTGCTACTGAGAAACCTTTAGTTATTGAAGGGTGAGAAACCAAGGGGTGATGGTACCTTATAAGATTCTTGTGAATTTTGTCATTGCCTGGGGAAAGTCAGAAATGCCATGGAGGTGCAAACCGGTTTACATCTTTTTATGTCTCAGCCTTGCTACCCAGTTAGAATTGCATGAAATTTACCACACTCTTAATGATGAATTACCATGTTACCTGGTTTTGCAATGACCCTTGTGTCTGGAAGTCAGAATATTAAAAGGTTTTGAAGTTGCCTTATTTGTCATGACCATTAGGAAGGCTGAGGGTGGGGTGTGGGTTCTGTAAGTGTTTTCTTTATATACTTTGTGGCTTTTGGAGCTCTTCCTACACAAACAAGAGCCTGCCTGTAAATTACTGGCAAACGAGGATATACCTGAGAGACTGAGGACTCTGGGAACTTTCACACTACTTAAATGCATTTAAAAATAAATACTTGGGCAGTGGAGAGAGTGGTTTAGAGTACTTACTGCTCTTACAGAAGACCCAGGTTCAGTTCCCAGCAACCCTGTGGTGGCTCATAACTGCCTATAACTCCAGTTCCTTGGAGTCTGAGGCCTTCTCCTGGCTTCTGTGAGCTCCTGAAAGCGTAGGGTGTGCATTCAAACTCTCTCTCTCTCTCTCTCTCTCTCTCTCTCTGTCTCTCTCACACACACAAACATGTGTATATGTAAATAAAAAACAAATAAATAACAATTTTAAAATAGACTAAATGCCCAGCACTCAGGAGGCAGAGGCTGGCGGATCTCTGTGAGTTTGAGGCCAGCCTGGTCTACAAGAACTACCAGGACAGGCTCCAAAGCTACAGAGAAACCCTGTCTCGAAAACCCCCCCACCCAAAAAAAAAAAAGACTAGCCGGGCGATGGTGGCTCACGCCTTTAATCCCAGCACTCGGGAGGCAGAGGCAGGCGGATCTCTGTGAGTTTGAGACCAGCCTGGTCTACAAAGGGAGTTCCAGGACAGGCTCCAAAACTACAGAGAACCCTGTCTCGAAAAACCAAAAAAAAAAAAAAAAAAAAGACTAAATACCTAAAGGTGCCCATAATTGTTTTCTTTCAAATTAATGTCATCTTATCTTTCTCAGAGGGGCCTGTTGTAAGCAGTAATGTCTCCATGCCGTCGATGCTCAGAGGGGAAGGAGCCATTGAATTCCCACAGGAAGAGTTGCCTGTTAAACTGTCTCAGGGGCCAACCCCTACAGAGAACTTGAATCTGGCTAATAATTTCCCAGCACATATTTTCGAGCCAGCTGTGATGTTAACACCACCCAGGCAGAAGAGCAACTCAGAATTCTCTCCTCTGCAGGATGGTAAGCATGGCTCTTCTACGTGTCCGTGGAAGCTGTGACTTTTGCCCTTGATTCATATGATATATTATATATATGTATGTATAGTATGTATGTGTGTGTATTTTAGGGTAGTGTCATCCGTGTCGTGTGTCCGTGTGTCCCCACTTCCCCCACCATCTCTGGAATAACTAGGTGACTTACTTTCATTGATGGGTTCAGTGGTCCATGGTCATTTGGGTCTGTTCTTTCCGAGCAGTGGTAGATGAAGACATGGTAGAGGCCTAGAGACGGAATGAGAAGAGGGCTCTGGGAAAACTCTTGGAAGGCATGCAGCTGGTGACCATGGCACACAGAGGAAACTTGTGGTAGTAGATTGTTGCCTTCCAACATCTGGGTCTGAGGCATCAAATTCAGGTCATCAGGCTAGGTGGCAAGTGCTTTTACCCACTGAGCTGTGTGTTATTGGTCCTTGAAAAGAACATTTTTAATTATTTTCTTTCTTTGTTTGTTTTGTGTGTGTGTTGGGGGCTTCACTCACCCATGTATACTAGTGTGGAGGCCAACCATCGACAATACTAAGTGTATTCCTTTATCACATTCCATCTCCTTTGTTAATTTTATTAATTAATTTTGAGAAAGAGAGAAGGCATATCGATATCCTGGCTTATATGTGGGGGTCAGAGGACAACTCTGTGGAGTCTCAGAGTGGAACTCCAGCCGGTGTTCACGTGACTCTAGTTGCTGAGACAGTTTCCCAGCTCCTTTTTAGAAGTTATTTTTCCATCCCTACTTTGTGTGGATTTTTATTTCTTTAAGAATTTCTAATGTTTTCTTGCAGAGCAGTAGATCCTTGCTGCTAGAATTGTACTTTACCATTTGTAAGGCAAATAGGGTGTTGTCAGATCAGCCTGGTGAAAATGGAGACAGCGCCGCGCTGAGAGACAAGTGCTGACAGCTTATCCACTCCTCATTGACGTGGTGGGGGAGAGGTTTGGGCTCAGATTCCTCTTCTGGACCCCAGCTTTCTTATTCTAGCATGCGAAAATTTTTTACTTTAATACTTTCTAATTGTGTAGTTTAATATTTCTTTCTTGGGGGCCTGGGAAGTTATTAATTATGTCTAGACTAAGGAAGTGGTGACATCTGTTCAGATCAGATTTTTATTCCTTATAGTACTAATTCAGTTCCCCCCCCCCCAGTGTCAGACTGGCCTCAAACTCAAGATCATTCCTCATCATTTGTGAGCACAGGCATGCAGCACTGTTCCTTGATAGGAGTTACATGTGTCAGTGTGCATTGTGACACATGATTCACAAGAAGCTAATAGTCTCAGGAATAGGAAAGTTTCTGTACTTGACTGTACATATTCCTTCATAAAAATAATTTAGGCACTCAGAAGCCAAACCCATCTACTGAAGTACTTCCCTGATGACCATGACAGAGCAATGTGCTGATTATAGTGCCAGTTTACTGGAAAATGGAGTGCTTATGATTGTCTTAATTCTTGTCTGTAGTATTGAGGAGAACGGTTCAGACTCGTCCTGCCCCACGAATCCCTCCCACTGTGGAAGTCATAGAGAAAGAACAGAACTGGGAAAAAAAGACCTTGCCTGTTGACCCTGACATTCAGAACTCAAGTGAGGAAAATCGCCTCTTCACTCAGAGGTGGAGAGTTTCTCACATGGGAGAAGATCTGGAGAACAAAACCCCGACGCCATTTGTTAGCCTGTCACAGCCGCCTTCCAGTTCCCTTCCCACCACTCAGCAATCGAGAAATCCTGTGTTCTCAGAGGAGCCCGCAGTGCTTGGAGATGGGCAGCAGCTTAGAACAAGTGGGGCACTGGCACAGAGGAAGGACATAATGGCACGGATTGCTGAGTTGACACTACAGAATTCAGCCATCAAGGCACACCTGAATAATGTTACTGGGCCAGTGGGAGAGCAAGGCGATGGGCTTCGGGAGCCAAGCAAACAGGGAAGTGCCGGTGACGTAAGTACCAGCTCGGACTCAGGGCACAGGTAGACCTTTCACTGCTGTGGCAAGTTAAAAAGGGACTGAAGGTTTGTTTTCACTTATGGCTTCAGAGGGTTACTCAAGGTGGCAGAATCTGTTGCTCTGGACTTGAGGTTAGGCAGAGCATTGTGGTGGCGGAAACACATGGCAGGGGCTACTATCTCAGAGTGGCCCAGAGGTTCGGAGGACAAGGTACATCTCTTAAGGATGTGTCCCAGGTGACCAAATTCTTCCAGCTAGACCCTACCTCCTCCTTTTCATAGCCTCTCCATAATACTGTTATGTTATGGTTACTTCAGTGGCTCAGTCTCGTCAGTAAAGCCCTCAGGAGCCAGTCGCTTCCAGAGCCCATCAGCTGGCCAGCAGCCCCCAGTATGTGAGTTGGTTTTCATATTCAATCCATAGCAGGCATCCAAAGAAATTTCTTTTCAGAAGTGACTATAGCTTTGACATGTCTTCCTTACAGGATAGATAAAACTTACCTGTTAGTTCATATTGTACTACAATAAGACAGCATGAAGGAAAAAACATAGAAAGTAGAATTAAGGTAAACTGTTTAGGCGGGATAAGGATAAGCTAGGAACGGATGACTTGGAATTAGGAGGACATAGAGTGCTTGCTGTAGCTAGATTGTAATTATAAGTAGTTTTACTCCTCACATGGCCTATTAAAGAGTAGTTGACCCTCTACTGATGAATAACCTTTTTCTAGGACACAGAATAGGTTTTTCTATAGAAAATATATTTAAAGAATCAGTTAAACTTCAATATGCATATGAGCCATCTGAGGAGCTTGCTAGGATGTGGTGCCTGAGTAGGTCTGGGGTGGACCTGTGTCTTTCTAATATGCCCCTCAGTGGTACCAGGACTACTGGTCTGTCACATTCTGAGGAGCATTGCTCTTAAAGAGCAGGATTTTTTTTCCCTGTGTAACTATAGGGCCAAACATGGTGACTCAATGCCTATAATCCTCAAGAGACTGCAGCAGGGTTGCCATGGGTTTGAAGACAGCCAGGGCTATGTTAGTGAGTTCTGGGCTATGGTATGAGATCTGTCTTTAAAACAACAGCAGCAGCAGCAACAACAACAACAAAACCTAGTCAACCCTGTCTGACTGTTCTTAGTCCCTGCCCCTTCTTACTGTCTTTCCCCAGCTCCGTTAACCACAGATCTACTCTCAGCATCTGTGAGATCAGCTTTTATAAATTTTCTACGTAAGATCGTAAGGATTTGTCTTCCTGTCAGTGAAGGAATTTTATAAGTAAAATAAACTCTATGGACTAACATGATAACTTAAACCTCTGTTTCGTTGTTTGTGGAGAGGAAAATGAATCTAGTCCCAGACGGGAGTGTCCATGACACAGTCTGGTCATGGGGGATGTTTTATTTGACCTTTCTGAGCAGAGGTGACTCCCGTGCATCTGACAGTGGATGATAATTACTCGTGTAGTTGGAAAGAGTGGACAGCCTCC
>NC_022010.1:55105507-55111715 GCF_000317375.1 Microtus ochrogaster
TGCCAGCAGGCCAGAAGAGGGCACCAGACCCCTCTACAGATGGTTGTGAGCCACCATGTGGTCGCTGGGAACTGAACTCAGGACCTTTGGAAGAGCAGGCAATGCTCTTAACCTCTGAGCCATCTCTCCAGCCCCCAGGAGCCGCTTTCTTAAGAGCTTTGAAATCGTGATTGAAGGCTTTGGTGTGGAAAGTGGGAGGTGAGAGGAAGAGCTGCCTCTGTTACCGTGAGTGCCGGGTGGTGGTCAGCAGCATCAGTGTGGGCGTGCATGTTTACACATCATGTTATCTGTTTATAGGGTTTTGAAGATCATTGGAAGCAGATCACTGTTGCTTTTTAAAAGGTAGCAGTTAAATGCTGAGCCTGTGCCCTTTCTAAATAGTGTAAATACTAGTCTGGAAAGGGAGGTCTGATACTGCTGCTCTTACTAGCCCCTTTCTTTTTTAGTTGGAAATACAAAATAGACTTTGATCCTTACTGGTTTACTTACCTTTTTCCAAAAAAAAAAAAAAGAAAAAGAAAAAGAACAAACAAATAAACAAAACCCCCACAATCTAATAGGTAGAAATTATCATTTCTATCAGGGACTGCTTTCCCCCCACAAAAGGATATATTTAGCTAAATTAAATTATTATGATGATGAAAGTACATTTCTCTTGGGGCTTTCAAGCTATACTTATATCTCTGGAGTAGCTTTTTGTTTTGTATTGTTTGCCTTTTCCTCTCTGTATCTTATGTTCCTTTCTCATCATGGATATTTTTAAATCAGATGTCTGAAGCCAAAAGCGGCCTGGAGAGGCTGACACATGGGCAAAAAGACTGGTCGGAATTTTTGAGTCTGCCAGATAATTCAGGACATGAAGCGTGTTTGAAGACTAAACTTATAAAAACGTATCAGAGATATTCCTGTGTAGTCTGCCCCTGCTCAGACCTGTCACCAGTAGGAGTGTGGCGTTTGGCTCACTGGCAGGCAGGCATCTCTCGTGTGATCTTCTCTTTCAGTTCAGCGGAGGCGAGTAGTAAGAGATGCAGGACAGTGTTGGCCCACTAGACTGTGCTCGTGCGGCAGTAGCAGTGGAAGAATTTGTGTATGCCTTTAGTTTAGTCTTAATTCTTCAGTTAAATGATTTACAAACTCTTTTACGCCATCTTTCATATGTGTATATAGCAAATTGCTGGTACTTAGAATAAAAATCAGAATTGGTATTTGTTTTTTTTTTAATAATGAGTTTATGCATTTTTTCCCCTAAAGAATTTTCCAGTAGTTCCATCTCTAGTGCCAAGCAGCATGGAAGAACGGATTGCAGAGTTGAACCGGCAGAGCCTGGAGGCGCGCGGCAAACTGCTGCAGCTGATAGAGCAGCAGAAACTTGTTGGCCTGAGCCTCTCCTCCTCGCCAGTGTCACCCGCTCAGTCACCGCTCAGAGCCTGGGCCGGTGGGTCGCTCATTCATGACTCTCAACTTTGAATCAAAAGAGGGGTATCCAAGCTTACTATGTTCTAGTTCCCCCTGTTTTGTACCAGAGAAACTGGCTTGGGTCAGAGACTGAGTGACAGGAGTAGTCGTAGAAAGCTGTCTCTTGGGCTTGAGAGATGGCTCAGAGGTTAAGAGCACTGGTTGCTCTTCCAGAGGTCCTGAGTTCAATTCCCAGCCACCACATGGTGGCTCACAACCATCTGTAATGAGATCTGGCACTGTATCCTAGAAAGTATATATATAATAAATAAATTTAAAATAAATAAAATCAACACAACTAATCGTTTAAAAAAAAAAAAAGAAAGCTGTCTCTTGTTCTATAGCCAGCCTTTGCATCCAGAGCAACGCCATCCAAGTGAAATATTCATTATTACAGTATGTTTAGCTTAGGATGTATGCTGCGAAAATTGTGTCAAAATTAGACTTAAAATTTTTATCAACATCAGATTACAAATTATTGTCCTCTTAAAACCAGGAAAATATTTCCCGTCAAATTTATTTTTTCTATTATTTTGTTATGTTTAGGAGTATGAAAAACTAGAAGGTCTTCTTAAATAATTGAATTGTGACTGAAAGTTTGTTTTATGGTAGTGCTATTCGGAGAATGTTAATTAAATGAAGTAGCTCTAAGTTGGCTGTTAGCCAGAAGTGAACCTATGCCCTCAAGGATGGCGCTGCATCAGAGGTATTGATTGGAGCCCTGTCTGAGGCCCAGATTGTGAGGCACTGGAAGCTTCTGTCCGTGGTGTTCTTGAGATGCTCGGGCCTTGGTGCTTACAGGAATCCATGTGTCCTGTGTGCTCTGGTGAAGTCGGGTACTTGAAATGCACGGGAAGTGTTCACTTCTGTTGGAAATTATGTAGCTTTTGAAATGACAGACAAGAAAGCAGACTCTTGGAAATTACCTTTATTTCTGTTATCCCATCTAGTTCTCAACACACCTAAAATAGGATTCTTGGTTTTATAGGAACCTCTGTGGGGTATAATCAGAATAAATAATATGTCATGAATTAAAAATCTTTTGTTTGGTAGGGTAACTGAGTAATTAATTGCCTTTGTTCTTTGACAACTCCATCTGTGTACAGAGTGCATTCTCGTTCATCCCACCCTCCTCCCTTTTCTCTGTCACACCATCAGCCCCTGCCTACAGCTCCCTTTCCCATGCACATAACTTGTTGTTTTGTGACCCACTGATTTTAAAGGTGGTCTGAATGGCCGTGGATGTGGGACTATCCCCTCAGGGCCTGGGGTAGTGTATTTAACTAAAGATGGTGACACCTCCTCTCCCCATGTCCCAGAATTGTACGCAAGCAATCGACGAACATTTACTAGTGAAATACTTTATATCCATCATATTCATAGAGGATCCTGTAAATCCTTCTTAAAATTCAGAGATTTCATGACTATGAGGGGAAATGAAACCCTATTTAATCAAATTAAAGAAATAAAACTTTTGGGCTAGCTCCTTTTAGCTTTTAAATTTAATTTTTTAAATTCTTTAACAATTTCGCAAATACATGCATTTGAATCACAGTTACCCCCACTCATTCCTTCCCTCCACCCACTCTCCTGCTCCCCGATGTATCTTAGGGCTCACTGTTTCTCACTTCTTGCTCTGTGTGACAGCACTTGTCAGAACATTCTGGCATCCTACGAACTGGCGTGCTGTGAAATTGGCAGAAACAGCTGATGTTTCTTGTCTTAGAAGTTCATTTTTAAAAATCACCTCTCAAGTGCTTCTATGAACTGTCATGATAAAAATATAAAAACACCTAAATTTGTAATGTATAATTTCCAATAGTATTGAAATTGAGCAAAATTGCTACTTTTATTAGTGAAAAGTAATGAAGCTAACATTATTTTTATATTTTAGAAGAAGGAAAGCGAACCATCGAGGTGTCTATTCCAGGAGTGGAGGCTCCAGAGAGTTCGAAATGCAATACCATCTCTCCTGTCAGCGGGATCAGCTCAAGACGGTAGGGCTCCAGGCCACTGTTATTAAAGCACCAAGAGTGTCTGTGTGCCATTCTCTCTGTGCCCAGCATCTGCTTAATTTAAGTTCAGGCAGATCCATTCACACAGAGGAAGTAACTAGGGGAGAGTAAAGTGAGTCAGCTTAACCAAGTAGGGCTGCTTGCTTAGCACAGACGTGGGCTAATCTCTAGGTGTTTATGGCTGCAGCATGAGGAGACTGTGTCCCCGGGGTAGCACTTCACCGGTTACAGCAAGTGAACACAAAGCCGATTGACCGTGGATCGGGAAAGGGCACCCTCGTACTGGACCACGCTGCTCCAGTTCTCATTACACCAGGCTACCCTGACCACCTTCCCCACTACTGCACAGCCTTGAAATCTTACCTGAATGGTATTATATGGAAGGCATTGCAATTATTTGTCAAAAACCACAGGATGTGTCTGTCACACAAAGACAGCCCTGACAGAAACTGGTCTTGTGTTAATAGTGAGTCAGTGTTGTGTGGTCAGTTGTAACATGTTCATTAAGACGTTAGGACTGAGGTAAGGGTACCTGAGAGCACTGCTCTTTCCTCTTTGTCTGTAGAGCTAAACTACTCGAAGCAGTAAACACCTAGTTCAAAGTTTTGTGTTGGTGAAGTATTAGGAGTGATCTACCTCATTTGGACCTGTCACCAAACCTTTTCAAACTCTTGCCACTATTGAGAGCTGTTCCCATAATTGTTGACGGCTAGTGGTAATACCTCGCTCTCTGACCGTTTCTTTCTCATGGATAGATCTTCAGGGGCTACCAGCAATTCTTGTTCTCCACTAAATGCCACCTCGGGAAGTGGGCGATTCACACCTGTTAATCCAAGAACAAAGGTACGTTATAAATTATGATCACTACGTAGGGTCAGGAATATGAGGGTGGAGGGTGATTAGCTTCATTCTTAGTTATTATTCCTGTTGTCTTTACATGATATAAAATTCTATAAAGAAAAGAAATACTGTAACTTATCTCTGTTTGAAAACAATACATTTATTTTGTTTTCTAGGGTAACTAAGAAATAAGTTAAAATTTGATAGGATTCCAAGTGTCTTCCAAGACTAGGAATTATTTGTTTCATTTTGCTTCCCAAGTGCCGTGCTCTGGAGCAGCTTATAGAGATGAGGTGTCGGTCCTGCTGTTGGTGGTGTGACTGGGTAGAGTTTCGGACAGCCAGAGACCTGAGTGTGGCGCTTTATCCCACTGTGCCCTGTCTGAGGGTGACTTTGTTAGACATGTGATAGCACAGAGGGCAAATGTATGCCTTGTACATTTTCATGTGTTCTGGTTTGCTCCAGAACTGTCTGGGAGCTAAACATTTACAGTTTATCAGATTTTTCACAGAAAACATTTTTATGTGTGTTGATAATACAGAAAAATACAGTTTTCTCTCTGTTTGTCATAGGAAATTGTAAGAATATCTTTAGAATTGTAAAAGTTGTATTTTCCGGAGGTAAGCCAGTAACAGATATGGGGAAATCAATATATCACAAAGTGGAGATGCACAGCCCAGATGAACTAACTGCCTTATTAGCTACCCCGGTTGCCTAGTATTAAAAATTTGTCCTTTCTGATTCTTAAATTCTGAAAAGCTTAATCTTTTGATATGTTCATTGAACTTAGCATCACTCAGTTTACTAAGCTCCAATGACCTTCTTTTTACCATCTTTAAAATTGTACCTCTGGTTTGATTAAATTTCGGCTTTCTCCTTTTGAAAGGTCCTTGTCTTTCTAGGGTGCCCGCTGAGCAGGCAGCTGCTTGGCGGTATCTTTGTGGGGCAGGAGCTTTGCCAGGAGAGGTGACACTCCAGAGCCACTTAACACATGGTGACTTTGTTGCATGTACTTGATCTGAGTGTCTGTGAATCTCTAGTGGGCTCGTATCTAACTTCTTTCTGCGTCTCTGTTCGACAGACTGAAAAGCAAAGTGAAGAAGGCTGGTTCGCTCTTTCTACCCACATGTCATAGAAGTTAAATTGGAGCGTGCCCTGAGTGACTTCTTCCCACCTTCCCCTCCCTCTTCGTGAATTCTCTTTGCAAGTACTGACATTTCTCTCCAGATAAAAACCTGCAAAGATATCCTGTATTAATGGAAACAAGAAAAGAAGAATTATTTTAATATTTTACTTTTTCAAATAGGTTTTTCAACAAAGCATCTAACCTATGAAGTTTCTGTGAATAAAACTTTGACTGTAGGAAAATTTCAGTTTTCTATTTGATTAGCTGTGTTAAACTTTTTAGTAATATATTGCTATCGTTGTCATTGCTGTTGAATTTTTATTTTTGTTGTTGTTCTTGTTTAGTGCATCTTAAATGTGGATGAGCTTCCCAGGACAACTAAATTGCTTTATGTATAACTTACAATAAAAATTTTCTGGCTCTCAGAAAAATATGGTAATTTCTTTTCTGCTATCCATCATTCCAAACGAATGTGCAGCTTTAAAAAAGCAAAAGCCCGAGGCTGTGGCATCTACCTATAATCCCACCGATTCAGAAGCCTGAGGCAGGGGGCTCTCTAATATATAATGAGTTCCATGCCAACCTGAGCTTTGTAGGACAGGAGGTGGGCTTAGGAATGTTTGTTTATTTTTCTTAAGCAAGTAACAGTGGCTGTGTGCTTAATAAAAATTTTAATGTGGGTTTTAAGTGTGAAAATTTCAAAAATGATAATGTACATCTAATAATGATTCTGACTATAATGTTCAGATGTCTAAATGCAATCCATTGATTT
>NC_022010.1:55111980-55115871 GCF_000317375.1 Microtus ochrogaster
AATTTTCCTTGCCATAAATTACCCAGAATGAATTTCTTTTCATGAATTGACTGGTTCTCAGTGTTGGCTTCTGTTTCCAGTGATGCCTACCATGCTGTGATGGGAATTTCCAACCTCAGAGAGTTTGGGGGGTGGGGATGGGGGTAGCGGGAGGAGCATCACTCTGAAGTCCCCAGAGTTCCCTTACTCTGCAGGTGAGAACCACGGCCTAGGAATCTCACTGTGTAACTCTCTCCTGGGCTTCTCAGTTGTAGCAAAAAATAAAATTATTTTCTTCTAACACTGATGAATTTGTGTGAGGTCTGTATTTGCTTTAATTTTTGCTTATTTCTTCTGCTTGTTTTGTACGTTTTGCAACTCGTTACTTAAAGTCCTTCTTTGCCTAAGATAAAACCATTTTGGTGCTACTCCTCCCTGAAAATTTAGGTCACCTGCTTTCTCTGTAAATGTATTTTTTATGTGTGTATGGCAATGTATAGGAATGTTCTTGTGTGTGTGAACGTGCATGTGTGTTCAGGTGCAAAGTGGATGTGTTCCTGTTCCTGTGAAGGCCCAGAGATTGAAGTCAGGTGTCTTTCTTAATTTCTCTTCACCATAGATACTGATGCTGAGCTTAGAGTTCACCAATTCGGCTAGTTCAGCCAGCCAGCTTGTCCCTGGGTTCCCTTTCTTCCTCTCCTGCACACTGAGATTACAGGTTAGCCACCATGGTGCCTGGTAACTGTGTGGTGCTGGGGATCTGAACTCCATTCCTAATGCCAGCATGGCCAATGCTTCACCCACTTAGCAATCTTCCCAACTCCATGAACGAAATACATACATATATACATATATTAGCAATTTTATACATTTATACAATGCATTTTGATCTTACGGATCTATCACTATCTCACTCCAACTCTCCCTAGTACCTTTCATCCCTCCCTGCTTTGTGTTTATTTTGTTGTTATTACTAACTTGAGCCAATTAACGTTGCCCATATGCACGTGAATGTGGGGCGGTCCACTGGGGTATAGGCCACTTAGCAAAGCAGAGTTAGGCTCCTTTCCCCAGGGGCAGCAACTGTCTATAGCTCTGCCACCAAGAGTGGGCCCTCGGGGCCTCTTCCTTGTCTCTGCTGGAATTTTGTCTAGCTCGATCTTGTACGAGTAACCACAGCTGCCGTGAAATGTCTGGAAGTGGACATTTCACTGCTTTCCTCCCCACCTAATATTTCTGCTGCCCTTCTGTGATGCTCCCTGAGCCTTGGATGGAGTCATGTGGTTGACAAAGATGATTCTTTTGAAGCCGAGCACTCTCTTAAGCACCAGTCTTCAGTAATATGGTCTCACCATCTAGTTATGGTGCACAAACAATGACATAGAAATAGTGTGTGTTTGGGGGGGACCTCTGTCACCTCCCTGACTACTATCTGTAGAGCTTATCCTGTGTAGCACTGAGATTAGCATTTAATAACCCTTGCCTTCTGGGAACAGCATTGTTCACCCCCCCCCTCCCGGACGTTCTTTGATGCATATTTTCCTTTGTTTTTCTAGCTTTACCCCCCCCACACACACTCACCCTAAAACCTTTAAAGCGATTATTCTCAATCTGAATACTTTAGACTTTTATTTCTCTTAATGTTGCGTTGCACAAGTGTGTGTGTGCGCACACAAATGGAGGAATCAGTCATTTAGCAAGTTAAATCATGAAAAATAATTCTGTCAATATTTTAGACCTCTTTGTTTTCATCTAATCCTTTGAGCTGGAATTACACTTAGAACACAGTTAATTTCTAGTTATCCACTTCCTTTTTGTACTTTGCTATATGCTTTGAGGACAATCTTTTTACGTATCCAGGTCCTCCCTGCATGCTTCTTATCCCCTGGAATGCTCCTAACTAGCACCACTGTTCATTAGAGCAAAAATTCTGAAACTGTCCCAATATGGTACAGTGTCTGTTCATTGATAATTTCTATCCATTCTTCCACAAAGAAACGTCAAAAGGTTTTGTTCAATTTTTGTTGGGTTATTTGCTTTTTTATTAAAGGCAAGAGCTCTTTATATATACAGTTTCTTTGTCTGATACATGCATTGCAGATTTTTTAAAAAAAACCCTGAGGGTTGATCACAAAGCCTTATTTACTCTCTAAACACAACACAAAACCTTATTTACTCTCTGAAAGCCGTCAGGTATGTAGCTTTAGAAAATGCTACCTCACCCCTTGGTTTCTCTGTCTTCCGCGTTTTTGCTGCTGGCAAGTTGCCTTGCCTCGCTAAGAACACACCCACTTTTAAAAGTTTTGTTTTTAATTGACAAGTAATTGGAAAGTGGGGCACGTACCTCTAAAAGTGCTCAGTCATTAGGGTCATAAACTGTTGGAATGCTGGGCTTCTATTTTTTTTTAGAGAGAGGTGGGTCGCAATAGCCTCCCCAGAGTAGACTGGACTCCGCCGACAACACACCTCTGGTCAGTTTGGGAAAAAGCCATGGGGTAATGCCACGCATGCGCTTCTTCTCCTGTCGGTCCCCTCCCCCACAGCACCAGCCAGGGCGGCCCTCCCCGCCCCCCGTGGCGTTGCTGTGGCAACAATAGTAAACGGAGTCCTCCGGCAGGTGTGAGTAGAAACCAGCTGCGGTGCTGAACACCTCTGGTAAGTGGGCTCCAGCAGCGGGGCTGTCCCCACAAGTCCCCCTTAAATCTGGTATCGACCCAGAGAGCCGCGAACCCTGCCTGGACTTCCCTTAGGTGGAACTAGTGTGGTCCAGTTTCCCTGGAGCACTTTCCTGGTCAGTTCAGCGCAAACATTCGAAGCCACCAGTGCTGGTTAGACGGGCACAGCTCCTGCCTGCAGGGAACTGGTAATGCAGGGCAAGAGTCAGCCAGTGAGCAGTTAGATACCACAGAGGGGAGAAGAAAGCCTGCTGGGAATGCTCCTGGGGTCAGCAAAGCCACCTGTACCCAACCTGAGTTGTGAGTCTTGTCAAGTGGACCCCTCTGCACTAGTTTCTTTATCTGTTAAAAACAAACAAACAAACAAAAAACAAAACAACAAAAACCGGGCTTACCTCCTGGGGTTCTTGTTAGGATTGGAGGCCAATGCATACAACTAAATGCTGGTAGTAGCGAAGGTAGTAGGAAGGAAGCGGGTGTGCAGAGTATCCGGCTAGCCGTGAGTTGTCTTCCTTGCCAACTTGGTAAGACAAGGGAGTCCCTTGAGAAAAGGGACTAGAGAGGAAGTAGGAACAGAGTGGGGTGCAGTGATTTAGAACCCCACAAGGAAGGGCTTTTAATGCCATGCTGAGTGTTTGTACAAGAACTCAGAGTTCTCACATTCTCCTGTGACAGACTGAAGCACTCAGTGCTTTACATCGGAGCGGCACACTGAGAGCTCTCTCAGGAATACAAGGGGCAAGGCAGCCAAAGGACATTAGAAGGCTGGCAAGGCGACTCAGTGGGTTAAGGCCCTTGCCTCCAAGCCTGACAACCTGCGCCCCGTCCCTGGCCCCCTCTGGTGAAAGGAGAGAACCAGTTTCTACAAAGTTGTCTTGTGATGCCCACATATGCGCCACCCCCACACAAAATATAACAAATACAACCAAAAGTTAAATTTTGTAGGTTTTATTTATTTTATGTGTCCAGTGCTCCTGGAGGGCATAAGAAGACTGGATCCCCTGGGACTGGGACAGATGACTGTGAGCTTCCACACAGGTGCTGGGAATTGAACTCTGATACTCTGGAATAACAGCCAGTGCTTTTTTTAAAAAAACAAAAACAAAAACAAAAACATTTTTGGTGTCTTTATTGACCTATATCTTTTTCCCCATTCCCTTTCCTTCCCCGCTTCTCCCCTTTCACTCTTCCCCTTCCCCCCCCTCCCAATTTACTCAGGAGATCTTGTCTTTTTCTC
>NC_022010.1:55116917-55122827 GCF_000317375.1 Microtus ochrogaster
CATGGTGATAGATATGGGTCTATTCCTGTTCTTCTAAATGTCAATATCCAGTTATGTCAGCACCTTTGTTGAAGATGCTTTCTTTTTTCCATTTTATAATTTTAGCTTCTTTGTCAAAAAACAAGAGTTCATGGGTGTATAGATTGATATCTAAGGCTTTGATTAGATTCCATTGGCCCTCTGTTTTATGCCAATACCAAGCTGTTTTCATTACTGTAGCTCTGTAATAAGAGTTTGAAGTCAGGGATGGTGATGCCTCCAGAAGTTCCTCTATTGTACAGGATTGTTTTGGCTATTGTTGGTTTTTTGCTTTTCCATATGAAGTTGAGTATTGTTCTTTCAAGGTCTGTGAAGAATTTTGCTGGGTATTGCATTGAATCTGTAGATTGCTTTTGGTAGGATTTTTTACTATGATGTTACAGACCAATCTTCCTCATGAACATTTATGCAAAAATGCAAGAGCAAGGTCTTTCAATTTTCTTATGTGTTAGATTTCTTCAAAGATTTAAAGTTCTTGTAATAAGGTCCTTCACTTGTTTAGTTAGAGGTATCTCAAGTTATTTTATGTTATTGGTGGCTATTGTAAAGGGTGATGTTTCTCTGATTTCTTCCTCAGCCCATTTAACATCGGTATATAGGAAGGCTACTGATTTTTTTTTTTGTTAATCTTATATCCTGCCACATTACATAAGGTATTTCCCAGCAGTAGGCATTCCCTGGTAGAATTTTTGGGACAATTATTTATTCTGTCATATCATCTGCAAATAGTGGGAGTTTGACTTCTTTTCCAATTTATATTCCCTTGATCTCCCTTTTTTGTTTATTGCATTAACTAGTATTAATTTTTAGTATTGTAGTGAATAGATATGGAGAGAGTGGACAACCTTGTCTTGTTTCTGATTTCAGTGGGATTACTTTGAGTTTCTCTCCATTTAGTTCAATGTTGGCTTGCTACATATATTGTCTTTATCATGTTTAGGTATGTTCCTTGTATCCCTGCTCTCTCCAAGACCTTTATCATGAATAGGTGTTGAATTTTGTTGAAGGCTTTTTCAGCATCTAACAAGATGATCACATGTTTTTATCTTAAATGCTCCTTATCTTCACTTATTCGAGACCATATTTAATATTAATCATCTCCTCACCTATTCCCATACCCCATGGCTATATGCCACTTACCATTCTGTTTTATCCTTTCAAAATTTCATACACTGTGTTTTGTTCATCTTCACCCCTCCCCTAACTTCGCAGGTCCATGTCTACCTTCCTACTCAGCCAACTCTTTGTTCTCTTCTTATTTTATTTTGAAGCCCACTGAGTCTAGCTGATGCTGTTCATATACTCTTAGGTGTGTGCTCTTCTGCTGGAGTCACACCCCGTCCTCAACGCTTTGCTGCCCGACTCCCTAGATGTACTATGCGATCTCAGGTCTATGACGTAGGCACCGCGTTTCTAAGATGGGACTAGTGAGCACAGAGATATTAAACCCAGTTAGACAGAGTCGGAAGCCAATATCCCCAGCCTGGCCAACACCTTAGACTACTACAGATGTGAATGTGCCCCCTTCATTGGCTAGATACTGCACTAGGGAAAGCTCTTTCTGGACCACTGAAGTGACTCAGCAGGTAAAGGAATTGCCGCCAGATGGACACTGCATGCCAGATTCTCTTGGCCCCATCCCTACCACCCAAAAGATGTGAGAACTGTGTTAAGTTGTCCTTTGGTCCTGTTATTTACAGGTGGCTCTCTCTACGTGGCAGAGGCCAACCTTGAACTCTTGGGCTCAGGTAGTGTTTCTCCTCGGCCTATTGAATTGCCAGGACAATGGTACATGGAAGCATGCCTACCTTCTGATCGTATTTACTGAGTTTCACCAGTGTTAAAGAAGAGCTGTAGTATTGCTAGTGAAACCAACTACCTCATGTGAGAAGCCTGTGTATTTCATACAAACCCCTCGTTGTTAGCCTTAGTTCTTATACCTGGCTGCATGAACATTTGCCTGGCCTGTTAATTCTATGACTTTGTTCAGGTAACTCTGGAGTGTAGTCAGGGTTGAGAATTATAGATATTATGCACCATATATATACACATACAGGGACAGATAGTAACTGTAGACATCCTACACCATATACACACAGGGACAGATAGTAACTATAGACATCCTACACCATATACATACATATATATGTACAATTCATATACAGGGACAAATGGTAACTATAGATATTATACATCTACATATACATGTACGTATACAAATACCAAAAGATTAAGAACCCTGCTTGTTGCCCAATCTGGAATGTGAACACAATTCTCTTTGGCTTCAAAACCTCCATAAGGTTAAAAGTGTAATTTGCCAATCTGTTTGATCTAAAACGAAGCAAACCAAAACAAATATTAAAAGCTCTAAAAAAAAAAAAAAGACCACTTTGCTCCATGTCAGAAGTCCTGCTAATGGATTCTAGGAGTCTCTTATACCTGGCCTGTTCCTGTGCATCTTCTAAATCCTCCATTACCCTGTGTTCCTCACGAGAGAGAAGAATGATCCTAGGATGAGTTTTGTTTGTATGTTTGTTTTTTTTCCTCCCCCTATTGCTAGTTCAGATTACTGGGTGGAGCCCCTGGGTTCTAGAATTTTCTTCCATACTCTGCACAGCCTGCCACTGTGCAGATGCTAATCTTTATTTCGTGGTAGTGTTGGCAGTGTGAGGAATACATGACTTCTGACTGCACGGAAAGCAGTGGGGTGTTTCTGTCCTTATATTTTTTTTTGTGGGTCCAATATGTTTGCAGAGTATCCCCCTTGTCATTTTTTCCTACCTAATAATTATGAGTAAATTCACTAGGTCTATGGCCTATTTTTTTAAAAGAATTATCTAGTTTATATTCAGTTTATAAGTGTTTCTCAACCTGTGAGTCGCGATCCCATTAGGGGTTCAACAGCCCTTTCACCGGGGTCATCTATGACCATCTGAAAAAGCACAGATACTTACATTATAATTCATAGCAGTCACAAAATTGCAGTTACGAAGTAGCAATAAAATAGTTTCATGGTTGGGGGTCACCACAACATGAGGAGCTGTATTAAAGGGTCACAGCATTAGGAAGGTTGAAAACCACTGAGTTATAGCATATTAAAAATAAATGTAGGAGGCCGGGTGGTGGCGGTGCATACCTTTAATCCCAGCACTCGGGAGGCAGAGATAGGTGATCTCTGTGAGTTCGAGGCCAGCCTGGTCTACAAGAGCTAATTCCAGGACACCCATGGCTGTTATACAGAGAAATCCTGTCTCAGAAAACAAACAAACAAAAAAAAAGTGTGTGTGTGTGTGTGTGTGTCTAGGAAAAGAAAGGCAGCAGATAGAAAATGACCTCATGAAGCTTTCGGCTAGCAGAGAGCAGAAGAGAAAGCTGTGCTTCAAGTCACTGGGAGGTACATGACTGCCCGGCTCCTGGCTTTGCAGAAAGCCATGGGGTCTGGAATGCAAGGAGCCTATGTAAACAAATTCCTTGTTTCACCCAGCTATAAGACTGCATCACAAGCACCTAGAGAACAGGTTCACTTTCCTTCCAACACCTTGAATGTTGACTTTCTTTTTTTCAAGGAAATTATCTATTACCATTTCTGCTTAGTTAGAAAGGCTATTAGAAAAAAAATAAGCATAAAAGCTGGCAAAGGTATGGAGGAAGGGGACTGCTTATATGCAGCAGATCGGAACATATCGTCCTCCAGCCATTGGAGAGAACAGTATGGCTGTTCCTACAGATGAAACTCCCATGTGATTCAGCAGCCTGTCTCCTCTTCGTATGCCTCCCCCTCTTGTGGTGGTTAATCTTGAATCTCCAGGAAACAAACTTCTGGACATAGCTGCGAGGGATTTTCATAGCAGGTTTGCTGAGGTGGGAAGACCCACCTTCAGTGTGGATGGCACCATTCCACGGGATGCGGGCCATGGACTAAATAAAAAGGACTCAAGCCCTCTGCCTCCTGGGTGTGATCAGCTGTTCCAAGCTCTTGCTGTCATGACGGACTGGACCCGCGAGCTGTGAACCAGAATCAGGCCGTCATTCCTTAAGTTGCGCTTGCTAGAAATTTTGCCCAAACAGTGTGTAAGGGAATACATGGCTCCGGCTCTTAGTGGGCTAGCTTCAGCCCTCGCATGACTTTTCCCAGGCTGTGCCAACCCACAGCCGTCATTTCTGTCTCAAACGCCCCTTCCCTAAACCTCAAACAAAAGTTAACGTTTTTATTCCACATTCCCAGAACACCTCAACTTTTCATTTCCATTTCTGGTAGCACTCTGTGTATTTCTACTGCTTGCTGGATGCTATGTTTCCAAACCATAAGCTCTCTGAAGCTCAAGACCACCCGTATTTTTTCCCTGCACCTTGGTGACTTGGTGCACTGTATAAAACTTGAGACAGCAGGTGTGCTCAAAAAATATATTTGAAGTGAAACTGATCAGTAACCTGAGGGGGTTCACTAATAGGAAGGGGGAAAGGAGAGGAAGAACCCACCAAAAGAAGGGTGGCAGAGTTAGCGGGGATGCGTTCGGAGGAAAGGGGGACTTGGGTGTTGTGTTTCACTGTGGAAAACCGGAGCGCACCAGAACGCTGTGTGTGCCCTGAGAAGGGAAGCTGTCAGGACAGTCTCCACTGTCAGCGAGGGGTCTGATATGGGTCCCAGACTCCCGCTGTTTGTCATCTTGGATACAGTGCACACACGGGCTTGGTGCTGGTGGGATTCATTGTGCGGAGATCTGTTAACTTCTGTGTTCTGGCATTATGCTGGCTCTCCGATTTTGTGCTTACAGAAGACATGAAGGAGCCAGATGACCAGGACACTGATGGGGGAAGATCAAGGAGCGATGGCAAGCATTCTTCTAGATCCGATTCAAAACGTATGTAAGGGTGCTACTATACTCTTTATTGTTATCAAATTTGGGTAAGATGGTTTTGTAAGAGTGCCCTCTGGGTGTATAGACAGGAATGTTTTGCCTGTTTATTTCCCTTACAAACTCTTCTGTTTCTTAGCAGTAACAGCTATGCTTTTTTTTTTTTTTCTAACCCAGCTCCTAGCACGATCTCTGGATTTAGGTCAGTGGATAGAGAACTGGCATAGCATACAAGAGACCTTGGGTTTGATCCCTAGCACTGCCTAAAGTGGAAGTGCAATCCCAGCCAGTCCAGAGATGGGAGCAGAAAGATCGGGACTTATGGTTCACCCTCAGCATTAGCAGCTGTCGCCTTGAGACTTAACGGGTGACATTAGACCCTGTCGCAGAATAGCGAAAGAAATGGCAGCTGTCTATGTTAATAACAACCTGCCTGAATACCCACTCTCAATTTCCCCCATGAGATCCATGCCTTTAGTGGACTTTTGGGCACAGCATAGTGGAAAGAGAGAGGGAGTTTTGTTTTAAGTCCCGAGTTAACCGCTGGGAGATGCTTGACTTTGGAGAAAAATGTTACACCTTTCAGAGTCTCCATTTTCTAACCTTCTTACTTATTTTTATTGTATGTCTGTGACTCTTTGCCTGAATGTATGTCTGCCCTACATATGTACCGTGCCTGTATAGACCAGAAGAGGGTATTGAATCCCTTGGAACTGGAGTTACAGACAATGTTAGCCACTATGTGGGTGCTGGGCATCAAACCCTGGTCCTCTAGAAGAGCAGTCAGTGTTCTCAACCACCAAGCCATCTCTTCAGCTTCTTCTAGCCCATTTAAATGAGTTGTTTGGGAATTAAACCGAGTGCGATATGGAGAATTTCATAGGCTGCGAATGGGAGAGGTGAGGAAGCAGCCTTTGGGTTGCGCCAATCAGGAGAAAGCGCTCTGGTGTTCACAGGGAGTGTTTCTGCGCCAATCAGGAGAAAGCGCTCTGGTGTTCACAGGGAGTGTTTCTGC
>NC_022010.1:55122927-55124983 GCF_000317375.1 Microtus ochrogaster
AGTGTTTCTGCGCCAATCAGGAGAAAGCGCTCTGGTGTTCACAGGGAGTGTTTCTGCGCCAATCAGGAGAAAGCGCTCTGGTGTTCACAGGGAGTCATTCTCCAGTGCCTCTGTGAGTGCAGCCGAGTCTTCTCTGGTTTCGAGAGCTTCTTTTCATCCAGATGTGTGCATCCTATGGAATTCCGTCTTGCGGTCCAGCTCATCGATTTGGTCCAGACTTTTGCTCTCATTTATTAGTCTTGGACCTTGTCCTTTAGCTTCATCTCAGATCTACTGGGCACTTTTGGGTGCACCCACTGCTTCTTCCTTGCTCTTCTGAAAGCCCCCCCAGTCCAGAGTTTCACGTGATTGACGCTAAGGAGTTTAAGCATGCCCATGTTTGGATTTGAATTGAATGTTGCCTTATGCCTGCGGCCGCTTCTATTCTTGATTCTCGTTCCTCATTAGTTTACTCTGAAGCCAATATTTTAATTTAATCTGTTTTATTTTACTTTGGAGAGAAATGATCACACTCAGAGCTTACTCTTAAATAGCATTACGGCTCCTCAACATGGCAGATCCTCTACCAATGGTAGCTGGAGTTATGGTAACAGTATGCCAACATTCATGCTAGCCCACTATCCTTTCTTGTTAGGATATATCGTTATGATTTCTTATAAGAGAAATCAACTGGGAATGAAGTGAAACTGGAGATGAACCCACCAAAAAGGCCTTTTGGGTTTTGTACAAGTTTAAGACTGATGCAAGAAAGTAATCCTAGGAAATTCTGAATTTAAAAGTTCATTGCATTTAAGGCACAAACAAGTAAGAGGTTTTAGTTACTTTGGAAGTAAGAACATTAATTAAAACTTTGTGAAATTGATAAAAGAAATTGTCTTTAATATCTACCAAAGAAGCTCCAGAAGACACCACAGATGACCTATACACTGACGAGGAAGAATCATATCTCGATGATGACTTTGACTTGGAAGACATGGGACAAAGTACCAGCTCATTTCAAGAGTTTCTTCGGATGACCAGCTGTAAGTGTGATGAGCTCTCTCCCAGTGTTTATCACGGCTTTAAGGGCAAGTTGCTCTGACAAATTCAACAGCTACCTATCCATCTAAGAAACGGAAAGTCTGCAGGGTGTGGGCATGTGTTACGAACAGAAAGAAAGGAATGTATTTCTGAGGACCATGTCAGGCAGTCTTGTGCTTGATAAGGGGATAACGTGATCAAGGAAGTGCCGTGTCTGAGATTAGTGAAGAGTTCTCCAAGTCCCCCTGTTGTGGGCGGAACTCAGCATCTCCTACACGTGCACAAGCTGTCCGCTCTTCCTCCCATGTCTGGCAGCATGAGGCAATGATGAAGCCAGTGGTTGCTTTCACTGCTAGTACAGACTGCACGTTACCCCTGATGATGTGAAATACAATTTTAGGGTTCAATGCGTACTCTTCTTAGATAAAGTATTTTCCTGTCTTAGTATCTCAGGAACCTCCTCCAGAAATTAAAGAAGAGGCCGAGGAGAGTATAAAGAAGAAGATATCGGAGAGCTTCTTCTACAACTACGAGGAGCTTGTCTCCACACCCTATGTGACTCCAGAAGCAAAGATCCCACTGGATTTTCTTACGCTTCAGTATCCACTCCAGCTATGCGTTCATAGTGTGGGAGGGTTTCATTGCAAACTACAAACTGCAGCTCCAGGAGCAAATGTGGCCGTCAGCCTGTTTGTGTAAATAAAGTTTTATTGCAGCACAGACACACACAATTACACTCTGTCCATAGCTGCTTAAGTAGTTGTGATGGAGCACATTTGGTCTAGGCTTAAGGTATTTACTTCTTGCCTTACAAAGAAAAAGTTACCAACCTTTGTCTTAGGAAACTGTAAAAAGTGTGGCATGGGTCGGGAGTAGGGGATGGGATGGGGGAGGGAACAGGGGATCCTAATTTAAACTAAATGTTTTGTTTGATGGCAGACCTAGGGCATGATGATGTTTTGAGGATGCTCTTTGCACAGATGGACCAGTTCATTCATGAGATGATGAAATGTGGATTGAAGGAGTTTGTGGAGCT
>NC_022010.1:55126358-55127544 GCF_000317375.1 Microtus ochrogaster
CGTGTGTCAGGGCATGTGCAGAGATGTCAGAGGATGGCTTTCAGGAGGCTGCCCGTTCCTCTCACTCTCTTACTCTAGGCAGGAGAATCGGATTGTCAGGCCCAGCCCAATAAACTACGCAGCTGCTCCAACATACCAGCATTTTAAATTCCTTTCAACATCAACCAAGAGGCCTATAAAATCTTTGTAGCGGATGGATCAGTGAGTAAAGACACTTATCACACAAGCCTGATGACCTGAGTTTAGTCCCTGGAACCCAAAGTGGAAGAAGAGAAAACACACACCCATACGCACACACACACACACATATACACATACACACACACTCACACACATATACACACACATGCACACACACCCCACACACTCATACACATACACACACCACATAAATAAAAATAAAAATAATATTTACTGTTGAACAAACTTGACTAGCCGACTCAAAGGTGAAGATGTGGACTTGGCCCCACATTAATGGCGTGGTTCTGCTTTTGTGGTACAGAGGAAAATGATACCTCTTTAGAAAGGCTATCTGCTTATCCCCAGATCACAGGATTGCCTTCATAAAAATTAAAGTAGAAGCTAAATTGCTCTATAAGCATTTTCACTTACTTTAAAAATAAAATTGTCTTTATGATCCATAGGAAGATTCCTAGTTTTGGGGTAAAGATTTATTTCAAATCTTTATCGTTTTAAAAGAATATTGATTTTAAAAGCGGACTCCATTGTTCGAAACCCTCATCCTGTTCCAGATGGCTGATCTGCCTCACTAATTTCCTTAGCAGCCTAACCTCAGACATTCTTTTGGCTATGACTGCAAAAAACGAGCTAACCTACAGCTTCTGGATTCCAGTACCCTGTTGTACATCGCTGGGAACCAGTTGGTCCTGCTGAATTTTAGAACCAAGGAGCAAATGTACCTGCAGAGTAGCAGTGGTCAAGGAATCGGTGCCATTGGGGTATGCTAGCAGTTAGTGACCTGGGTGAGCCGGGGAGGGGCAGGAGAGCCCTATTCGGTCTTTCTGTGGATGCCACATTGGCAGTTAGGCACCAGTGGCATGCAGGGTGTTGTGGGGGTCTCATAAGATGCGCAGCTGTCTTTATTTTAAGCCCTTCTCTTTTCTTCTTTCTCTTTCTTTCTTTTTATGATAGGGTCTTGATGTGTAGTGCAAGCTGGCCTCGAAGT
>NC_022010.1:55127893-55142528 GCF_000317375.1 Microtus ochrogaster
CCTTGAAGTCAGTATGTAGCTCAGGCTGTCCTTGAAGTCAGTATGTAGCTCAGGTTGGCCTGGAAGTCAGTATGTAGCTCAGGCTGGCTTTAAACTTGCATCGTCCTGCTTTAACTTCTTCTAGAGAAAGTATATATATATTTATACACACACACATATACATACACATACGTATACATGCACATGATATACATACACATACATATATATATGCACATGATAGTTTTACTGAGATGCATGTAAGTAATCATGATGTTGAATTAGGAAATAATTCAAAGGCTTTCTTTTGGAGGAGTTTGACCAAGAGTGATGCCAAATTTGAATTCTCCACTTCCCTCCCTGTGTCTTCCCTTTCTCTGTAGCTATGGTTACTGGTCTGTCTGTAACCTGTGTAAGTCTGAATCTTTGTCTCTGTTCCTGCCTGTTGTCTGCTTTGTCTGTCTCCAGTATAGGGCTTCACTCTCTCTTCTGTTGAACATAACAGAAAGTATCACATGAGGACTGAATGAGGACACTTTACAGAAATCTGGTTTTTTAAAGATTTATTTATTATGTGTACAGTATTCTATCTGCATGCAGGCCAGAAGAGGGCACCAGATCTCATTACAGATGGTTGTGGAGCCACCATGTTGTTGCTGGGAATTGAACTCAAGACCTTTGGAAGAGCAGGCAGTGCTCTTAACCGCTGAGCCATCTATCCAGCCCCTTCACAGAAATCTTTAACAGGGTTTTACAAGGGATAAAACTTTACTGACTTCCAAATACCCAGATGCACTGCAAACACCGCTATCCAGAAACTATATTCATATATTCATGCTGCTTTCAATGTTTGTGATGTATATTTATTGTAACAAGGTCGCTTTAGACTTGTTTGCTGTTTTCAGTAAATTATCACCATAACACACACACACACACACACACACACACACACACACACCACCTCTGTACATATATTAATATTACAGCTATGTGTCTGTATAGGTAATGTAGGAAATCCATGACAAGTAAGGTTAGTTACTGCATTGTTATCCTAACAGCGGGTTAAGCAAATGGGCTGGCTACACAGCAGAATGTCAGTCTTATGTAACCCTAAGCTGTATGTTAATTAGGCTGTGAGGTCCAGCAAATGTTCCAATCTCTTAGAAAGCAAGAGACATATTTTCATAAAGAGGCATCACCATAGGATAAGAGGCAGCTTCAGCAGGAATCAGCCCGTCTATTACAGGTCATCAGTTTCCAGGAATGGAAGAAAGGAAGGGAGCTGAAGTGTTGTCTGGGTAGCAGCAGCTCCCCTTAGTATCCTAACCCAGGCTCCATCTCCTAAACTCTGCAGTCAGGAGCTGAAAACAGTCGCGGACCAGCACAGTGTGTGTGAACAGTCTCTTCTGATGGGAGCCTACTTTTATTTTACCTTTATTTCCTTGGCTCCTCATGCTTTCTGCATATTTGGCTTACCAATTAGCCAGAGTAACAAAGGAGTATAAAACTCTAGCCAGTTTCTATCAATATAAACATGACACAAAGACTTCATCCATGCCGTACTTTCTTACGTGTTCTTCTGTGTTGTGAAGAGCAGCGGGCTGCGTCCCGCCACCCGGCTAGCTTTACCCGAAATATTTACACGGAAACTATTCTTTTAAACACTGCCTGGCCCATGAGTTCCAGCCTCTTATTGGCTAGCTCTTACATATTGATCTAACACATTTCTAATAATCTGTGTAACACCACAAGGTGGCTTACCAGGAAAGCTCTTAACCTGCATCTGTCTGGGGTGGGAGAATCATGGCGACTGCCTGACTCAGTTTCTTTCTCCCAGCATTCTGTTCTGTCTACTCTGCCTACCTAGTTTTCTGTCCTATCAAAGGGCCAAGGCAGTCTCTTTATTTAACCAATGAAATCAACACAAAACAGAAGACTCCCACATCAATTCTGTGAGTAAGAATTCTTTCTTCTTACATTTGCAGTCATGTCTGGTGAGTTTGTTAAAGGTGTATTCCATTTATTTATTTACTTAGCTATTTTGGATGGCTAGGATGCCCTCTGGGACACAAATTCCACACTGCTGAGGCTTGAACATGCTTCCTTCCATAAGTTTATGCACTGTAAACTTAATCCCCAATGCACTACTGTTGGAGGTGAGGCCTAATAAGTGTGATTAGGCACAAGTATATTCATCTTATGGAGGAAATCAGCTGATGATGGGATTTTACGAGAGCAGATCCAGCATGCACAGACATACACACGCATGCACACACACACAGACACACACACACTCCCCTCATATACACCTCTTAGCTCTCACTCTCTCTTGCCCTTCCGGCTTCTACCAGGGGATGACTCACACAAAAGCCCTTGATAGATATTGTCCCTCAGTTTTGGATTTGCAACTTCTCAGAACAGCTAGGAAAGTTAATTCTGTCCATATAAGTAAGCCCATCCTCAGGTAGTAAACGGGCTGAAACACACATCCCGTGAATGTTTCTGGATGCAACTACAGTGACTTAGACAGGGGTTTGGTGTCTGGCCCTGCTTAGCTCTTCCCACACAGCCATCCAGGCCAGCAGTAGCTTAGCACTTGTTAATAAACATAAATGTGAATTCAGAAACACTGGGTGGGGGATTTCAGATCCATGTTTTTGAAGAATCTGTCAAGAGATCCTGACATACACTGGAGATTGAAGCCGTCATTCTCACTATGAAGTCAGTACTTGTAGCATGAAAAACGATTGCTTTAATCAAGGCCAACCTTATTATTTTTTTTTTTACTTTCTTTTAGTTTTCAGTTCAAATCATATCCATCAAGCGTTTATCAGATGTGCATTTTTTAAAAAAAATATTAGATAGAAGTACAGTCCAATTAGCCAATTATATGATAACAGCCACTAAGTACTGCATGGATAGGGTTATCAATGTGAAAATTTCCTTTTAATATTTTAGAGAGATTCTGTTTTCCTAGGTTCATCCGGACAAAACTTACTTCATAGTCGCTGAAAAGGGCAGTTTCCCAAAGATTATTATCTATGAATATCCCTCTCTGAGGCCCTACAGAATCTTGCGAGGTGAGTCGGGGAGGGGGGGGTGTCTTTAAAACCATCCATGTGAAGGTGGCCAGAAAATGGCTGAGACTCCGGAATTAGCCAAGCTTTAGCAGAGAAACAACAGCGAGAGGTAGAAAAGAAATCTGTTTGGTGAAATTGGCTTATAACTGTTGTAGCTAATAAGTTTGGAAATTGGGGATCAGCCCCACAAGCTGGAGATCCCTGGGAAGGAGTTCATGGGCAGTCTCCAGGCAGAATATCTTCTTCTTCAACACCTTCCAGCTGATTGGATAAAGCCCACCTAGGTCTGCAAGGACACAGTCCGTAAAGTCACCTGATCAGGAATACCAGTGGTGTTGGTGTCCGCACAATAGCGTTTGTACTGCTGTTTAGCTGAGTAACTGGCTGTTACAGACCAGTGAAGGTGACACAGAGGACTATCCGCCTGTCGCCTTAAAGTTGGTTCTGTTTCCTGCATAATAAATTTCAGGAGTCAGTGGTCACTTTGGGAGTTTTTCAGTGACAAATTGAAAATTGTAGATTGAGTTCTATCTATAGCAAGTCTTTCTCTGTGCTGCTAGCTCCCAAATAGTGACACAGAGACTTATTATACATCATGAAAGTTTGGCCTTAGCGAAGGCTTGTCCCACTAGCTCTTGTCATTTAAATTAACTCATTTATTCTAATCTACAACCTGTTGTGTGACTCCTTTCCTCAGATCTTTGTGCTGCTCATGATGCTGCTCCACATCTGGCTGGTGACTCCGCCTTTTTTTCTTCCCAGAGTACTCGTCCCCAGAATTCCTGCCTAATTATTGGTCATTTAGCTCTTTATTAAACCAATCAGAGTGTGCCTTGGCAAAGACGTATCTTCACACCGTGTACAAATATCCCACATTTCTCCCTTATGTCTAAATAAAAAGAAAGGTTTTTTTTTTAATCTCTAATACAGTAAAACTAATACACAATAAGAACAGTTACCAAGCCTGGTGATTGTAGCACATGCGTTTAACCCCAAGATTCCTGGAGGCAGAGGCAGGAGGCAGGAGTCTGTGAGTTCAAGGCCAGCCTGGTCTACAGAGGGAGTTCCAGGACAGACAGAGATACACAGATAAACCTTGTCTCAAAAACAAACAAAGGACAATTATCCAGTCCATTTGTATTTGGCAAATTTGGAGAAATTATTTAATTATCTATCCTATCTTAGTTAGCCAAAAGTTTTGTACCTAATTTACTATTGCAGATTTGCTCTCTGTGCTTGACTTCATTCTTCCACAAGATGAAATATGTTTTTTGGGGAGGGACTTTTCACCTTCCTTTTATAATCTTACCATCCATTCTAAAGCTGCATGTCTCAGTTGGGTTTTTATGGCTGTGAAGAGACACCATGACCATGGCAACTCTTAGAAAGAAAACAGTTAACTGCGGATGGCTCACAGTTTCAGAGGTTCCATTCATTAAGGTCATGAAGGGGAGCATGGGAGCGTGTAGGCAGACGTGGTGTTGGAACCGAGAGGGCTCCAGGAAGTCAGCTGACTGTCACACTGAGTGAAGCTTCAGAAAAGAGATCTCAAAGCCCATCCCCACAGTGACACACTTCCTCCAACAAGGTCACATCGCCTAATAGTGCCACTCCCTTTGGGGGGATGAAATATTTTAGGACTACTCTGTTAGGAGGGTTACGTGTGCACTCCCACGCATGCAGTATGTGTGACGCATGCTTGCCTGTGTATGCATTTGTGAAGGCCAGGGCTGGATGCCAAGCATTTCCTCTATTGCTCTCCATCTTATTTTTGAGGTAGAAGCTGCTGCTGCACCTGGAACTCACCATTCCTACTAGGCTGGCTGGCTGGGGAGCCCTGGGGCTCCCCCGTCTCTGCCCCTCCTTCACCTTATAAAATTGTAATGACAGCTGAACCTGGGAGCTGGGAGCTGCACTTGGGTACCCATGCTTGCACACTGGGCACCTCACCGATTGGACCCTCTCCCCAGCACTCTTAGATTCTTGACACGTTTATATCAACACAGATCACAAGGGCACTCTCGTCTTCCTCCTCCTCTGCCTCCTCCCTCTCTGGTTTTGTTTGGAGACAGGAGATTCGCAGCATAGGGCGGGCTTGATCTTGTTATTTTCCAGACATGTCCTTCCAGTGCTAGGGTGACAGGTGTGTCCCCTCTGGGCTCAGCTTTCTCTCTTATTTATCAGACCCCCTCTCCCCCATTCATCCTTGCAGATGGGACAGAGAAGGCCTATGCGTACGTAGACTTTAACAGTGAAGGGACCTTGCTGGCTTCCGTGGGGGGTCACCCTGATTACACGATAACCATCTGGAACTGGAAGGAAGAGCAGCCTACCCTGAGGACAAAAGCATTTTCTCAGGACGTTTTTAAGGTCACTTTCAATCCCGAAGATGATGAGCAGCTAACCACGTCAGGATTGGGCCACATCAAGTAAGTCTGGCGCCTGACAAACTAATAGATATTGCAAGGGCGTTTTCTAAGAGGGTCAAAGGCTTGGGGATATTTTTTGCTACAGCCAAGGCTACACAGAGAGACCCTGTCTTGAAAAACAAACAAATAAATCAACAAACAAAACCCCAAAAGAATTGATTTTAAAATTAGGTTTCATTAGGAAACAATGAACTTCATGACCGAGCAATATCACTTTTGGGTATATATCCAAAGAATGCTCAATCATACCACAAGGAGGTGTGCTCAACTATGTTCATAGCAGCATTATTCATAGTAGTCAGAACCTGGAAACAACCTAGATGCCATCAACTGAAGAATGGATAAGGAAAATGTGGTACATTTACACAATGGAGTACTGCTCAGTGGCAAAAAAAAAAAAAAAGACATTTTGAAATTTGCAGGCAAATGGATGGATCTAGAAAAAACCATATTGAGTGAGTTAACCCAGGCCCAGAAAGACAGATATAATATGTACTCACTCATAGGTATCTTTTAGACATAAATCAAAGAAAAACCAGCCTACAATCCACAACCCCAGAGAACCTAGAGGACCCTAAGAGAGACATACATGGATCTACAAAGGAAAGAGAAAAAGACAAGATCTCCTGAGTAAATTGGGAGCGTGGGGGTCACAGAAAAGGGTAGAAGGGGCGAGGGAAGGAAGAGAGGGGAGTGGAGAAAGATGTATAGCTCAATAAAAACAATAAAAATATGAAAACCAAATATAGATTTATAACTACTTAAAACATGGCACCAAAGAATACATTTGCCACTCTCTGTGTGTGTGCTATGTAACCTGAAGTGTTCTCAGAAAATGGAGCTGTATCCTCTAAAAAAAAAAAAAAAAAAAAAAAAAAAAAAAATTAGATTTCATATATATTTTTTAAAATACTTATTTTTATTTTGTGTTGTCTCAATTATGGTTTTTATTGCTTAATTATGGTTTTTATATACCATGACCAAATAGCAAGTTGGGGAGGAAAGGGTTTGTTTGGGTTACATTTCCAGATTCCATATAAAATGACAAGATAAAGTTAGGATAGAATCTCAGGCATGGCTGGATCCTGGAGGCAGGAGCTGATACAGAAACAGTGGGTTGTGCTGCTTCGTGGCTTGTGTCTCATGCTTGCTCCACCTGCTTTCTTATAGAACCTAGGACCACCATGGGCTGGGCCCTCTCCCCATTGATCACTAATTGAGAAAACACCTTACAGCAGGGTCTCATGGAGACATTTCCTCAACCGAGGCTCCTTCCCCTCTGATGACTCCAGCTCATGTCAAACTGACACAAAACCAGCCAGTACATAATTCTATGGATGTTTTGCCTCTGTGTATGTATGTGTACCACATGCATGCTGTACCTGTGGATGCCGAAAGAAGACCTTGTGTCCCTTGGAACTGGGGTTACAGGTGGTGGTGAGCCGCCATGTGTGTGCTGGGAACCACACATAACTTGTAGAACAGGGAGTGCTTGTACCTGCCGAGCCTTCTCTCCAGATCCATATGTGTTCTTTTTCAAATTAACCAATAGCTTACCTTTCCTGTATCCCTCTGCCTCCCTGTTTCTTTTTAGTGTGCCCTTTGTATTCTGATACAGGGGACTGGTCTCCCACAGCAACGCAGATAAGAGAAGGGCTTTTACATTCAGAGTGCTGCCTTCTCTTGGTCTCCACCTAAAACAGTTCACAGTGTTTCGGTCACGAATTCCATAGGCTTTTCCAAAGCCACGCTGAGACCCCAGTGGCATTTTTTACTTATAGTAGTACCCCAGTCTTCCTGACAGGCAATGTCTACTCCTGATCTCGTTTGTGGCTCCAAATCCCACGCCACCTTGTTCTGCTTCCTCGCTGGAATAATACAGACCGCCTCTATCCATCAATTACCTTCAATCTGGTTAAAAATTTTCACTCATGGCTGGTAACTGCTGCAGCAAACAACACAACCTAGAATTCAGGTCTTGCAAAAGCAGAGGATTTCCCCCTCCCGTACTGAGTCTATGTTCCCTGAGAGGAAGTAGACCTTACATGGTAGTCTGATGACGCAATGCCCTTACAGGTGCTTATGACATACAATTTGGGGTCAGATGGAAATGAAAAGGAGCCAACTGACTGATCCACCTGACTTCTCTCTCGTTGGCAGATTCTGGGAGATGGCCTTTACTTTCACTGGCCTCAAGCTGCAGGGATCACTGGGGCGATTTGGCAAAACAACCACTAGCGACATAGAGGGTTACACCGAGCTTCCGGATGGGAAGGTGAGTCTGGCTGTGTCTCTTTGGTTGTGAGATGTGTGCGAGTGATAGCAGCTGGACATGAACCACATAGTCTAAGACTGTTGATAACAGATATCGTAATTATCAATATAGTGCAGACCTCATCTTACCTTTCCCCAACTCTATTGAAATAAAACATTTTCCCTAAAAGTTATGGGATCCATATGTACTCCCCATTTCCTGGTTTTGCTAAGTATTCTATGCATATGAAGTATTAACATAGTGACATGCCCGTTACTTTTAAATGATGTCATGGAATTATAATGATTTATATGGTCTTTCTTGTTTTTGTCGTGATATTCCAAGGGACTTGCACAGGGCCAAGGCTTTACTCAATCTTGTGTCTTTTGTTTCATTGTCAGAATGTCATTCAGGAAGATGACGTCATCTTACAGAGATATCTACAACATTGTAGAATTGTAAAGCCATTTGTCAGTTGATTTTCTGACATTGTTAGTTCACTTTTACCCTTCAGTTCTTATGGCATTTATTTATTTATTTTTATTTATTTATTTATGCCTAAACTGATAGGCACCTAGGATCCATTCTCCTTTAGCATCTTATTGGACCTCCTATTAGAATGAGTTACACTGTGCTACTTGCGATCGCTTCTCTTATAAGAACATGCCAGCATGGAAATGTTACTCTAAGAAACCAAATTATCTGGTCATTTATTATCTGGTCATTTAAGTGAAGGACTAGTGTCAGCTAGTACAGTATATAGGAGGAAGTGAAAAACCCTAGGCTAGTCAGTCTAGCAAAGGTAGCGAGTTCCAGGCTCAGGCCAGGACTCTGGAAGAATCACAATGATAATAAGAGTGGGAAGGAAGACGCTGGTGTTGACCTCTGGCCTCCGTGTGTACCTGCATGTACACAGGCATATACCACTCCCTTCCCTCCTCTGCTACAAAGCTATAGGTGCTGGTTAGATTGTAATTCCAAATCTATACAGCAACCTTAAATGAGTCTGTCTTCAGACTCTGAATACTCGTTAAAGGAAACATCAGAGTCGCTTTTCTTTTGAGCGTGATGTGAACTGTGTCTCTGGAAGCTCAGTAGAGTTTCTGTGGAGGTGAGGGAGAATTAGCCATTCTAAATGATAAAGCCACAGAAGGAAATATTCAGGGTCAGGAATGAATATCAGGGATCTAGAAGATGGAGCCGGTTAAGACATGCTGGGAAAAAGTGGACACTTTGGTTGAAAAGCATGTTTGGGCCCTGGAGTGTGTGAGGAGTCTGACAGACCAGCAGAATCATTGCATGCCAGGAGAGCAATGTTAGAAATGGGAGAAGCAATAGATATTTGTGGTCATAAGATTCCTGGTAGGCTGTCAGAAGGGCAATCTGGGATCCAGATGATGAGCTAGGAAGGAAGCTATTACAATCATAGAAATAAAGAACTGACAGGGGCGGGGACGTCCTGCTCTGAGGACCAATGGAAAAGAAAGCCGGCTGTGCATAACCAACGGTTCAGAAAAGAATGCCTTGTGAATTTGGTCACTGTAACCATTGAACAGTTAATTTCATCCTGGTTGAGGTACAAGCCTCCATGGTCCCTGGAGGTTAGCAAAGGGGAGGGAGACAGAGGGAGATTGAACAATGGAGGACAAATACAAATACACAGGAGAGCTGTCTTTTAATGTGCACAACCATTTCTTGACTGTTTAGTGGAGAACTTGAGACCGGCATGCAAAGCTTCCCCCCCCACACACATACGATGTGTGTTGAAGGAGAAGGAAATGCTAATAATCTTGACCTGACCATCACACATTGTATACACGGACCGAGTTATCGCACTGCAAAAGTAAATGCACACAATTAGTGTTCATCAAAGAAAACACTTGTATAAAAAACAAGCCCAAGACTCCACTACTGTGAGCCGAGGCCTAATAGCAGGCACATAGGCAAGTGAGGCAAGATTAGCGAGGAAGACAGAGCTAAAGCCATCAGCTCCTGCCGATGAGAAGGGTAGAGGCTACCCAGAGTTTCCCACAGTGCCTCAGTCCACACTAAGGCTCTGCGGAAATCAGGCTCTCCTAGTCTAAGATGCACAAGGATCTGAGAAATAAAAATGCCAGTTTCCTTGGCCTCCTGCTTCTGAGGGAGTGTTGTCAGGGCGGGTACTTCTGAGTCACAGCTCTTGAACCAGATTCTTGGCTCCTTGGGAAAACTTAAGGGCAAGTCATTTAAGTGTTTGTGTTTCAGTTTTCTCGAATTTTTCTCTTGTGTAAAACAGGGAGATAAGGTCAGAGTCACCCTTGGCTCATGCGATTCCCTTGTGGAAGTGAGAGCAAAGCTATAGCTAGAAAAATAAAGCAGCCACATGCACAGCTGCATAAGGTGTTGCTGGTGAGTATGCCTAGCACACATGGCTTTGGGCACTAAATACCAATGTCAATAAAGTATTCGGGCAATACTTGGCACAAAGCCCATACACTGTAAGTATTACTTATTATTACATCTATTAAGTCTTCTGAGAACCAATGTTTGATGGCATGTTCTTTGGGAACTGTTGAATCACACAGATTAATTTGGGGACAGACACAAATATTTTTCCTTGTTTGAAACTGAGCTATATTTTGCTCCGTTCATTAGTGGCCTTGCAGCTTAGCACTTAGAAATAGAATTTCATGTATGAAAGACTTTAAATATCCACTTTGGATCCAGTCATTTAACTCCCAGATCTCACTCTTAAGAGTTGGATACGGAAATCTACCACGAGCACTTGTGAAGAAACTGCCACTCCCATACCTCCTGGTCACCGGGTGCTGGAAAGAGGCACATCGAAATGGAACTGGAGGTTGGATCTGTGGTGCTGGGTTTTTCTTTGTTTCAATGCTCAAACTTTATAGTTAAAAAAAAAAAGAATCTGAAAGCAGCTCTCACCTGTTTGAGGCCACACACAGGTATTTAGTTCTTATGCACACTTCTTTCTCCACGCCTGCCAGGTGCTCTCGGGATCGGAGTGGGGCAACCTGCTGCTTTGGGAAGGCAGCCTCATCAAGGTGGAGCTCTGCCGAACTGGCATGAAGTCTTGTCACCAGGGTCCCATTAACCAGATAATGCTGGACGAGGGGGAAGTTATTACCGCTGGCTCAGACGGCTGTGTCAGGGTAAGGCAGCAGCCCTTCACTTAAGACTTGCAGATCACATGGGTGGTTTTGTCTTATAAGGCGCTTCGCGAAGGGGATCGATGGTCGCTTATTTCCAAGACCGACTCATTTTAAATATTGCTCATATAGTAGGTATTTGCATTCTTGTCAAGCTTTCTTGAAACATTGTGAAGGGATCTCTTGCTCTTGCGCTTCAGGTGTTACACAGAAGCCTCCGATAATGAAAGCTCATCTTAGCGCCACATAAACAGTGACCACACATCCTTTCAAAACGCCCACTGGGCATTTTCTAAGAAATGAAAACGCTGAACTTTCTTTCTGAAACAGGGTCTCACTCCGTGGCCCTTACTAGCCTGGAACTCACTATATCAACCAGACTGGCCTTGAACTGTCAGAGATCTGCCTGCCTCTGCTTCCCGAGGGCTGGGATTAAATGTGTGCATCACCAAGCTGGTGGTGAGAATGCAAGTGGGAGATAGTCTCAGAGGTGTGTGCATGGGGGTTGCTGTGTGGACAGTCCTTCCCCAAGTCTCCTGGGTTGCTGTTCTGTGCTATGCTTCCCAATCTCCCTGTATGGCACCTTTTGTGAACCATCACTGTTCTTAAACTCTGTGATTTGCCTTGCAGTCCCCTTGGTGCATGGTTTTCTGGGGCCTTCTAGCTCTTAAATTCCTTGAGACCAATTTGCCCTGTCCATATATTCTTGAATGTATGGGCTTCCCCTGGAGGGTGGTCAACTTAGAGAAGGCTGTCTCTCCCTTTTCCAGAAGCTATCAACCTCCAATAGCTTTGTGCCTTGGGGTGGAATGTGTGCCTAACTCCCCGCACCGTGTTGGGATTTGGTCTGGCTAGGGCTTGCATGGGTTCTGCGCATGTTGTCCCAACTGCCATGAGTTCATATGTGCAGCTGTGCTTCTGCCCAGAAGATAAGGTTTCCTTATAGCTATCCACCACCCCAGGCTCTTACTTTCTCTCCATCTCATGTTCTGCAACAATCCCTGAACCTTTTGGGAAGACAGGGACATATGGGTGTAATATGTTCCATTTAGGAATGAGCATTGTACAGTCTCTTACTCCCTATACCTTGGCCAGTTATAGGTCACTGTGTTAATCAAAATAAAAAGAAAATAAAGCTTTGCAGATGAAGACAGAGATGTGCACTGATCTATAGGTGTAAGAGTGAGTCATTTGGAAGTTGATCTAATCCTATGTCCAGTTGACTGCATACTAGTAGTAAGTGCTTTCTTAGAGCCTATAACCTCTCTAGGCATAGACTCTTAGCCAGATAATGGTGTCGGGTATGAGTTTCATCTTGTGGAGTGGGGCTTAAATCCGACCTGAAAGTTGGTTACTCCCATGATGCCTGTGCCACTTCTGCACCAATGGCTATGTCTTCCCAGGCCAGTCATTGCTATAGCTCTCAGGGTCCACAGCTGGGTATGACTGATGCTTGCTTTTCTCCTCCAGTAACATGGACAGCACTTTCCAGCACTACAAAAGCTAGCTTGTAGGGATGAAGCTCCCACATCTGTACCAACTTGATTTTGCCATGTTGTGTGACTTAAGCATATGGTATCTTCAGCAACAGGGTCTCACCATCAAATTCTGGTGGCCCATCAAGGGCAATGGCAGTAGCCTGTGATGTTGGGTGGTCTATGGAGCCTCACGGGCCAATAACTCCAAAAGAAGTCGCTCTTATCTGACACCTCTTATTTATTCACCTCTAGGGTATAGTAGGGGCGTTGTTGTTGTATTATAAACTACTTTCTTGTTGATTTTGTAAGATATGGGACTTTGAGACAATTGATACTGCTGACATCATAGATGACACTGGATTGTTAGAGATAGAGCCTATAAATGAACTTCAAGTAGACAAGAATGTCAACCTCTTCTCAATGATAAAGATGAATGAAATTGGAAATAACTTTTGGCTGGCTCAGGTATGTTACAGTCTTTTGTTTTGGCTTTTTAACTGTACCATGAACTTAAAATAGAAATAAAGTTGATTGTTTGGACTAGAGTGCTGCAGAATCTTACAACATTCTGGGATTGCTTTGCTTAGTATATGTTTATAGTCTTAAATATGTAGAAGATATTTTTAATATATTTCAATCACACTATATAATATATGTAAGCACTAGATGTTATTATTGGTCCTCATTTTAACAAATCACAGAAACAATAATTTTCATTTGGTGAACGTTAAAAATGATGAACTATTATTAACTATTTAATTTTTTAGGATGCCAGTGGAGCCATATGGAAGCTTGATCTTAGCTTTTCAAATATTGTAAGTGCCTATTTTCCTTATTTTCTCCTAAATGCTATACCAAAAATTCTTTGATACTTTTAAAAATCCGCTCCATCTTTCTCCACGTTAGATCAGATGGAAACAGGACTATGTCATTCTGCATTGCATGTCTCCTAAACACATGGGTTCCCATGTGATCCTCACACCTGCCCTCCTGGGCAGGCAGGAAGACCAGGGAGTGGCATTTGATGGGATCTGTGTAAAATCAGTCATTAACTTTAGAGCCAAGACTCCATCTGGTTTTCCTAATTCCGAAGTTCAGAGATTTTTCTGATATATCATTCTTTAAAAGATTCTGTCTTCAAGTAACACCACCCATTGTGTTACAGGATTCTATTTATATTTCTATATTTAATTCTGTACTTGATATCTGGTATGTTCTTTGTCTGTTCTCAGACCCAGGACCCAGAATGCCTCTTCTCTTTCCATTCTGGAGGCATTGAAGGCTTGGCTGTTTCTCCTCTTACTTATCTCATGGCCACAACTGCCTTGGACTGTAAGCATAAACTACCCCCCAACCCTCTGTGTGTGTTATACATGCATGCTCATGTATGTGTATATATGTTCTAGTGTGTTGAGCATGCATGTGTAGGTACATGTGTTCTGAGGTATGTCTGCATGTGTGTGTTGTGCATGCATCCATGGTCATGTATATGTACATGTGTTCTGGTGTGTATGTATGTGGTAGTCAAAAAAAAGTGACCTCTGATGTCTTCCTCTATTGCTTTCTACCCTATGTTTTGAAATGGTCTCTCACTAAACCTTGAGTTCACCAAATAAGGTTAGACTAGCCAGCCAAGAAGCTTCTGGGATTCTCTTGTTTCTGCTTCCCCAGCTCGGGTTACAGGCATGTTCCATCATGCCTGGCTTTTTTATAGATGCTGGGGAGCCCAGTTCAAGTCCTCATGTTTGTGTGGCAGGCACTTCTCCATCTGAGCCATCTCTCTAGTCTTGTAAATGAGAGGAACTCTTAGTGACAATATATCTGGCCTTGTTTGTATGCAAATTTAAAGCATGTGCTAAAGTGTTTGAATACTCTTCCAAAAAAGAAACTTGCTGAATATAAACAAGATGGATTTTGGAGACGGAAGTGCAGAGACAGCAGCAGACACAATTAGAGATTAGAATAAAGACATAATTATAAATTGCTTTTAAAAATGCTATTCATTTTAGTACCCACAGGCATGCCCTTTCTTTTCTCTTGACTTTGGGTATTTATGATCATGTTGATTGAGCAAAGAACCACATTTTGTTGGTCAAGCACAACCTGTGTCTCTTCGCAAACTATCAGAGAGCCCATGAGATGGAGAAAAAGAAACTCTAAGGGAAGAGATGGAGAGGGTGACAGGACACATGTGATGTGGACATGAAAGGACCAATGCTGGGGATAAGTGGAGACAGTGGGGATGGGGAGGAGAGCAGATGAAGCA
>NC_022010.1:55142833-55149129 GCF_000317375.1 Microtus ochrogaster
CAGTGGGGATGGGCCTAGGAGATGAAGGAGAGCGGGTGATGTCTCTGTGTGGGCAAGATCAACTAAAACTAGGCTGCATGAGCCTGCCACAAGGAAATCTGCTACTATGTATGCTCATTTAAAAATAATTAAAAAGAAAAAAACTAAACACAAATTTAAAAAGCTGTTAGGCTATCAGTTGATCTGAGTTACAGCATTTAATCCTGTAAAAAGTGAGCCAAGATTGTTTTTTTTCAAGATTGTTTAAAGAAATAATATGTCTATCATTTGTTTCTTTTAAAACTGTGTGTGTATTTTTTTTCTGTAGGTTCTGTTCGCATCTATGATTTTGCTAGCAAAACTCCCTTGGTCCAGATGAAGTTCAGACAAGGAGGTACTTCGATCACTTGGGTGCCCCTAACAGTAAGTCTGCTGTTTTAATCAACTTCTAACTAAAACAATGAAAAATATACTGTATTAGAGATATTTTATGAGATATAATTCTTTTCTAGCTCAGAACTTTAGAAGTATAAATGTTTCAAGTTAGTTTATTTTACCTAGAACACTGCGGAAATCATTTCCCGATTTCACTGTTAAGGGTTTGTTTGTTTTAATGAAAATCTATTCTGTGGCATAAAACAGCTCTGCTTTGCAAAGGAACCATGCAACTGCATCTGAGCCATTGTCTGTCCATGCAACCATGCTTTTTACACAACATGGAACTATTTGGGGAGTGATTAATTATTATTGTTTGGGGATGAAATCACAGGGAAATTGGTTCAGGCATGCTGCAGATCTGGCTTTCCGTTATTGCTTGGATAAAGACTACTTTCAATGTACCGTGTAAGATATCCTGTGTCCTGGCGTCTTCCAGTTTCTCCCTCCAGCTTTTATGGTAACATGGCTTTTCCCCTCTAGTCTGGCTCCCATCAGGCTGATTTTTCCTTGAACTCTGCTTTCTCCTGACACTGGACCTTTGCACAGGCTCTGTCCAATCTCAAAGGTCTTGCTCCTCCTTCTTGTAATCAAGTTAGTTCGTGACCAGGCACCAGTCCAATCTCAGCTCCACCATCTTTGCCTGAGGGGAATCCTTAGTCTAGGTTGGCTTTATTACCTAACTGCTCTAAGTGGCTATGCTTCTTTCCTTTGTCACCTATGTTAGCTCATATTTCATACTCACATGCATGTTAATGGGGGACATCCAGTCTATTTGTGTTTACCCTGAACTGCTGGTGATAGATGCCTCTTACCCAGGAGGCAGACATGCTGTGAGTGCTTGCTCACTGGAAGCTTGACTCGCCATAGATTGCCCTGCTTGTGGTTATAATAGATAAAGTTGCCATAACATGGAACCAAGAGTTGCAACGGCAAGCCAGCGCCATGTTACCAAAAGTGAAACAAGATGTGGACGTGTGTGTGTGTGTGTGTGTGTGTGTGTGTGTGTGTGTGTGTGTACGAGAGTTTCCTAATTAAATCCAGGTCCCTGTGTTTGATTGTCCCCCAAGGTGAGCTTCTCCGCTGCACAGCTTGTCATAGGATTCCAAGATGGTGTTGTTCGGCTTCTTGAACTTTATGATCCAAAAGGAGTTACACTTTTTGCAGGACGAAAGAAAATCTTAGATGCGGAGTTACATTTGAAACAAGTCTTCAAGCCCCATACTGCTGAAGTCACGGCTTTAGCTTATGATCGTGATGGGGAGATCCTAGCCACTGGGGTAAGGGCAGAATTCTCTCTCATTTCCTATTGAAATTCCACGTCTAGCTTCCCTTTTGAGTCCACCCACTCCATCAAGCCTAATTTATCAAAATTAATTCACATTTTTCCAGTGCAGTATGTATAGAATACATGAGAATAATCTTATAAGTTGTAATGCTTATTTTAAATGAGTAGAAAATTTCAATCGGAAATCACATTGACGAAATCCTTTCAGTCCCTAGTTTGTAACATGGGTGTGTTCTTACAGAGGGCCGCCTTAGGTGAGGGTATAATTTCGGTGAGAGAGCTCTTATCTAGCATGTAGCGGGCTCTGCTTTGATCCTTTATACCCCCTAAATGCAACCCGCAACAAAAGCCTGCTTCAGATAAAGGAAACAACTCTACAATCTATGGGATATAAGAAGTGCACAGAAGCAGTGTGGAATTATTTTAGGGATTACATATGTGTGTGTATAAACACATATATATGGTAATCACATTTCTAGAACTATGAACTGAAACACTTGGGAAAATGAACAAGCATTTGAAATCATATATATATATATATGTATATGTATATATATATATATATCATATTAATTTGGAATATGTGACCATTGTGTCTATAAGTGTAAATCAAATAGACCACATGATATTAAATCTTTGTGCTCTGTGAACTTGCTGTCATAGTGATATATATTGGCTGTACATGTCTCTTTTTTTTCTAGAGTAAAGATCAAACTGTCTTCTTTTTTGAAGTGGAAAAGGATTACAAGCCAATCGGTTATTTTAATACCCCTGGTCCTGTCTGCCAGCTGATGTGGTCCCCAGCCAGTCACGTAAGTCATTAGTATTGGTCCTCAAGAGTAAATCTCAGTGTCGTGCAGCTAGAGGCTCCCCATCCCCCAACTTTCTCCATTACTATGTGGCAAAAACCCATCCCCAAGTTGCTCCAACTAATTTGCCACCAGTGTCAGTCAAAGACTGCAGGAGATAATCATTTGTCGCAGATTACTGGCTCCCCCAGAATATAGGGATATAAGTGACTTCTCCGCAGCTCCTGAGGTGACTCTTATCAATGCCTTCTCCCACACAAGATGGCCTCCTTGAAACGGCAAAGCTTCATTCCTGCCACTCTTGTCCTCGGTGTCACTTCCCAGGAAGGCCAGGGCCCTACCAAACAGACTCTTCTACTTCTGCCTCCCTCCTCTTCTTCCTTTTACAACAGCGGAGCTGCCTCTCTTCCTACTTAGGGGTCATTCCGCCTCTTGTCTTTGGATTAGAATCCCTCCTTCAATGTTTTCTATTATTTCTCTCACTTTTCTGGCATATAAATTTAGCCTTACCTGCCGCTCACTGGGTAATTTCCAGCGGTAGTCTCCACCACTTACAGAAAGCAAATCCACTGATCCTGTGTTCTGCAGCTATTGCCTGTCTCCCTCCTCAGCACCTAAGGAGGCCTGACCATCCCAGGACGCCGTGGCCTTCCGTACCGCTCCATCCTTCTGTGACTCCTGCCTGCGTTCTACTTCTCCAATTCCACCAGGCAGCCCCTCTGAAGGCACCGCTAATACCCACCTGATTCCTGATTCTTATCTTCCTTGATATTGGGCATCATTTGACCCCACTGACCTTTCCTTCCCTTTTGAAATATCTTCTTCCTCTAACGCTACGCTCCCAGCTGTTGCAGCTTTCTCAGCCAGTTGGTGTTCAACCCCTTAGTGCCCTGCCCTGTCTCTCTCTTCTCCTGCCATTTAGCTCTAGGTGATGCTTTCCAAGCCCGTTTTCCCAAAGCTCAAACGCGCCCCAGGACATTGGCCACAGTATCTCCTCTTTACAGAACAGTGCTCACACCTCGACTCATTTTATAAAAATGTCTTATTTAGCCACTCCTTCTAGATAGATGCCACCTTCTCGGGAAATCATGCACAACCCGGCAGTTCTTATGGTCTCTTGGCAAGACTTTTGCAATTACGATTTACTTTAATCTCTGTGAATTGATAACTGACAGGTTCTCCCTTTGGAGCCAAATTCTGTAATGGGAGCACGGACAGCAGCTTTTCTTACAGTCCCGTCTCTAGCACATAGCAAAATGCTGAGTATGTGGAAGATGAACAACAAATTATATCGAAATGGGGGATTTGCCAGATGTCCAGGGCAAAAGAAAGTCCCATGCTGGACAGACCAATCTGGGACCCATTTTGTGTGAGCGGATGTCACCGCTCAGGACTTCCTGAAGCGCAAGTACGGAGAGAGACGAGAACTGGAAAGAGGGCAGAGACCTTGAGAGCATCCACGTTTAAATTACCACAGGAAGCCAGAGATGGGTTGTCAAGGGCTGAGAAGTCACTCACAACAGAGATTTCCTCAGCATTTCCAACTAGAACATTCTGCCCTTTAGGCTGACAGGTTTCACAACCGTGTATTTGGCTAAAGAAATAAGTTGTGGTGTCTCTAAAGGAAAGAAATATAAATCTAATGATTAATAATTAAATAATAATAACTAATACTAATGATATGGTAATCATTAGTTACTAGGATTTTTACTAATAACTACAGTGGTGTAGTGTCTTTTAAAATGATCATTATCTTTTCCCTGGGTTATTAGCTTTCTGAACTTATAAAATTTGCCTATATGTAAATGATATTCATAACTTTCTGTTTAAGCCTGAAAGCACCTTGCTGACCATCTGCGAGAATGGCTACGTCCTTGAATGTCAGAGTCCAACCATTAAGGACGTGGATGACCACGATGTCGTCTCCTATGAAATCCAGGACATGGTCCTCAGATGCTTCCACTTCTCAAGTATCAAATCGAAGATTCTGGTATGAGAGGTCCTTGAAACATTCTCTCCCTTCTTTTCTTGCATTTGAAGGTGCAATACCCTATATGAGACTCTAGGAGAACACACGAGAAACAAAGGAAAACAGAACGTGGCCTGAGGAAACTTTACCCTGGCAGGAAGGTGGCTAACTGTAGCAGAAGGCAGCAGGGGATAGACAGCTAAAACCTAAGTACAAAGAAAGAAAGGAACTTCAGGGTGTGGAGGGATGAGGGGGTTAAAAATGGCTGCCTGAGTGGAAATGAGTCTCCAGAGGATGGGATGACAGAGAATGAGAGGAAGAGGGGGGTAATAACGTGGGAGAGCTTAGAGGGGCACCATGCAGACAGTTCTCAGCGTTTTCAGGAGGTGAGGAACCGTGGAATGGCAGCATGCAGTCTGTAGCAGAAGAAGCTGGACCAGAGTTCAGGTCTCGTTAGATGACAACTAAGCCACACCAGTCTGAGCCACTGCGATGCCTTTGGAGAAAGGACTGGTGTGAAGAAATCATATAAACTGGGAAGTGAGTTCTCTAAATAGGAGGTGGGGCCGCCAGTGTTGGGGGACTCTACACTAGACAGTTGGTGATACTGAGTGCCTACATCACAGGGTTCCAGGAGCTGGAAACAAGTTTCTTCATTGCCACGTTGTTCCTGGATTGACAGTGACAGACTTTGAGAAAAAAAAAAAGACAGCACTTTCCTCCTCTTATAGATAGAATGGCAAAATAATTTCAATAAAATGGGTACCAAGGAGATTAAGCAGAAATGATGCTCATCACAAAGATTTGAATTTTAATGATAAAAATATATCACCAAAGAGTCATTATGTGTAAGTGGTGTTGTTCTCTATCCGAGCTCTGCGTGTTTCTAGAACCCAAATTTTGTCTTGCTCAATCATAGAATAACACGTTTTTTTTAATGCCTACTATCTTTTTTAAAAAGAGATTAATGGAAATTGAAAGGAGGGAAAAACAAAAGCAGTTGAAGGAGAAGGAGAAAGAAGCAAGGAGGAAGAGACTTGCAGAGGAAAGGGAAGAATTTGGAGAAGAGGGATTACTGGAGGAAGAGGAGGAGGAAGAGGAAGAAGAGGAAGAGGAGCCGCTGCCTGAGATCTTCATCCCACCCACCCCCTCTCCCATCCTCTGTGGCTTTTACTCAGGGCCAGGGAAGTTCTGGGTGTCATTGGTGAGTAAAAACTCCAAGACTTTCCCTCGCTCTTGTCCAGTGCCGTTTATCATCACTATTTTCCACCACACCCATTCTTAACAGGTTGAGAATTCAATTTTTAGCTATTGATGTAGCTGTGAGTTTTAATATAAGCTACAGGTTTTTTCCTTTTAAATATCATCTTAGCATCACTTTTAAATACGTCTTCCCTTTGTATCTATTGTCACTTAGCTCAGGAGCACCAAAGGGGGAAAGACTCAGGAGTCGCTGGAGCAAGCAGTCCTCCCCCTGGATCTGTCTTGGGGCTGCTGCTGTTGGTTTGGTTTTGAGTTTGAGAATAACAGCTTTTGTGGCAGGACTGCGCAGTGTCACTCTGCTAATGTGCATGCTGTGTGGCATTTGATTGACAGGAATCTGTATATTTTCAGGTGGCCTCATTCCACCCCAATCAAAATAAAGAAGAATAATGGATGTCACAAAGACTGATACATGAGAGTGTCACAATGTGTGTGGAAGGTTATGTGTCCTCCATTTATGTACTGTATAGTCTATCATGAAACATTTACCCAGTATACTGCAAAATTTTCTTCACATACACACACACACACACACACACACACACACACACAC
>NC_022010.1:55149229-55155474 GCF_000317375.1 Microtus ochrogaster
ACACACACACACACACACACACACACACACACACACACACACACACACACACACACGCCCTCCCTAAATATGGGAAGATTTCTCTGAGCAAAGGAGAAAGTACTTCAAATTTCTGGGTATAAGCAAATATCTAGAAAGCCATTTGACAGCTTGACCATGAAGCAAATTAATGGCAGCTCCCATAACCGCCTCCCATCCCTATCATCTCCCTAGCAATGGAACTTTAGGATTCCAATACAGTCCAGTGCAAAGCATATTTACAGTGTCCCCTTCTCGTTGGAGCAGGAAAAGCTAGCCTTGCAATACGCCCATGAAGCTGCAGGTAGATTAGTTCAGCTTCTTTGCCTCTGACCTCCCACTTGATCTGCTTCGGGCAGGAAAACAGCACTGCGTGTGGCTTACTCTTGATTTTTCCTCTATTTAAAAATAGGTCTTGAAGCATGGGTAGCTCCCAAAGCTTTCAAACACGGGGCGTGTGTATGTGTGTGTTTTCTGGTTATCTCCAGAGGGCAAGGTTATCTGAAACAATCCAGTCTGCACCGGCCAGAGCGAAAACTTAGTTTCCTGATATTTCAGGCTGATCATTTTGTTACTTTTTCTTTGTTATTTGCTCATTTATCTCATGCATAGACGTCCAGAACATTTAATTCACTTCCTTCATGAATGGTCCCATCCACATAGAGAAAGAAAATAGGTCAGAACTATGTAGCTGCTACAAATTATTAGTAGTAGTCTTCTCCTTGTGTAATGAGATGTATTTTTCCCACGTTGCCTTTCCTGAACAATTAATAGTGTTTAAAGTTACCCCAAACTGCAAAGTAACTGTGAAAAAAACGTGATCTAAAAAGTTGAAACACTGTTTATGCAGAATACCACCTCAAGTCATAAAATACAGTTCATTAGAGACTCAGAGGGGAAATCTCTCTTGGGCTGACTTCTAAGTAGAAGCGAATCATCATCATAATTACGTAAATGAATATTAATGGGCAGGGGAGACATAGAAACAACACCTACCTCTAGCCATTGAGATCCTGTAACAGAGGATGCTTTAAAGCATTGTTTTGCGTTTTAAATTAGAATGGAACGAACCCTAACCCCCAGGGACTCGTGTGTGTGCTCTGCTCACAAAGCACCTTTTGCTCTCTTCTGTCTTCCAGGGCAACTACGATTCTGGTTTTCTCTATCACTGTCAATTTCCCCCATTCGTCACTGGCATTAATTTCCAGAAGCAGGAGGATGAACCATTTGATTACCGCCTTCTTGAGGATACAGAGGACAATCCCATCCAAACATTCTCTTTCAGGTGAAGAGAACTTTGAAAAGCATTTTAGCCTACTTTCTTCATTTTATACACTCCAGACTCCCCTGTCGTGGACATGGTGCCACACACAATTATGCTGGCTTTTCCCCTTCTCCATTAAAATGATCGAATAATTCCTTACAGGTATTCCTTGCACCATTTCCCCAGAGATACTATTCTTTCAAGCTGACAACAGTAACCACTGTAAATGGAATTGTCACTTTTTAAAGATCTGTTCACGTGTAGGGAAACACACATGGTACCTGGTTAAAGTAATCAAATGAGCCAAACAATTAAAGCTAGGCATAGCCTTAAGATTATTTAAACCCCGCAGGATTGGTGCCAGGTATGATTTCACGGTTCCTGTTTATCACATGGATCTGTCTTCATGTACGTAGAAAGACGTGTCTGCATGGTAAGCTACCAAAGGACCAGGCTTGCAGTGATTCTGGAGCAATGATAAACTGAACTGCTCTCCATTTAATAACTGAGGACGGAGCACAGACGCCAGTCGTTGTTCCGAGGCCTGGAGACGGCTCTTCCACCCCATCCTTCCGTGTTAGCTCACAAACGCTCCTGTGACAAAGCCACTCCACATTGTTCGGCTCAAGTGGCAGAAACTTAACATTCTCACAGTGTGGAGCCTGGAGTTCCAAGTTCAAGGTGTTGACAAAAGCAGTTCCTCGTGAAGTCGATCCATGGCTTTCTCAAAGCTGCCTTGTTCCCTCACTGGGCCTTTCCTATGCGCAAGGTATCCCTAGCGCACCCTGTGGCACTGTTTGCAAGGACAGCAGCTGGACTGGGTTAGGATTTATCCTTACGCTCCCATTTTAGTTTACTTGCCTCTTCAGAAGTCCCTAACTTGCAATTTAGTTCCACTCTGGAGTCCTGGATCTCAGACTCCAGCATATGCATTTTGTGGTGCGCAGCTTAGTTCTTAACGTCATTGGTGTTTAAAATTAAACATTATTTGGCGGGTGGTATGGCTCGGTGGGTAAAGGTACCAATAGCCAAGCTTGATGACCAGAGTTCAATCCCTGGGACCCATATTTGTAAAGAGAAAACCAACCCCCACTAGTTGTCCTCTTGAAGCATGGTTCATAAAAACTCAGGGTCAGAAATTGAGGTTCAACCTGAAGATCCAAAAAGCAAAACAGCCAGCCACTAGCTCTTACCTCAGCCTCAGTCTGGAATGGCCATCCCGCCTCCTGGAATTCCAGAATGAGACTGTGTTTGAGACATGTTTTCTCCCTTTTTATAATCCTCTCTAGGGCTGGGATTAAAAGCTTGCATCGTCTGGTTTCTATGGCAACTAGTGTGGCTACTGGGCTTAAAAGTGCAGATCATTGTGGCTACCGGGATTAAAGGTCTGCGTTACCATAACCTGGTCTATAAGGCTGACCAGTGGGCTGTTTGACTCTCAGATCTTCAGGCAGTCTGTATTTATCAGAATCCAATTGAAATGCCACTACATCCTCTGACCTTCACAACCTAACTAACTAAGTATGCTGTGTCCTGCCTGGCTTGGGTCTTAGAACCCTGGCAGGGGATGGTGAGGAAATGAAGAAAAGACAGACACATAGATACACATTCAGTGAAGATGGGATCGGATGGGATTCTCTCAGGCTACCACTACCAAGTAAACTTGGGATGTCAACATGTTTACTGGGTCTAACACCGGAGAGGGGGCTCACCTTGGTAGGATCTCTACTGACCAGCAGGCTCTAGCTGTAAACAGCTGGGGGAGGAAGCCACAGACCTAGTTTGTTTGTTTGTTTGTTTGTTTATTTTAAACACACCGATCAGCCCTTCATACATATTCATCCTCAAACCTCAAGCAAAGCTTTGCCATTCATCTTGAGCCTGGCCAGTGTGGATAAAGGCTTGGCCAATTTCCCTTGGGATAATTGGCCTTGTAGTCCTCAACAAGCCATGTCCGTGTCTCAATACACATCACCTCAGAACGTCACTCATCCAGGGCTTCCTCTGCTCCCTACGAATAGGTAGAAAATAAAGGTAATTTTCCAGTTTATGAGAATAATCCTTTACTCTTTTCTGTCTCCTAGTTCCAACCAGACTATGATGTTCTGTGGAATGAGAAATGGAGCAATTCGAGTGTATGTCCTAAATGAGGGTGATACCTCCCTGACCAGTTTGCGGGATTACTGGCATTTCAATGTGCATGACAATAACTACGGATGTGTTAAAAGCATTGCTACTAGTTTCGATGATCAGTACTTGGTGACTGCTGGGGCAGATGGTAATATCTTTGTCTTCAACGTTTATTCTCAATTTATAGCTGAGAAGATAGCCAAAGCCAAAGTGCCTTCTCCCAGGGTATGTAAACAATTAGCCAATTAATTAACGAATAATAATAGCCGAAATTAAAATAAAGTGATGATATAATGTTAAAGTCTTTAAGTATTGAGAATAATTTAGACACATTAACCTTTTAATATAATCTTCTTGACAATAATCCATAGTATCTGTAACCTATCCCTTATAATCTAGTCTTCTCACAGTATTATAATTTTGACTTTTTGTTGCTTCTGTATCAAAAATTAATGGCACTGAATTCTTATTATTATTAAAGTTATACGGCTCCTTACTGCATCAGGTTTTTTTAAATGATCACTCTCTTAGACAATGTTTCTTTTTTTTTTTCTTCAAAATGGGCAATATTTTTCAGGTCTATATTTTCTTTTTCCATTATTTACTTCTTAATAACCTCCAATAGACTTCTAAAATTTTCAGCAGTGCCTTCACCTTTCTTTAACATATTAATCAGAATTGTCCTGAAGCATATTTTAAAAACTTCCTTATTGATATCGCTTGTCATTCTGTTTCATTGCTCTGTCTTTTGATTTTTTTCAATCAAATTCTATCTTTCCAGCACACCGAGTTATTCTTTTATTGAGCCCTAGACATTTTATGTGAAAAACTCAAGGGTTACCTTGATTCTTGGTGTGTTGCTCTTACCTCCCAAAGGTTTATCTTTGCTTCTAGAAAGCAGGCAGCAAGCCTACGCCACTCTAGTCCAGTCAATAATAGATATGACTTGGAATCAGGCTTTACTTCCCAAGAAGGAAATTGTGTTTTCCGTTTACTCACACACCTAGAACATAGCATCTCAGGATTTCTTTTTAAAAAATTTACGTTTATTCTTTGAAACCTCCGTGCTCTTCTATAATGTTCATATCCATTCATCACTGCCTCCCTGAAACCCCTCCATTGTCCACCTCCCTGTCTCCCTTCCCATGTCATGTCCTTTTAAAATAAATATTGTTATTAATAACCCCCTAAGTTCATCTAGTGCCATCTAGTGCCGCCCTATCCACATGGCTGTGGGGCCACCCACTGGGGACACGGGCAGCCTCCCATCAACCAAGTCCACACAGGAGAGTCAGTCTCCACCCATACATTACCAGGAGCTCCTCGGCCAAGGGTGAGGCCTTGGGGGCCCTTCCTCCAGCCATGATGGGATTTCAACTGACTTGGTCTTAGACAGTAAGTGATCTAACCACAATTGTTTCAAGCTGATGTGTTGCTTCTTCCTACAGTTTGGGATTGAGTCAGAGCCCATTCCAGAAGACATTGAAGATCCCAAAGCCTACAGGTATGGAACATTTGATAACTACTGATCAGACCTAGGATTTTACCAAACTGACCCTTTGCAGAAGCTGACTGAGACAAATGTGTTTCCAAGTTATTGAATACTAATTGTCTCTTATGCCATTTCTCTACCTGAAATGACTATTGTTTTACTTTTTTTTTTTGCTTTAAGTATTGAGAATGCCAGGAGGAAAAGAGAATATGATAAGTTAATGAAGGAAGTAGAAGAAATAAAAACCATGAAGAGAGAGCAAATCAAATCTTTGAGGAATGAATTTTGGAAACTGTTAGCAATGAATAAAGAATTACCGGTACACATGCAGTTTCAGCGGAAAGTGAGTCTAAATGCTTGGCTTTTGTTTCAACATGTCATTTTGGGATTAGTACTACTGTTTTTTAGCAACAATGAATGCAGAGAAATCACTTGTCAAAGTTAGCATCCATTGTCAATTTAGCACAGTTCCAAGTCATCTGAGTTCCAACTGAGGAATTTCCCGGAAGAGACTGATCTGTGCAACATCTGTGGGACACTGTCTTGATGGAGATTTATGGATGCAAACTCAGTCCACCACGGTGGGCAGGGATAGTGATCTCTAAGCAGGTGATCTGAGGATATATAAGAAAGCTGGCTGAGTGTGAGGTAGAGAGCCAGAAGTAACCAACATTCATCTGCCATTCCTGCTTTGCTTCCTGTTCAAGTGCCTGCCCTGACTTCCGTCATTAATGACCTATGACCTGGAAGTATGAGCTAAATCATCCTGTTCCTCCCCCAAGTTGCTTTGGTTGTGGTGTTTGTCAAAGAGACAGAAAAAAAAAAATTAGGACATCATCCTTAGATCTTCTTTTACCTGTCCAGTAAATGTATTTTCACCACCACAAGGGCTATAAAACTTTACATAGTTGAGATGGAAGCCAGTGAACCTATGCAGCACAAAAGTTGATTGCTGGACTTGGCTGCCTCTCTGATGTTCTTTTTCTGTATTCAGTAATGTGATAAAATAAAAACGCTGGCTGGAACCTGGCTTCTCTGTTGGGAAGGTGCATGTAGAGTTTGGTTCTGTCATTTCATTTTTAATAATTCCTTATCTCTAAGGGAAATATTGCCTGGGTTGAGGCACAAGGCTTCTAAAAGACAACAGTATAGCTACAGCTACAAGGGCAATCACAGAAGAGTTTAAGTCAATTTTTTATTCATTTATTCTTTTGTGACTTTTCTGTAAAGCTCAATATACCTGTTAGTGATTGGGCTACGTTTTTATTTTTGGAAGTTTTGTCTTCTATCTGTTAGTGTTCCCTTGCCTCATATGTGTGCATCGTGTACATGCTGAGTGTC
>NC_022010.1:55155758-55161782 GCF_000317375.1 Microtus ochrogaster
CGTGTACATGCTGAGTGTCCGTGGAGGCCAGAGAGGGTTTCAGTTCCCTACAACTGGAGGGACAACTGGACAGGTGGTTGTGAGTCAAGATGTGGGTGCTGGGAACCAAACCCAGGTTCTCTGCAAGAGCAGCAAGTGCTCTTAACCACTGAGCAATCTCTCCAGACCCTTTATTTCATTTTCAGCTATTTCCTAAGCAGAATTATTGTTAAGAGTCTAATCAAAAGGTTAAAGAGATATCTTAGTCAATATGAGAACCTGAGTTCAAGCCCCAACATTCTCATAAAAAACAGGCATGGTGGGGCATGCTTATAATGCCAGCCCTTGGTATACAGAGACCGACATACCTGGGGCCTCATAAGCAAGCTCCAGGGCCCAGTGATTGACTGTCTCAGGAAATGAAGTGCATGACTTTTGTGGAATAGCACCTGGCTTCCACAGACACACATAGGTATGTGTTTGTGTGCGTGCGTGTGTGTGCGCGCGCGCACACACACACACACACACAATGCAATTTGAAAACAAAGTAAGAACCTTTTCAATGAACAGATCAACTTATCTGCAGGATTTCAATATTGATGCCACAATTCATGCTGAAATCAATAAGAAAACAATTCTCAAAATCCAGGAAGTGGAAAATGAATTAGCTTGGGAAAAACAGAAATATGAACTCGGCCTGAAGAAGCTCCAGAACAGGTACCTCTTTCCTGCGAGTTAAGATGTTTGAACGTGCACTTTTAGGATTGTGTGTAACGATGCCTGCGAGGTGCCCAGATGAACCATCTCATGAAGTAGCCAGGGAGCGGGCCAACACTTCAAGCAGCCTCCCTGGTGCGGCTGGGTCTTCCTGTGCGGTCGTTAGGAATTTGGGTGACAATTATATTTTTAAAATTTACATGACTATTTCATTACTATTTTGACAAATTATTTGTTTTCTGCCCAATTAAAACATGCACATGCCAGTTCAGCTTCTCAGAAGACAACATGCTTCTGCGCACCCAACCCCTGTGCAGGCACCTCCACATGCCAGTTCAGCTTCTCAGAAGAAACTGCTGTTTACTGAGATTTGATTCATGACAGTGAAGTGCACATATCGTAACTGAACAGCCTAATACTTTCTCTAACATGACACATAGACATAGATCTATGATTCCCACTAAGATAGAGAACATTTATATCACTCTAAGTCCCTCGTGGCTCCTTTCAGCTAATGCCTTTTCTCTGATAAGCAATCTTTATTATCATAGGTCAGTTTTATCTGTGAACTCCATATAAATGTAGTGCTAAATATGATTTTTATTTGCATCTAGCTTCTCCCGTGCATTTATGTTCAAGATTATCCATAATGTAGCTGTCTTTCTTCTTCCTCTTCTCCTTCTTTTTCTTCATTTATTTTAGTTTTAAGTGTGTGTGTGTGTGTGTGTGTGTGTGTGTGTGTGTAGACCAGGAAAGGGCATTGGATCCCATACAGTTGGTAGTTAGGAGAGCTTGTGAGCTGTCTATCATGGGTGCTCAGAGCTCAGCTCCAGTTTTCTACAGGAGTAACGAGCATTGTTTTTAGCTACTAAGCCATCTCTCTGACCTCAGAATTCAGCCATTCTGTTGGTAGGCATTTGAGAACTACCCTTATAGTCAGCCTTCCAAAGTCTGCTCACTTAATAGTGGCTGTGTACAAACAAATCTCATTAGCACACGCGTATGAGCACACACACCATAGAACTTAAGAAAACGAAATGCATTTTAAATATCTTAATGAGGTAAAATTTCTCATGTCTTTGGTAAGTAAATGTTAGGGTTTTTTTTTCCTGCTTTTTAGCTTAGGAATTCCTTACTAGTACATAGATATTTACATTTGTATATAATTTATATATTCCTATTCAATTAATTCCTTCATGATACATAGAACTTGTTATCTAGAATGAAGTAGATAACAGATATTCAGTTTGTTGTGATCTGCTTTCCAGCAAGCTGGAACGTACCTATAATTTTTTATTTACCACATATTAGCAAAAATTTGATGTTGTATTTATTAATAGTGGAATATTTAGTACTTTCACTATAAGCATTTTTATTGCCCTTTAATCAAGTCCAGCCCAAATTTCACAGCACCCTAATGCCATAAGTATGGCTAAATTTTGAGCAGTGCATAAACATATTGGTGTAATATGTGATCATTGCAAAATGATCAAAATAGTAACTATTGCAAATACCCGTTCTATTTTTTCTTTCTTTCAGATTTCATGACCCACTGGAAAGCGACACTGTTGTGGTTTACGCCATCCAGAGTGACCACCAGATAGCGTCTTACAGACTGGTGAAGCCCTCTAAGTATTCCAAGTTAAAAAGACAAAGTCAGTGGGAGAGAAGAGCGAGCAAACTGGAGAGGTTTGAAAAGGAAGGTCCTACAAGGAAGGAGAGCCAAAAAGATACAGGTGGGCGTCCGGACGACATGAGGCTTTAAATCCATATTGCAAAGATTTCAAATCAGACTTAATTTCATAGGAAGGGACTTTGACCCTGCTTTGGTAGCTGGAGCTCAGTTTTGGTTTTTTTTTTTCCTTTTTTCTTTTTTGGTTTTTCGAGACAGGGTTTCGCTGTGGCTTTGGAGCCTGTCCTGGAACTAGCTCTGTAGACCAGGCTCAGTTTGTTTTAACTTTCCCTTGATTTGTAAAGTTGCAAGTCGTAGTTCTAGAAGGCCCCGCTTAGCCTTCTAGACTCCGCCCATGCTCAGTACCTGTTTTCTTATTGGATGCACGATGCGGAAGCCAACCCACCGTGTCCCTGCTACTTTGACCGCGGGCGAGAGCGTGGGAAGCTGCAGTTTTCTTGCTTCGGATACCCAAGTAGCCTCAACTGTGAACTTTCCTCAGAGACGGTTTTCCCCCATATTCCTGGCTCCCACTCCCAAAAATGTAGAGCTAAAACACTGTATTTCAAACTATTTTCCAAAAACATAGGTTTAAACAGAGTGCAGATGTGAAAATAGTACTGTTTGGTCCCCATCCCCAATGCAGCCGGTGGCCTCCCTGCAGAAGTTAGGTTGTGTGCCAGGACAAAGTGATATTTATCTGTTTGAGACTGACGTAATTCACTTAACATAATCACCTCGATTTATATCCATGCTTTTTCAAACAGCACAATTTCATTATTCTTTATAACTGGAAAAAAACAATTGTGTATTTTATAGCACATTTTGTTCCGATTACTGTTTGTGGAGATGGGGTATTTTGTAGCTCGGGCTAGCCTCAAACTCACTCGTAGCTGAGTCTAGCCTTGGACACCTGTTCCTCCTGCCTCCCCCTCCCAAGTGCAGTGATTACAGACATGTGCCATCTTACCTGGATTATTATTTATTTTAATGTATATCTAAATGTGTATCTATATGTGTGTTGAACATGGAGAGTAATTCTTTATTAGACACTTGTTCATTGACAAAGTCAATTGTTTTAAAATTATATAGTTTTCATTTTAAGTGCTTCTGACAAATTTTTAACTTTTTCTTTTATTCTTGAGAATTCCATGCATGAATATAATGAAATGTGATCTCTCACCCAACCATGTCTTAAAAAAATCAACTACTAAGCCCATTTAGTCGTGCCCATATGTGTTTGTGTCTGGGCTATCTATTAGAACACAAGAATCCTGCAATGGCCATGTTTTCCCAGAAACAAACAAACAAAAGAAATTTTTTCTTTTGTTTTTAAATTAGCTTTTTAAAATTTCACTAAGTTATGCCACTTCATATTATATGTTAAATTAAGACTCACTTAATCCCGTCCCCAATGCGATATTCCAAACACCGGTCTTCAATTTTCTCAATCTGCCAGTGATCCATCTTTATTTTTACCATTCTGTAAGTAGTTGGTATTGGTTTTATTTTGCCAATTTTTTTATATTCAACCGTGAAATTTATTTAGTTGACATTTGATCTCTTTTAAAATTAAAATCAGATGATTATCTTGTTATACTTGTTTGTATTTTTAAATTTCTTTGATTTTTGAGATTATAATTTAATTATATCATTTCTGCCTTCCTTTTCCTCTCTCAAAACCTTCTCACATACCCCTCCGGGTTCACTTTCAAACTCATGGCCTCTTTCTTCATTAATTGTTACATACATGTATGTATGTATGTACATATGTGTATGTGTTCATATATACTCATAAGTGCAACCTGCTCAGTCTGTATGATGTTACTTGTGTGTGTGTTTCCAGGGCTGACTGTGGTACTGGATTACTGATTGGTGTGCTCTTCCAAGGGGCAGATTATTTCTCCTGCTCTCAGCATTCCTTAGTGGCCTGTAGCTCTTCTTGCCAGGCTTGAAGGCTTGTAACGGTTTGTCTCCATTTTACTGTCTATTGTCCGTGTTCAGCGTGCTTAGGCAGTGTGCTTAGGCAGTGTGCTTAGGCAGTGATGATGGGAGACTTCACGGGTGTAGCTTCTGTCATTCGTAGGAGAAAACAGTCATAGCATACTCCCTGATCCTCTGGCTATCACAGTCTCCTCCCCCACTTTGGGAGTTATACAGTTATTTTGCCAACTTTTAAAATGAAATTGCTTAAGAGCATATTTGTGACTTTGATCTCAATTCTGATTTTTCACAGTAGAAATAGTAGACAACTTAATCATTGCTCAACGTACATTTTCCAACTCTGGAGTGGTGTGAAAGTACACCCACCCAGCCAATCTATTTTCCTCGGTCAGTACAGTAGTTCAAAAGTCGCATGAGATATTCCACATCTTCCTGTAGAATAGGCTTTGACTGTCATGTAAGCTGGGTATTCCGAGCATGGTAAGATATGACATGCTATGAGCTAGATTATAATAAATGTCTTTCCATATCAGCCATTTTCATTTTACAGTGGTTTTATCAGGATGTGGCCCTGGATCGAAAGCCAAGGAGCATCTGTGCTAGGGGGGTTGAATTCACGCTTAGTGGCTTCCATATTTTCTCTCGATCTTTTTTTTTTTGTGTGTGTGTATAAGTCAATATTTGAGTTATTTTTCTGTCTCAGAAGTATTGAAAAAGTAATTCTTTATACAGGTGGAACTGTCAGCCTACAAGAAGAATCAATAATAGAAAAAGGGAAGAAATTTCGGCCTAGAACCCTAAGTGAAATTATGGTAGGAAATCAAGTCGAGAAAACAAGGAAACTTCTACAAAAAGCCGAACAGGCCCAACTCAAGATTCTGCAGCGCAAAAAGGAGTGGGATGAGCTGTGAGTCATGTTTAACCTATGCTCTTACGCTTCTAATATACGATCCACGAGTGTAACTTTATAAATTTAACTTTGTTGACACGGTTGCTACTTACATGAAGAAGTTAAGAAACACAAACCGATGGAGTGTGAAGGAGCAGTGGGCATCCCTGTGAATGGTCATGCGTTTCGTTGTTACGCCTGTAACCTTTAGTTCCTGCTTCAGAGAGTCTATTGTGTTAATGTGGTCAGAAGGTCTTTTAAGGATTAATGAATTCTTTTCTGTCACGGTATCATAGAGATTGTGGTGTCGGTCGTCCCCAGGCATCAGATTGTCTGGTCACATGACTGTCTTAGTTTTCATCTCTTGAGGGACTTCGTCTATGCTCTATAATGGGTGCCCTCCTTTCATTAGCCTATAATGCACAGGAACGCTCTACACTTCTCCAGTGCCTTCCCTCTTTGGTGTTTTGATTGTAGCCACCCTGAAAAGTGTGAAATGAGCTTCTTGCTAGGGTGTGGATTTATATTATGCCAGTGGCAAAAGTGAGCTTTGTTGTGGTTGTTGTTGTTTGGGACTTTCTAATAGCCCTAGTTGTCTTGGAACTACTACATAGTCCATGCTGACCTCAAATTCACAGAGATCCGCCTGCCTCTGCCTCCTGAGCGTTGGGGTTAAAGGCGTGCACCTCTACATGCAGTGACTTCTTAGCTTTTTTAAAACATGTCTATTGGTCATTTGTGTGTCTTCTGAGGAGAAGTGTCTCTTCAACTTCTTGCCCATTTTTGAACTGGTTTATTGTTGAAATAGGAGCGGTGGGGCTGC
>NC_022010.1:55163143-55165231 GCF_000317375.1 Microtus ochrogaster
GTGCTAGGCAAAGGGAAGAACGTCTCCTTCCACGGCCTGAGTTGCCATCGTCACTCTCTGGCAGCTCTGGTTGTTCAGTCTGGCACCATCAAAGCTTTAGGGCTCAGATGAAGCAGTCCTCTGCAGAGCCCCTTGGCAAAGCTGTGAGCTCCAGGTGCAGACTAACCGCCTTCCTGCCCTGGGAAGAGCTGAAAGCTGGGCCCTCACTCGTGGGCCTGGAGACTGACTGGTGAGGTGTCTCTCCATCACTTTCTCCTCTTCACTGACACTAGTTTCACATTTGCCTGCAGTGTTGGGGCCTTTGATTATCTGAAGGGTTTCTCACAGAGGGAAGCTGAGTTATTGCTACACTATGTTGTCTAAAAATATGAAACTAGACATTCTTATATATTTCCAATATTAGGGAAAACCACTTTCTCCTTTCATAATTTTAAGTACAATTTTTCATTAATTTGAATAAATTCTTTTTTATTCCTAGCTTTTTCATTCATTTGTTTATTCTTAAGATGTTGTTTTATTCTATGACCCAGGCTGGTCTTGAATTTATACAGCCCTCTTATCTCAGGGTTGGGATTACAGACTAGGGCCAGCACGCCTGACTTATTCTTAGCTTGGGTATTGAATTTTATAAAATGTCATTTTTACAAATACTCTTTATACATGTATTTATTTGCTGCATGGGGACATGGCACAGTGTACACGTGGAGGTCAGGGGGCAACTTGCAGGGGTTTCTTATCTACTGCCACGTGGGACTGAACGCAGGCTGTTGGTCACGGTGACAAGCACCTTTACCTACTTAGCCATCCCTCTGGTCTAGTTTTAAAATGCCCTTTTTTTAAAAGTAGGAAAAATTTTCTTGTGTGAAAATTAAAATACCATAATAATTCTATTGTCAGTCAAAATTATTTTATATGTATATTGAGATAATCACATCCATTTTTATTTATTAATATTTGGATTGAGTTGATTGATTTCTAATGTTAAATTAAAACAGACTTCTTAACTGAAGCCTCCAATCCAGTATATTATGCCATAAAATATACTTGGTTTGATTTGCTAGTAATTTTGAGAACTTTTATGTCTGTGTTACTGAAAGTTTTGACGTGTGTGTGTGTGTGTGTGTGTGTGTGTCTGTGTGATGTCTTCCCTGGGTTACTATTAAAGGAGTATGGATTTTGCAGAAGCAGTTGAGCGGCGTTTGCTCCTACTCTGCTTTCTGAAGGTGCTTGGGTAGGCTTGCCATTGAGTCTCTTCTATGCATACATTTGATAGAAGTCACGAGTAAACCACCTGGTTTTGCAGTGTTCTGGAAGATGGCTTCAAATACAAGTTCAAATTATTTATTGTGATGGTGCTTTTCAGATTTTTAAATTTCTTCTTGGCTCAGTTTCTGCAATCTGTGTCTTCCAAGGCGTTCATGCATTTTACCTAGATCGTCCCTACGGGGCAGCTTCTTTGGTAGCTGTTTCAGTCACTTGCCTTTAGTTCATGAGAATTTAGTTTAGATGCTAATTTAGTTTTCTTGACCATTCTAAGTTATCATTTATTAGTTTTATTAATGCTTTTAAAAAGCTAACTTTTTCTCATAGATATTAAAATAATTTCCCCTTCCTGTGTGGCTGATTTTAAAACCGATTTCTGTCCTTGTTTTTAGCATTAATTGGATTTTTTCTTTTTTCTTACAATGTAAAGCAAGTGTGTTAGCTTTGATTTCATACCTTTCTCCTTTCCTAGCATAAACCTGTAATGTATAAATCCCCTTCTAAGCATGATCTTAACCATGTTTCATAAGCTTTCATATATGCTCATTGTCCTTCACTGTAAAATGTTTCTATGATGCTTTGAGATTTCTTCCATTATTTCTGATTCATTTTGATAACTGCTGCTTGGTTTTCTAAGGATTGAGATTTTAAAAATTAGATTTTGGATTAGATTTTTTTATTTAAGTCCTTGAGAGTAATTGTGTTAGATCTGTTGAAAAGTAGGCTGTGGAGCTTCGTTCTGTCTGAAAGTTCAGGTGTGCTGGGTAAATAGTGTGATTGCACTGTCGGGTACAGCACTCTGTGCTTGGTAAATAGTGTGATTGC
>NC_022010.1:55165376-55166141 GCF_000317375.1 Microtus ochrogaster
ACAGCACTCTGTGAGGGCCGGCTAGGGCAAGAGCAGTGACAATGTTGTTCAGGTCTCCTAGATCAGGGCTGCTTCTAACTGTGCCCCATATCCATTAAAGTCTTTTAGCTACCAAGAAAACTTACTCCTAGCTCTGTGTGAACGTCAGCAGTGTTTGTATGCTTCCAATGATCTGTTCTTTGCCAAGCTCTGTCCTATTTCCCATTACACATGTATTGATTAGTAGCCATCCACAAAGTCACATGTCTTCATTAGAACCCACCCTCAAGACTGAAGAGAGCCCCATAGATCTCTGACAGTGTTATTTCATATAGTTCTAATATTCTTTCCCCAAGGACCTAGCTACCTTGGTTCCTCTGTCTGCTTGACTAGTGAGCTCACTGAGTTATATTTGGGTCAGTAGGATTCTGATCCTACCTTACACTGTAATTTAGTGATTTCTGCTGTGCCAAAAGTCAGGCAGAATTATTTCCGCTAGAATTACTTGGTTTTATTTTTCTGAGAAATTGGTTTCATATTACCTAAATTCTGCGTCTCTTGATGATGTTTATATGTCTGAATCTGTTTCATATTTTTTGGTTTAAATTTCTAGTTGCTTACAACATAAAGATGGCTATAGGCCATGTTTTCCCCTTCTCTTCCCCCCTTTCTTCTTTTTTGTTCCTTGTGACCATTCCTTGCTTTAAAAACAACAGTATTTTTTTTGATGCAGATATACATAAATAAATGATTGTTGTTGAACACACAGACTGAATGGACTAACAC
>NC_022010.1:55166464-55191102 GCF_000317375.1 Microtus ochrogaster
ACACTATGTGTTCCCAAAGGGCTTTTCTCTTCAAGGAAAATGCTGACTGCAGACTACGAATATACACCCATACTGGCTGGCATACTTCACTTTCAAAAATTGTGGGGGAATGTTGAAAAGTCCAAGTTAAATACCATGCAAGGGATATCCAATGATATCTTAGAACTCCTTAAACCAGGAGTTCAGTTTCTTTAGAGAACAGTTCTTCATTTTTTGGTTGGTATGAAAGCTCCACTGATTTGTGTGGAGATGGGAAATCCGTGATGCAGCAATTTACAGCGCATTAATGAATTTCACCAAATACGTCTAGCATTCCATTTCATTCTCTGCTCCCTGGAGACTGCCGAGAAAATAATGTTCAAAAAAATTTGGTGCCTCCTCCAGAGGAGCATACACTCCAGAAGGAGGCATTCTGGGCTATAGATTTTTCTAGTCTTATTTATTTGTGAATATAATTTCATTTTTCTGCATTCCCATATATGCATCAATGTGACTGGTTTGCTAATAGTTTTCCATGCTATTTTCAGCTTCCCTAATGGTTTGTCATTGCTTTTTGTGCCTCTCTACAGTTGTTTCCTTGGAGTTCTGGGAGGAAGCAGCGAGTGCACATTTAGAGTTCCCTGTTACATTTATGTCTAAGTTATCTATTTTTCTGATAGTTACAAGAGCAAACCTGACGATGACTATGAAGATCCCAAAGATGTTCAAGCCATCAGAGAAGCACAGACATTCATGGGGGATTTCAATCTGAAGACAGCCTCGGACTACAAGATCCCTGAACACATGAGGATAAATGCTGCCAAGAAGGAGGAGGAACTGGGGCACCTTGACACAATGGTACTTAACCCACAGATGATGGTTGTGATGCCTGGTGATGTCATGATGAGGAAAAGCACCCTGGTGTTAACTAGAGTCTGCTCAGCCCCCTTGTACATGCTGGGAACTAAACATGGGCCCTCTAGTGATCCATCTTTTCAGCCTTTTGACCACTTTTTTTTTTCCAAGACAGAGTTTCTCTGTACAATAGTCTTGGTTGTCCTGGAAGTCATTCTATAGACCAGGCTGGCCTTGAACTTACAGAGATGAGACAAACCACCACTCAGCCACATTTTTATTCTAAGTTCATTTTAAGTTGTTTAACTAGCTATTGCCTAGATTTTTCATATCTCATAATCTATATTTTATTCCACTGTAACTTATTAGTCATCCAAGCCAGAATTAATCCTTCCTTCCTTCCTTCCTTCCTTCCTTCCTTCCTTCCTTCCTTCCTTCTTTCCTTCCTTCCCTTTCTTTCCTTTCCTTTCCTCTTTATTCTTTTGCAGTGTTGGGAATCAAACTCAGGGTCTCATGTATGCCAGGCAACAACTTTAACCGAGGCCACTTGGCCTGAAATTCAGTCTCCATAGAAATAGGTAGCTATGGCATCAAGAATAAACTTAGCTGCATCAAACTGAAATACACTGCATAAAAGCAGCAGTGTACAGCATTGTTCTGTACCTCAGGATGATGGAGACACTTTCTGTACCGCTGGGATTTACTAGCTATGTGGACCTTGTTTGTCATAGAAATCTCCTAATTCTGAATTACCTCATCCGTGAAAGGGTATTAATATCAAGTAATACAATATGATAATAACCTTATACACATAATGGAATGCTCAGAATCAATGAGTAATTATTGTCATGGTTAATTTAAGAATATTGAAATATTAGACACTTTTATCACACATCCTGCATCCCTTCAGCTGGTGTAAAAATTTTGATTTTCAAGTTGATGAGACCTGGAATCAGCAGGAGGCCTAGGCACTTGGTCTAGCTTCTCAGTACCTGTGTGGGGGATTATTTAGATGAGGTTCGTCTCAGGCCATGCCTGTGATCATCTTGATTAACTAAGGTGAGAAAACCCATCCTAAGCCTAGGTGGCACCATTCCCTAGGCTTCAGTTCCTAGCCAACTCTAGCTGACTGATCTCCAGTTTTCATTGTTTCTCCCTTCCTAACTGTGGATACAGCATGACCAACTACCCTAAGTTCCTGCTATCAAGACTTCTCAGCTATGAAACAATGCCAGTCTTGAAACAATGCACACCTCTTTTCTCTTAAATTGTCAGCTTATTTTATCCTAACAGCAACAACAGTTACTAATAAAGTTTGAATTTGTTTGTTATTTGTAGAACCAGAAGGAAAGAGGGATTGTCTTACTTTCATTTCTGTTGCAACTTGGGTGTCAAAGGGTTTATTTATTTCAGCCCATAATTCCAGGCTATAGTCCATCATAGCAGGGAAGTCAAGGCAGTGTGGACTTAAAACAGCCAATCACAGCATGACAACAGTTGAGAGCAACTCAGCTCATCTGCTCCACTCTTATGCTTTTGAAGACCCCCAAATCCTTCCCTTCGCTTTCACCTGGCCTCCAGCTCTGTCTCCATATCCCTTTAAATTTCAAGAAACAATTCCTAACTCCTCCATCTTTGCTGTTCCATCCCCCCACCACTCCGTTCTGTCTCTTCCTTTTCTGATTTCACCTTCAACACCATTTTCTTTTCTATCTCATTGACTTTCTCCTCCTCTCTGATCTCCATCTTTTCTTTTCCCTTCTACTCTCTTTGCTTCTGTCCTGACCAGACCCCTCCATCCTCCTCCCTTGCCTGTTCTCACTTTCTCCTCCTGCCCTCTTCTCCCTTTAGCGCCCTCTGAGATGTGGAGCCCCTGTTCCCCCTCCATCTCTTCCCAGCTGCTGTTCACCCTCCTTCCGACTCTTGGCCAGCCTTTTCCCTCTGCGCCTTTTCCCTCTGTGCAACCCACAGCAGGCTGGTTCTTCTCACATCAATGAACACAAGCAAGACAACTCCCCACAAACATGCTCACAGGCCAACCTGATCTAGACAATCCAACACTGAAACCCTTTCCAGATGATTCTGGATTGTATCTAGTTGACAATTAAGTCTATCTCAGGGCTCCCCAAAGAAATGGGTTGTGTAGCCATAAGAGGGGTGAGATTCCTTCATGTATGTTTAATCCTCAGTCTTCTAGGTACGTCATAGGTGGTTCCACACATAGCCAATGCTGAATTTTCATTTTAAGTCTCAATTCTTTAAAGACTTATTCTCAAGTAGATAAACACTGTGATCTTGAGTTAGTAATATGTAGGTTCTTCATAGTAAATATGTAGGTAAGCTTTATAAGATTATCTGACAAAGTGCTTTTGGTATTTTATTTAAAAAAAAACACTACATTTCATGGAAAGTAATGCTCAGTCTGGTTAGCAGCCTCAGGGGTTGCTGGGCTCTTAGGTGCCAGGAGTCACTTTCAGGACAGAGGTGGTAATGAACAAGCCATGGATGGATGTAGTGTAAGTATGCTTTGGCTCAGATCTATGGAGAGAGAGCTACAGAAGGCTCTCTTGGTATGCTGTGACACTGATGTTTAGGATGATGACCACGAAGGAGTCAAAACTCAGAATAAAAACAGGATGACGTAGAGTTAGATCCTAGGTGGGTAGCCGTGGTGAATCTAAGTCAACAAGATCCCAGTTTCCCGCTAGGAAAGGCAGTTAGTTAATGTCCTTCCTCTACCATAGCACAGTGTCCAGCTCAGCACAAGGCTTCCTGAGAGTCTTCCAGGAAGAGGTGAAGGACAGGAAACGCAACCTTGCAAACCAGCAGAAGGGGGCAAATGGAGGAAAGTGAAAGGAATCCAGAGGTCACATCTGGACTGGCCTCCAGTCTTAATGGGCGACACCTGAAACCTAGTGGGAAACTCAGTGGAGCACTGAGCAGAGGTGCTCACCATTCCCTAGGCCTACCAGCCCACAGATAAAGGGTAAATGGCACCCAGACTGCACTCTGTGAGGCGGCTGTGATGTTGTGTCCTTTCTCTCCCTCGTTTCAGGCCCACGGAAAGAAGAGGTACATGAACAAGTGCATTCTTTCCCTCCGAGATCTTAAGTTGGCTGTCATTGAGGAAATCCAGTGCCTGGTACAAGAACTGAAGAACATTCAGTCGTCCATCCCCACATCCAAGCACTTACCCATTCCTCAGATCCCGCAGATATATCCAGAAGAAGTCCCAGAAAGGAGATTTCAATACGACGAGGAGACACTCTTGAGATTTAAGAGAAAGCAAAAGAAGCGCCAAGATGAGGTGACCGATAGCAAACAGGCAGGAGCCGGGAGCACAGGCTCAGGAGGGCTAGGATTCCTCAAGCTGTCCTCGGGAAAGGAAGGCGATCTTACAACACGAGACTCCCTGTCTAGGTCATCCAAGGCTTCGGCGCTCACCACGGAGCTTCCAAAGTCATCCGAGTTTGAAAAGGCAGAGCCAAGTGATGTGGAGCTGGAGATTATGAAGAGAGATGAGGTCAAACACTTGTACATGCAGCAGTATTTGTGCAACAGGGTAAGAGGTGGAGCCGCCCCTCTACTTAAAACCGACCGCATGAATAGTGGGAGAATTCGGTCTGGTTTATGATTGATTGGTTGGTTTTAAATTTCTCTACATTTTAACCTTTCACCAATGCTGACAGGTACATTATTCGCCGATGGCTTGGTTTTCTCCCATCGTTAGTCCCCCGACAAATCACTGTGCTCTCTGTAGAACGTTGGACTTCGTATCTTTTTCCTACAGGTCAACACATTAGAAGACACTTGCAGCTAAGTGTAAAGGGAGCCGCAGGACCAGCCTGGAGAAGATAAATAGAAGGCACTTAAAGGGGAAGCCCTCTCCTTTTCACACCATCCTCTCTCTGTCTGTCTCTGCCTGCCTGGCTGCCTACCTCTCTGTTTCTTTTTCCCTGCTCCCTCTGTACCTCCCCCTGCTTGCTGGTCTCATTTTATAGCTCAGGTTAGCCTAAAACTCACTCTGTAGCCCAAAACTGGCCTCAAAGTTATGGCTCATCTTCCTGCCTCAGCCCCTCAAGTGCCGGGGATTACAGATGTGCACCTATAACCACGCCCCTTTCTTTAATGCATGCTTTGCTACTGTAGGTGGGAGTATTGACAAAGTTCAAAACTGTTATTAAAATGACAGGTGTTGTTATTTCCAAGAAAACCAGAACCGGGCTTGGACCGGAAGTGTGGGACACAGTTGAACTACGGAAGGAAGAGACCCTTTCTTGGTAGATAGCGCCCTACTACCAGACTTGTAGAAGGAGCCCCTTCCCCAACAGTTTTCAGCTCCACCCTGCAGTAGTGCCCCCTGCTGCTTCCCAGCCTTCTTCATCACCATTTCTACTCTGTCCAGGCCTATGCTCCCACTATCCATCCCTGCTTCCCAGGCTCTCCTGCCACCGTCTCACAGCAGAGCCTTTTCCTTTACCGTTCCATGTAATTGTAGTAACTGCCTTTCAGACTGGGCCGACACGCAAAGCGCGGATTAGTCCACACCCTCGCCATCATCTCCCGCACACTCCCTGGCCGCGTTTGTGAACTCCGTCGCACCTGCAGTCAGCGCTTTATAGCTTGCCCTTGTCCCTCCTGACGCTTCACACATGACGCTTCATCACACAACACAGATGAAGTAGTTCTTCAGACAAGGGCCACCTCTCCTCTTCTGTTCTGCTCCGGATGCCTAGACACAAGACACGCCAGACATATAGTAGTACATGCTCGTTCACGAGCTTTGCTATAATCGCATGAATTTATTGATTTTAACAACTGAACAAACGTTTGTTGGCCATACCACGTGCAGAGACACAGCAGCTGCGTAGTGAGAACACAGCAATGCTCAAGAAAAACACTCTCCATTATCATAAAACTTGTGCACTATCAGTTGTGAGAGTAACAGAATAGATTAACCCTTACAGACTCAGAGACCTATGTGGTCCAGCTTCAGTAATTTTTTTTTTTAAAGAAAATGTCCGCCTGCCTCCAGAGAAATTAGGAAGAATTCAGCTTTATTTAATAAGCATAAAGGAAAGCCCAAATGTGTATTCTACAGCCACACTTACTTAAGAGCTTGATTTATTTCTTTTCTTTGGGTTAGTTTCTGTATTTTAACATTCTAAAATTTCCTAGCAACTTTACTCCCACAGATCCACAGGCCTCTTCCTGCCCAATATCCTCTAGCAGGGGACTTTATGTACATTAAGTTTTTGGCAGTCAAGATGCCCTGTAATGTACAACCCAACAAATAACACTCGGTGGTTTTCCCCTTCCCACTGTGTGAGTTCCCTCACGGGTATCACTAACTCTGAGTTGTGTATGGAGAGCTGCACCCGAACAGAGCGCACATGAGGACCTTGGGCAGAGTAGAGTAAGGCTCAGATCAGGAACTGGGACTTAGATTTCTAGCTTACCTCTGTAATAAGGTAGGCTTGATTGCAGGGAAATCACCTTTATCCTCATTTCTTCACTGGGAGAACATGATAACTGAACAGCTCTTTGCAACTCCATGATTGTATTTACCTATGTAACAGCGTTTATCATTCTATGTTTTTTTTAACTTTTCTTCTTCTTTCATACATTACCATCCTAACTGCAGTTCCCCTCCCTCCACTCCAATCAGCACCCCTACCTCTCCCTCTCCAAGATCAACTCCTCCTCTGTTTCCTTAAAAAAAAATTTAATAGATTAAATAAGAGAAGGCCTCCCAAGGATGTCCACTGAACATGGCCTAAAAAATACACTAAGTCTGGGCACAAACCCCATATCATGGCTAGATGTGGTAACCCAATAGGAGGAAAAGGATCCCAAGCAGGGCCCAAAGCGTCAGAGACAATCCTTGTCCCCACTGTTAGGAGTCCTACAAGAACACTAAGCTACATAGTCAGAAGATGTATGCAGAGGACCTAGCTCAGGCCCATACACCATCCATGTTCGTCATGACCTACATGACGAGCTCCTATGAGCTCTGTGAGTTTCTGTGAGCTCCTATGAGCCCTGCTTAGTTGATTCTGTGGGCTGTGTTCTCATAGTGTTCTCAACCCTTCGAGCTCCTACTATCCTTCTTCCCCCTCTTCTGAGGGGTTCTGCTGGTTCTGCCTTGTGTTAGGCTGTGGGTCTCTCTATCTGTTCCCATTAGATTCTGGATCGCACCCCTCTGATGGCAATTGGGTTAGGCGATGATCTTCCATTTTATATTTTTGAATTTTTTTTTAAAACATACGAAGAGTTAAGAGTGATGTTTATTTATAGTTCCTGTAAAAAGGTGGGGTAGGTAGAGACGATACAGACATAAAGGGTGTTACCAATGACTTAGTCAGTGTCGATGAAGTGGCTCAGAGGAGTGTAGTTATACGATTTCCACTACTGAGCTATACAGATTTAATGCCACGTAGAAGTGAATTTATAATGAGCACAATAATTGCATAATGAAAAATATTGAACTGTTGGATATTTACCCTTTGACTCATACATCCTCACATCCCTTTTCTATCTCAGATCAAAGAGCTGACGGTCACTTTTGACGCAGAACTCCACCTTCTGAGACACCGGAAACTGAAACTGGATACGCAGATGAAACTCTCTGACCTGCACCATGTCACGCTATTTCAAGAAATGCTTCTCCTCAAGAATTTTGAAAAACAGGAAAATATTCTTCAAGAGCGTGTCAATTCCTTAGACAAAGAAGAGCAGGACATGCAAGTAAGAGCAGGCTGAACCCTAGCTGGCTGCTCCCCTTCAGTTAGGGAAGATTACTGAAGTCCTTACCACACAGACCTGGGCACATAAATTTGATTCGCCAGAACCTATGTAAAAACCTGGGTACAGCAGCCCGTGTCTGCAATCCAAATCTGGGGATGTAGAGAAAGGAGGGTCTCTGGATCTTATTGGTCAGTCAGTCTAGCCAAATGGCTAGCTTCAGGTTCAGTGGGACATGTTGCCTCCAAAAAATAAGATAGAGAAAGCTAGCAAGATAGCTTGGCGGGTAAGCACACTTGCCAACCAGCCTGATGACCTACCTGAGTTCAGTCCTTGAACCCATATGCTGGAGTTGTTTTCTGACCATATGTACACTGTGATAAATGTACACACACACACACACACACACACACACACACACATACACACACACGTGTGTGTGTGTGTGTGTGTGAGAGAGATGGTTATAAATAATAAAATATGATAAGATAATAATTAAGGTAGACACAGCATCCATCTCTACTTTCTGCACATGTGTGAATACATATGCCCCTACACATATACAAACATACATAAAATATAAGAATCACGTATGAGAGAAAACACATTTGTCTTTCTTATACTTGCTTAATTTGCTTAATATAATCATCTCCAGTTGCAACCATTTTTCTGCAAATGATACAGCTTGTTTTTTTTTTAAAGATCATTTCTACTTATTCACTGAGAATTTCACACTTGCATACAGTGTATCCTGACCAATTCCACCCTCTGGCTCCCTCCTTCCAGCCTCCAGATCCTCCCTTGTTGTCTTCTTGTTGTTCTTGTTCTTCTTTCTTTCTTCTTCCTCTCCTCCTCCTCCTCTTCTTTTTCTAAGTGTAACCCAGTAAGTCAAGTTAGTGCTGCCCACATGTGCATGGTGAGGGCAATTCACCAGACAACTTACCCATGGGCACACCCAAAGAAATGACACCCCCCGCTCCTTCTCCAGCATCCACTCATTTCAAATACTTCTTTCCTGGAACTGGGACATTATGAGCTCTTCCTCATCCATTCTAGAGTGTTGACTGCTTTGATTTTTGCCCAAGTCATATGCAAGTAGCCACGGCTGCTGTGTGTTCATGAGTGTAACAGCCATGTCATGTCCCAAAGATAACATTTCACAGCACTCTTATGATCCTCTGCCTCTTGTATTCCTTTTACCCCACTTCTGCAGTATTCCCTGAGCCTTGGGGGTAAAAATGATATAGATGTCCCATTTAGACGCTCAGCAGACACTCATTCTTGGTCTTTTGACCAGTTATGAGTCTCTGTATTAACTGCCTATCACTGCAAAAACAAGTTTCTCTCTGCCCAAGGTTGCAAACATCACCAATCTATAAATATAAGCACATATATTTAGAAGTCAGCTAGACAATATGTCCATTTAGTGAAACAACAGTAATAGGTACCTCTTAGGGTCTGTGATCTCACCAGCTTTTGACCAGGTTCACAACACCAGGAATGAATTCTTTCCTGCAGAGCAGACCTCAGATCCGATTAGAAGGCACCTCTAACAGTCATGCCACTATTGCACCAATTCGTCCACCCTGCCTGGGAGGTTGCTATAACTTGCAGAGGCTACTGTTGAATAAAGTCATTGATAAGTCCTCTGTCCCCATGACTTGCAAAACAAAACACCTTCAGCACTTGAAAAGCTAGCCAACTGGGAGGAAGTTTCAAGGTCAGTTCCAGCTTAATTTCTCCATGTTGTGCAACCAAAGTTTGTGGTGTCAGCAGCAATGGGGTCCTTCCCTATAGTTATAAGGACAAGTCAAGCATAATGGCAGTAGCCTGTTTTGTTTTGGTGGTCTCTGGAGCCTTCCATCCATACTCATAGGAAAGTATACCACATTTGGATAGGTTTTCAGGCCTTAGGTTGATGCCTCTGATCTATTTGGAGTTGATTTTTGTTCAGGGTGAAAGGTAAGGATTTAATTTTGCTTTTCTACATATATATATATTCCCAAGCACTATTTGTTGATGCTGCTGCTTTTCTCCAATGTGTAATTTTGACGTCTTTGTCAAAAATCGGGTGACTGTAATACTGTGGACTTGAATCTGGGCCTTCTATTCTGTGCTATTAACACACACACACACACACACACATGCATGCATGCACATACATATCTGATTTTGTGCCAGTACAATGTTGTGTTATTACTGTTTCAAGGTTTTTTGTTTGTTTTAACTATGGCTCTATGGTATAAATTGAAATATGGCATGGTGATTCCTCCAGCAGAATTATTTGTGTTTAGGATTGCTATGGCTGTCAGGATATTTTGTACTTGCTGTGAATTTTAAGATTTTTTTTCGACTTCTGTGAAGAATGTCATTAGAACTTTGTTTTGGATTGCATGAATTTGTCAATGGCTTTTTGGAAATAAAGATAGGGGTACTCATTGTTATCTACTTTGAAAGGAAAAAAAATCCACTGTGTAAAACAGCTAGGAGGGGAAAGTTGGGGTACTTTTAGTGTCTATAGATTTCAGAGATTATTAAATCTATGGAAGATTATAAATATGAAGGAACACGAGAAGGGGATAAGGATGACAGAAAGAAAAGACATGAGGGTAGGAGGGGAAGTGCATGAGATATGGGTGAATAATAAAGAATGCTTTCTAAGAGATAGACATAGGGACAGGCACTGCAATCTTCAACCCTAACTGAGCAACGTACACACAAAATAGTAAATAGGCTGGGGACATGACAGGGACAAGGAGTTGGGGATGAGAAGAGAAAGGTCAAGATGCACTGTCGGATAACCCAAGAGTCCCAAGTCTCTGGAATTGAAACCCTGTCAACCAGGCTAACCTGTGTTCTTTGAGAAAAAGGGAGTGAGGGGTAATGGATAAAAGAACAAAAGAGGAAGAAAGGAGTGGAGAGAATGTTAAATTGGCACTTGGCACTGAATACAGGGGAATGCATGTGAAGGAGAGAGATGAATGGGGGCATAGGGTCTGATTGCTGGCTACCCGCTTCTGCTTTCTTGGCAGTCCTGCTAGGACTTGCAGATGCCATCAGAGCCCTGTATGTGGTAGGGTCTCCAACGCTGGTTTTAGTCCCAGGTCAGGTTTCAAATTCAGTCTTGAAGCTCATGTCTGGTCATAGATACTGGTCCCATTGGTAGACAATTCTTCAAGGGTTGGGTCGGAGATGCTGGTCAATTCCCTGGGATGGTCCTTCAGGAATCCAGCTGTGAATGCTGGCCCCTGCCCCATGTTAGACACACCACTTCATATCTTCGTCTATGTTTTCTCTGTAGGCACCATCTTATCTGAGTGGCAGTAAAAATTCCTATTTGGCCAGGTAGTGGTGGCACACACCTTTGATCTCAGCACTTGGGAGGCAGAGGCAAGTGGACTTCTGTGAGTTGAGGCCAACCTGGTCTAAAGACCAAGCCCCAGGACAGCTAGGGCTGTTACACAGAGAAACCCTGACTCAGAAAACGAAACAACCCAAAACAAACAACACAAAATTTTAATTTACTTTGGATTTTTACGTGAACATTCCAGAGATACTAAACTTCAATGATGTTTCTAAGGAATGTAAATTTAATCAAACAGTTCTACAAACATTAGAAATTTAAATTTCTATTAAGCTTAAAAATATCTGTAGACTCTAGTTTTGCATTGGAAAGTGCATTGCCCTCCAAAGCCAGCTTGTTAGAAATGTTATTATCTTCTGTTCTTCTCTCCCGTCCCTTAGTGGAAAATCAATGAAACTCTGAAAGAGATGGAGGAGAAAAAGAATGAAATCACCAGGCTCCAGGAGCAGGAAAAGGCCCTCTACGCCGGGTTCCAGTCAGCCCTCGGAGAAAATCATAAATTTGCAAACTTCCTTATGAAAGTCCTGAAGAAGAAAATTAAGCGGGCAAAGAAAAAGGAAGTTGAAGGCGATGCTGGTTTGTGTTCCTCCCTCACGCACTTGTCCATTTCTTCTCATTAACACTAAAAAGAGAAGTACCTGGGTTTCCTGGCTTGGTGCCATTTTCTCCCAACTACCTCACAGGCAATGTATAGTTGCTGGAGGAATCAAAGAGCAGGGGCTACAAGCTGTTATGCTGTGTTTGAACACCTGGAGTGGGAGTGGTTTTATGTGTGTGCGTGCATGCGCACACGTGTGTGGTGTGTTTGATATGAATTAATACAGGATAGTTTGCTATCTTTGATGAAATGCCTGTCCTCGTCTCTTGCATATGTTTGAGTAAGATCGTCTTCCTGGCGTGGCACTGAGTTTTTGAGCATTCCCTATGTTGTAGAGTCTAGTCCATTGTCACAATTTCCCCCTCATTGGTTACATTTGCATCTGTGCATTTGTTGAGAAGGTTGTCTCATTCCTTTGAATTGTTTGTGACCTTTTGAATTGTGTGTTACAGTTGTCTGGACCTATAGATGCATGTGTCTCTGGGTTTTCTATTTTGTTACGGTGACCTACACCTTTTGTTATTGTAACTGCATACTGAGTCCTGAGATCACAGTTCTTCCTACTCTGGTCCTATTTTTCAAAATGACTTTAGCTGTCTTTAGGTCTTTAATATTTCCATATTTTAGAATAGCATTCTTTATATCTACAAAGAGATCTTGTTGGAATTTTTACCACAGGTGTGTTAAACCTATTTATTAATTTAGCTCTGCGTGTCTCTGGGCAGACCTTGCATGTTTGCCTATTAATCAGCATACTGCGTCTCAACACACAGCTCATGCTCCTGTTTTGTTAGAGTTATACCTGTATAGTTCCCTGTTTGGGGTGATCATAAGGAAGTGGTACTTTTGCTCTCGGTGTTTTCATGCTTATTGCTAACATACAGGAGTATGATTGGTTTTTGTTGTTTTGCTTGTTTATTTTTGTTTTATTGTTTTTGTTCCTCAAGACAGGGTTTCTCAGCTCTGGCTGTTCTGGAATCCGCTCTGTAGACCAGGCTGGCCTTGAACTCAGAGATCCACCTGCCTCTACCTCCTCAGTGTTGGGATTAAAGGCAAGGACCACCACCCAGCAGCATTATTGATACACGTTCGCCTCATGTTCCATGGACTTAGTAGTTCCAGAAGGTTTGAATAGATTCTTGGAAATTTTCTGGGTAGAAATAATTTCATCTGCAAACATGAGCCATTCTACTTCGAGTCTGTATCCATATTTTTCCATTTTTTCCCTTTGCATGGCTCAAACATCCAGAATTACACTGATATGACTGGAAGGCTGAGGCCTTTGCTTTTTTTCCAGCATTACAGAGAAAGTGTTCAGTCTTTTGCCATAAGTGTAGTGGCATATTGTTTGCATTTTGATAAATAAATCTTGCCTGAAGACCAGAGGCAAAGCTAAAGCCACTAGAGGTCAGGTAATGGTGATGCACACCTTTAATCCCAGGATTTGAGAGTCAAGAGTCAGATGGATCTCTGTGAGTTTAAGGCCATCCTGGTACAAGATCAATACAGAAATAAACCCAGGTGGTGGTGACCTACACCTTTAATTCCAGTACTAGGGAGTCATATGCCCTTAATCCCAGCACTAGAGGGAATATAAAATGGGAGGAGAGAGCTGCTTAGTAAATTTAGTCTGTGGTTGCCCAGCCTTGGTAGAGGTAAGACTTCTCTAGTAGCTTGGCTGCTTTGCTTTTCTGGTTTTCAGCTTGAACCTCAGTATCTATCTTTGGGGCTTTTATTATTCATGCTAAAATTAAGTATCTTGTTGTCCGCTGGAGTAGATTGAGGGCCTTCCTCTGTTTGGTGAATTCTCATCATGAATGGGTACTGGATTCTGCCAGATGCTTTTCCGTGGTGATTGATGACTTTATGGCCTTTCCCCCTTTTGTCAAATATCATTGGAGCATTCATCAACTGATTGTCAATTATTGAACAAGACTTCTCCCTTGAAATAAACCATCATTGGTAGAACATAGAATTATTTAGTATACTACTGAACTTTGTTTGCTAAGTTTTTTAAAAAGAAGCCTTCGCCCTTGTATTTGTTATTGTATGCTTATGGTTTGAATGTGGGAAAGGATTAAAAAAGAAAGACAAAGTGGGTACCTTTCGGTGGGTCCTGCCAAGGTATGCCACTAAACAACCACACCATGTGCAACAAAGTTAGTCCCAAAGGTTTATTTGGGGAGGAGTGGGCAGTGAAAGTTCATGTTGGAGGGTGACATGAGAGAGGCAGGCTGGCAGACAGACAGACAGACAGACAGACAGACAGACAGACAGACAGACAGGATGAGAACAAGAAACAAGAAAGTTAAGAGAAGCAAGAGAGAAAAGAAAATGCAAGAGAGGAACAAGAGGCAAGAGAGCAAGCTGTGCCTGGCAGGTGATTTTAAAAGGTGCACATGTCCCATAGCATGTGGAAAGACACCTGGTGTCTTTACATTACACGTGATAACATAATTTAACTGCTTTGGTGGTAGAGGCAGGCTGCTGCTGAGAAAACTAACAATGTGTCCCTTAATTGGATGCTTATTAGGACTTACTGCAAGATGCTTAGGTGAGTGGGGGTATCTGAAAGAAAAAGAGGAGAAAAAAGGAAAAAGGTTAAGCAGGGAGGCCATAGTGCTAGGTAATGGGGTCTGGGGAGAAAGGTATATTACCTCATTAAAGGGATAATCATTCCTCCATCTCCTTAGCATGCCCACAGGTAAATCAGCTTCCCAGGGTGGATGGTTTTTTGGTCAGGTGATTGACAGACCCCATAACATATAATTTTCTAATGTTTGGAGCAGATCAGAATGTCATATCTCTGACCGGGGTTAGAAGTGCTCTGTTGTTTTGACTAGGAAGAAATAGGTTTCTGTTAACGGGCCACAGCAGAGTCTTTATGTTCATGCTCAGTGGCATCCAAGATTACTATAACTTTCCCTCTCAAGAGTGGAGACCCTAAAATCATTTAGGAGAGGGACCAAAATTGGGAAGTGTAGTGATACATTATTGTGAAACTGTCTCTTTACCTCTAAAAACTGAAGTTTCAGCATGCCTTACAGAAAAGTTAATAATCCCTTGGGATCATTTAAGACTGTATAGCGCAATAAAAACAATTTTAGAAGATTATTTGCATTAACAAGACTGTAGACTTAGCCTGCTGTCCTACTGTGTACCAGTCTATTTAACTTGCCCTTAAGAAAACATTGAACCAATCTTACTTAGATCCTTGCATTTCTCATGCAACCAGCTTTTACAATCAAATGAAAACCTTTAATTAAACTTTATGTCCCCTTCATGCACCTGCCCCAGAGTAGTGCATGTATGTACATGTGTGTAGTAGCAATTATTTGCTGAAAGCAGCGAACAAGTTGGAAGCCACAAGTATCTGACATGAATGTTGGGAGCAGCGTGTAGATACAGCTTGATGATGTTTGAAGTCTGTTTGCGTGTCTGAGTTAGTTGGGATATCTTCCCTTGTAAAAACTGCTAAATTTTCTGTAAAGATTTCCTAATCTCTTTCCCATACCTATTTTCTGTGCTATTCAATAAATATAGTAAAGTTTTTTTAGACCCAGATATTCTCTCTCTCTCTCTTTCTCCCTCTTTCTCTCTTTCTCCCCCCCTCTCTCTTTCATGCGCACGCGCACACACACACACACACCGTGCGCTGTCTCCGGTTCTCGTCAGTGCGGTGAACTGGGAAGTCTGTCTTCATCTTTGACTTTCTGGAGGATGCTGATTCTTCTTTCAGCCTTCAGTGGAATTGGCCTGCGAAGCTGTTTGCAACCAAAGACTTGGTGGCAGTGGGGGCGTTAAATTATGAAGTAAAATTTCTTAATAGCTTGGTGATATTCAATCTCCTGTTTTATATTAGACAAGTTTGCATAGTGAGTACATCTTTCTTAAGGAATTAGCCTACTTTTCTAACAAAATTCATGAGTGTAAAGCTGTTCACTGTCTCCTTGTTAGCATTTAGTAACTGTAGGGCGTGGTAAGACAACATTTTAGTATAGTTATTAACACACGGTAATTGTACAAATCAATGTGATTCACTGTACTATTCCCATAAACACACAGACTGTGTGCTGGTCCTCCTACCCCTTGTCTGCCATCTTCCTTCCCTCCACAGGTCCCTTCCCAGTTCTCCATAGTCCTAATCGTAGGATCTTTTTTCTCTTTTACGGTTCTCATGTTGACAGAAAACACGTGACACTTGTTTTTCTGTGCCTGGCTTATTTTGTGCAAACGTCCTCTGGCTACACCCATTTTTTTTTCTGTGCAAATGACAAGAGCCCATTCTTTTAGGCTGAGTAATAACACTCCATTGTATATAAATACCCTCTTTGCTTTATCTGTTTGTCTGTTGACAGGCCGATTCTGTATCTTGGCAATAATAAATAGTGAACAATAAACATGAGTCCACAGGCATATTTGTATGCTGGCCTCATTTCCTTTGTATATACACCCAGGAGTGGGAGACTGGGGCACATGACAGTTTTACTTGTAGTTATTGAGGAAGGTTCATGCAGTCCCTCAGCCCCAGAGTGACATTCCTGTGACCAGTGTATTTGCATCCCTTTGTCTGTATATTATATGGATGTCTACATGTGCCATTCTAGTGGAGTGAGATAGAGTCCCATTGTACGTGTGAGCTTCCGAGCATGCAGGGCGGCCTCATTACACTAGTACAGAAGGAGCAGGACCCCTAAGGTGATGAGGGTTTCCACGGACACCGCTGACACTGCCTCTGGCATTAGTTATTCTCTCATTACTGTGACACACTATCTGACAAAAATGACTTAAGGAGTAAAGAGTTTATCTTGGGGACACAGTCCATAATGGCAGGGAAGACGCCACAGTAGGACGGTGAGGTAGGAAGTCACAGTGTAGCTGGCATTAAAATGTTTCTGATTCACTTTATATGGTGACAGAGGTTACTTAAAGTCATTTTCAGAGAGATTTTAGGTTTCAGAAATGTACAAGATCCTGTAATATATAGGATTGTAACACTGGCTACCCAGAAGGTTAGAATGGGTTTAAGTTTGGTCCTCTTGGGCTACGTGAGTTCAAGGCCAGCCTAGGAAATTTAGCAATTTCCTGTCTCAAAAAATTCATTATAATAAAATTTAAATTTAAAAAGGGTTAGAATTAAAGTTTATCGGTATAGTGTTTGCCTGGCATGTAGCCCTGGATAAAAAGAAATAAATAAATAAGCTGGACTGTGGTGGTGCATGCCTTTAATCTCAGCACTCAGGGAGCAAAAGGCAGGTGGATCTCTGTGAGTTCAAGGCCAGCTTGGTCTACATAGTGAGTTCCAGCACAGCCAGAGCTACACAGTGAAACATGTCTTGGGGGAAAAAAGCAAGCAAACAAAGAAAAAAAGAAATGAATGAATAAATAAATAAGTAACTCTTAAAAGTATGAGGTCCACATGTCTAATTTGAAGTTCCATAAGACCACATTGCTAACTGGTGGTGTGTGGCTCATAGATGCTCCCAATGTGTCTTAAAAGCAAAATGGAACATGTTAAAGAGGTCTATACTCCCTTATCTTGGGGAAGATATGTTTACTATTCAGACGTGAACACTTTATAAAGATGCTAACATGACATGATAATGGAAAGTTATGCATGACCCTTGCTAAAGAGCAACCATGCAAACTGTCCAGGCGGCTGCTGAAATATAGAATTCAACTCTAAATGCAAGAATAAATGATAACCTATAGCAGAGGAGAAGGAGAGTCCTCGGCCCGTGGATAGAAAATTACTGACAAGTAGGGTAATTCTTTGCTAAAATCTAACAGAATCTTCACTGCCGGCAGACCAGTGTGACAAGTGATGGGGGAAGGGGAGATCTGAGGATTTTGTCTGCTGGTAAGGGTGAAGGTCTTCAAACAGCATTCCTGCTGTGACTGGACTCAGCAAGAATGCGTGGTCTGCATCTTTAATGATTTTAACTCTTTGCACTGTCTGCTCCCTAGTAATTGACTGTTGGGAACCACTGCATTTGGTGGGGACCCTGCTGACAAGGTCCTCTTCTCTCCTTAGATGAAGATGAGGAGAGTGAGGAATCCAGCGAAGAGGAGTCCAGCTTGGAGAGCGATGAAGATGCATCCGGATCTGAGGATGATGTTTTTGACGATTCCATCTGCCCAAACAGTAAGTTAGGCAGAGCCACGTGTTCACTGTAGAGTGGGAACAGGGGCTAACAATGCAGAGGTGGTTTTTTTCTATTTCTAGTCTATTTCTCTGGTAATGAAATTAAAGAAAAGAGTGGGTTAAAATGTTTGAAGTATAGCCTACAACCCTTTGGGAGGGCTCTCTGGGAGGATTATTATCCAAGCCTTTAGACAGCATTTTTGCTAGGAACAAATTAATCTATGGTAACCAATTGCTGGTTCAGAGATATTATGAATTATGTAGCAAATGAATTGTATAGATAAAAGCCAGATTTGTACTTTAAACACACACACACACACCCCAATATTTCCTTTTTGACAAACTCAAATTTTCTATTTTGACTCTGTAAGAACAGTCCATTCCAGCTTCTAAGAAATCAGTGATAATTGTTTTACTAGTGAAACTATCCCAGAGCATCAGATCAATATGCTTATAGTCTTTGTAAGTCAATAGTTCAGTGGAGAAACTCAATTTTATTTTGTTTGTAATTTCATTTTTCAGACATTTAAAATCAAGTTTTACTCAAAATTTAGAAGTTTCATTTCAAATAAAGCTTAAATCTTGTTTTAATTTCAAAGACAAGAGTTTTTCTTTCTTTTTTTGAGACTTTTTTTTTTTTTTTTTTTTGCTTTGACTGTTTTCAAACTTGTAGCATAGACCAGGCTGGCCTCAAACTCACAGGGATCCACCTGCCTCTGCGTCCCAAGTGCTGGGATTAAAGGCATGCTCCACCACTGCTCAGTTGTCAAGAGTCTTATTTGACAATTCCAGTATTTATGAGTAGAATAAGAACTTTGTAATTCACTTTGTTACATTGCGGTGGGATTAAAGGGCTTGCACACCACACAGCCAGTCTAATTGCTGAGCTGGGTTGAAACCAAGGCTTGTAAATCCTGCTTGGCTACTCTGTTTTGTGGTTTGAGGGGTCATTCTTAAGCTCTTACCCATGCTAGGCTAGCGTTCTGCCCCTGTGCTACATTCCCAGCTCTTAGGGTTCGAGACCAAGCCTTCCCATGTAGCTTAGCCTGGCCTGAATTTACAGCCCTTTCTACCCCAACTCCCTATTGCTAGGATTGTAGGCATGTGCTATCTACACACAGCTCTGTTTCAGCATTCGAATTCCACATTGCAAGGGAATGGTGTCAGCTCAGGAGCATCAAAAGGCCTGGTGTTGACTCGGGACCCCCCAAACCAAGTTCTCAGCACAAAGGAGATTGATTTGCCCCAGAGGGACAATGGGCAGGGAATAATAGACAGAGAAAGAGAGAGAGAGAGTATAAGGGAGAAGAAGGGAACAAGGGAAAGAGGACAGGGGCATTTGTCCCAGAATGGGACAAAGAACTGCCTCTAGATAGAGAGGAGACAGATGAGGCCCATAAGCAAGTGGCGGTTTATAAAGGTAAAGGGGGAAATCCCGTGTTAGGATGAGGAGTTTAATTTTAATTGAGCATGTTAATTAGGTGAGCCAAATAACGTCAGGAGGAGGAAGTGGCCAAATAAGGGAATGGACCCTTTAGGAATGTAATCTAATGCTGCTACCTTTAGGAATGTAATCTAATGCTTTTTACTAAGGCAGAGGGAATGGAGGAGAAGGGCAAGGCTGCCAGAGCCATGTTTGCCATGCTCAAGCCATCTCGAGTACCTGCACACAGGGTCGTCTATCCTTCCGTGTATAAATGTGCATTAGTGTAACACAGCTCAAATAAAAGCCTGCCCTGGGAGCATGCTGCATTGCAGGCAGATTACACTTTAGCACTTCCCTTAGAATGAAGGGTGTTTTGGTCTATAAAATCAGGACAATTGGGGCTTCAGGGATGTCTCAGTGCACAAAATGATGGCCAAAGAAGCATGAGGACTTGTGTGTGAACCCCCAGAACCCATATAAAGTTAGAGAGGCTTAGCAGAAACATCAGAACCCCAGAAAATCAAGGCCAGTTAGCCTAGTGAACTAACTGGGAAACAAGAGACCCTGTCTCACACAAGGCTGAAGGCATTATTGTGTGACTAAACATTCTCTGAGGAAATGCAACTCATGTCTACTCATCCTGATAGGGAACCCAGGGCAGAGAAAAATATGAATGCCTCTGAAGTCCAGTGAGTTTTATTGGAGTTACAGGAATATGGGTGTCACCCACTATGGATGACAGCTCACAAAAGCTGGGAACTGGAGCACACTGCACAGTCTACAAGCAGATCAACAGAGTGGAGAGTGTCCCTTCCAAGTGACCTAGTTGGTCTAAAAACCTCTTCCTGGTAGCTCAGCTGGTTTCTGCTTCTTCCAGGCAGCTGGTCTGGTCTCAGTCTTCTTTACAGCTTGGCTTGTTGGAGATTCTTTGCAGTAAAGCTTCTTTCCTCTGGCAAGGAGGGGCCTAGTGAATCTGGTCAGTTTCAGGGACTTCCTGAAGCTGCTTTGAGTTATCTTGCTGTTTAAGCAGCTTCCCTGAAGAGTGGAATGTTTCTATCTTGGAGGAAACTGTTACACAACAATGACTCTGAGGTTGTTCTTTGACCTCCACATACAACACGCGTGCACACACACACACACACACACACACACACACACACACACACACACACTTTGTTTTTTGTTTTTAAAAGAAGGAAAGCAATTCCTCTTTTGCAGAGTCTGGTGTGGGTCTGTGAATAGCTGATAGTGATTCTGAATCTTCAAGCTCCATGTTCCTAGTGCCACCACATCCCCCTTCAAACAGGGCTGGCTGCCTTCTTATTTTAACTCTCTATTCAGACTGTGATCCGAATCTTTTTGAACTGGCCCTCCAACTTCGAGAGAAAAGGCTAGACATTGAGGAAGCCTTAGTGGAAGAAAAGAAAATTGTTGACAACCTGAAAAAAGAATACGATACGTGCTCCAAAAAGGTATGGGGTCTACCTACTTGTTTGTCTTCTAACGTGCTACCCATCCTCCTCTGTCATAGGCGTGGCATTGCTAAGACTTCTCAGAGAAGAAGCATTTCAAATGTTCTCTACAGCTTTCTCTGTGTTACAGGTCTGTAGTATGGCACGGCCATTACCCTTTGGATATTTGCTTTTTCTCTATGTGACTCATCTGTCCCAACTTTTTTGACGACATAACTCTATGAGCAATAGATAGCATAGCACATAAAACATAATAAATGTCTGTGGATTTATGACTAACACTCAGGAAATATTGGTTTCATGTATTGATCATGAAGCATTCTTAGAAATGAGATGAAGGTAAGTAGCAATAGATACTCTGGTGTTTCCTCTCTCACTCAGTCTTCTGGGGCCGATGCACTGTGTGTTGGAGGAAGCTAAAGCTTCTGTAACTTTATCATCTTCTCCTTTTTCTTTTGACTTTCTGTCTTAGGTACTCTTGTTTGGAAAAATGTCACATATGGGTTTTTTTTGGTAGATGAAAATATTCAGGAACACTGTTGGGTGTCAGGAGGTGACGATTGTGTTTTGGGGATGCTGTAGCTTCATGCTTGAAAACACTTCTTTTATGTCAGGTAGTGGTAGCACAAGCCTTTAATCCCAGCACTTGGGAGGCAAAGGCAGGCAAATCTCTGTGAGTTTGAGGCCAGCCTGGTCTATGGAGTGAGTTCCAGCACAGCCAGGGCTATTACACAGATAGACCCTTTCTCAAAAAAACCAAAAAACAAAACAAAAAACACTTTTTTATTACATTTCTTTGGGTCACTGTAACAACAATAACAACAACAAAATCTTCTACCATTCTGACAAAGATAGCATATTTTTCATACAGAAAATAGAAGAAAGAGAGGGAGTTTTTTTTCCTCTTGTTTATAAAGCTTTTACAATTCTTGCACTCCGGGATGACTCAGGAGGGAATATGCATTCTAACCTGGCAGGAAGAAAATAATGCTCATTTCTTGGCTGCAGCTTAGACTTCATGGTCCCCCGAAGCACATCCTGTGCCCACTGTGCCTTTGTTTACCAGCTTGGATGGATATGTGTGTACTCTGTCACTGAATCTTGTCACTCTCTCTCACACGGCTCTGTTCAGGTAAAAGTTGTGGCGACCAATCTGAACGCTGCCGAGGAGGCCCTGGAGGCCTATCAGCGAGAGAAGCAGCAGAGACTGAATGAACTGCTGGTGGTCATTCCCCTCAAGCTCCACCAGGTGATCCTCCCCTCCCACGAGTCTGCCCAGCACCCCTCAGGCAGAAGCAGTGTTCATGGCTCACCCACGATGTGCCATGTTCGTTGGTGGAAGGATTCTGCCTGCAGAATGACATCCCCAACCCTTCTTACCCAGTCAGGCTGTTAACTAAAGAAAAACACCAAGGCACGCATGCTTCCCTGGCCCGTAGTCACTTGGCGGTCCAGCTTTTTCAGGTCTGGAGAAACTGATGGGAGAATGATATGGCTGGAGCTTGGGATGCTGGGTCTTGCACACAGGTGACTTTCCATCCATCTTTAGTCAGCTGTGAACCAGTGAGCAGAAGGAAAGCTCATCTTAATGTCATTCATAAGGGAGGTTAGGGCAACACAGAAATCATCTTTTCCTAACTTTTTTCCATCTCCGTTCATTTCCGCTCTCTACTTGTCAAGTAGAGAGCGGAAATGGGGATTCGTATCAGAAGAGAAAGGCTTGCTGTAGACTCTTGTCATTTTAAGAGGAGAGGCCATTCTTAAGGGGCAAGAAATATTCAAAAGTCATTTCATTTGTATTTCCTGTGACCTGCCTCAAACCGGTTGAGCTCTCTGTAACGGTTTGTTATATCACCTTTGAAATGTGTGCTCTGTTGTTAAAAAGTGGATATCAGGCAAGACCTGTTCTGGCAACTTTGCTGTCCCCAGAGAGATCCAACATGGCTTATTCTCTGATGTCAACTTTCTATTTACCCGGTTGGTCACTGTCACTAGGGGTGAGAGAGAAGCCCCAGCGTAGGGGGTTTTAAGCAAGGGACGGAAGAAGAAAGGATTCCTACATCCTTGCCTTCCTTCCGTCTGACCTTTGTCTGCTTTGGTTCTGATTTCTCCTGGCTTTGTTTTGTATCTGTAGATAGAGTATGTGGTCTTTGGGGAGGTGCCTACCGACCTTTCTGGAGCCTTGGTCTTTTCTAACCACTCCCTGGGGCGGCTGCAAGAGCGAATCATCCAGCTCCAGGAGGAAAACGCCCAGCAGCAAAAACTCAACAGAGAATGCAGGGAGAGGCGGAAGATGCTGATCCGGGAGAAGAGAGAGATGGCCAAAACCATCCATAGTGAGTAGCTCAACACGTGGACCGCTATTACACTTTCTGGGACAACAGGGAGCTAACAGGTGGCTGGTTCCCAGCTTGGAAAACAGTAACCGCAGACCTGGCTCACTGAGAGGAAACAAAACACCCTTCGCTTTCTATTTGAAAGGGAAAAAAATGTTGGCGTGCAGTCTCTTTCTCTTTGTGTATAAGAAATATAGAATAACGTGGTTCATCTCTGCTGGACCTGAAACTGTGCTTCAGACACAGGAAAGCCCTTCCTCTTTCTGGTACTGTGTACTGCTCCTCCAAGGTTGACCACCGGGTACAGATGCACGCATGCCAATGTGTTCTCACACAGTATGGGAAACTCCCCGGCATGCTTCTGTAATGACACTCAGAGTCCCTGGTGGACTTTTGGAGACCATGTTTTATTATTCATATTGCTTTAGGTAAATTTTCTCTGTAGCCGATAGTGCTGTATTCCATTGTGTGGATGGTAACGTTTTCACCTCTCCAGTCACCTCTTGATGAGCACTTAGGTATAGGGAGCTTTTCATTATCCCTGCAAGTCTTCTTATACATGATTCCTTATGCACAAAGGGTCTCCAGGCTCGAAGAGCATTTGCCTGCTTTTCTCTGAAATGTCACCAAAACTGCTCCTCAGAGTGACAGAGCTCAGGTCTCCTCCCCAAAGCAGCGTGTAAAAGCATATTTATTTGTTTATTTCAGGTTTTAATTTTTTCCCCACAGTCCGGTGGGTGTCCAAACATACTTCACTGTGGTTTGAAGTCGCATTTCTTTGTGAGACTGAACTTCTTCACACATTCTTTTGCCATTTTTATGTTCCTTTCTGTGAGACCTGCTGTGTCCTTTGCTCACTTTTCGTTTGCCTTTAAAAATTGATTTTAGGGAATTCTAAAGATTTTAGTTCATTATGTGTTCTCATCGGGTCAACTTTTTTTTTTTTTACTTTATATTAAAGTGAAAAGGTATTTTAAATCTTAGTATGGTAAATTTATCTACTTATGAAGTTCACTTTGTATGTGACTTTTTAAGAAATCCTTTTCCTAAAGGTAAGTTATGTCTGGGAGTAGTAATCCCAGGATTGGTACACAGGAGGCAGACAGACACATCTCTGTGAATAGAAAGCCAGTCTGGTCTACATAGTGAGTTCCAGGACAGCCAGAGCTACATAGTGAGATCCTATTTTGAAAAAAAAAAATAAAACAAAAAAGAAGGTACGTTTTGACCCAGCAATCCCTCTATAGGATATATTCAAGAGAAATGAAGTCAGTATGTCAGTGAGTTATCCGCACACCTGTGCTCAGTGAAGAACTGTTTGCGAGAGCCAAGATACAGAATGAACCCAAGAGTTCCATCGGCAGATGAGTGGGCGAAGAAAATATACCAAAAATATTAGTAGTCTTAAAGTAGATCAGGACACTATCACTTTATGGCAGTATAGGTGAATCTGGAGGGCATTGTGCTAAGCAGAATAAACCAGGCACTGAAAAACTCCATATGATTTTACTAAATAAGTGTCTTATAAAAAATGTTGAACTCATCAGGAGTGGTGGCACATACCTGTCACCTCAGTTTTCAGAAAACTGCCCCAAGGGGGCTGGAGAGATGGCTCAGCAGTTCAGAGCACTGCCTGCTCTTCCAAAGGTCCTGAGTTCAATTCCCAGCAACCACATGGTGGCTCACAACCATCTGTAATGAGGTCTGGTGCCCTCTTCT
>NC_022010.1:55192271-55202305 GCF_000317375.1 Microtus ochrogaster
TTTTTTATATTTTATAATGTTTGGTATATAGGAGCTATGTGGAAGTTGTCAAGTACCAAAACAAAATAAAACCAATAAATGTACCTCCTCAATTAATGTTGTCAGTATTGTAACACCTGCCTGTGAGGGGTACATTCTCTTGTTTTCCCTTAGCCAGAGAGAACCACTATTGCCGATTGCGTGCTTAGTGTTCCATGTCTTTAAAAAAAAATAAGAAAAGCAGTACACACATTTCTATGTATTCCTAGCTAGTAGGTTGCTTTGGAGCCCTGTGAAACTGTTGTATCTTAGATGGCCTTTGGAAACGGCTCCTTCGTTTACTGTTATTTTCCAAGATTAGATGTGAAGTGGAGCAGCCGAGAGGAGGTGTGGGAACGAGGGGCATGGAAAAGGGGTGGGGCAGAGCAGACCAGGTGTGCCCTGAGAAGGACCACAAGGACTTACTGTAATGTTTGCTTGGCGTGAGATGGAAGGTTCTACAAAGTGCCTGCTCCGTTCTTAATATTAGAGTCTGTAAATATCAATTAGAACGATCCGACCACTTAACAATCTAGTTGGAACCCATCAGTAGTTGAGGGACAGAGGTCAGAGCACACAAGCCGCTCTGGGAAAATGGGGCCATTTTACACTGGGTTTTGAAAATGAGGAAGGCATTTTAAGTAAGCAGCAAGCAAACATCCACGGGGGTGGGGGCTGGGAAGCTCTTGGTAACAAAAAGTCTTCACGGTGTTGCCAAAGCCGTTCCTTGGGGTTTTCTCGGTACTGCTCTGTCCCTTTACTAACGGTTGGAGCTACCGGGAAGACTGAGACAGTGATGGTCTTTCAGAGATGGAAGAGACGGTCCGCGATCTGATGATCAGCAAGTTTGGCCGAGTGATCGACCTGGAAGCCCTGCAGACGCTTTCTGTGAACACAACACTCGAAGAACTGAAGATCAAAAAACTGCGAAAGGAGCTAGCCAATGCGAAGGAGCTAAGGATGTGGGAGGTGAGAGGGGAAGGGGCCGGCTGTGTTTCCAGAGTTATAAAATCCTGGTGAGTGGCTCCTGCGAACTGTCTGGGATCACCCAAGGGCCTGCCTCACTTCTTCCTTCCTTCCTTCCTTCCTTCCTTCCTTCCTTCCTTCCTTCCTTCCTTCCTTCCTTCCTTCCTTCCTTCCTTCCTTCCTTCCTTCCTCCCCCCCTCCCTTCCCTTGTCTCCCCTCCCCTCCCTCCCCTCCCTCCCCTCTCCCTCCCTCCCCTTTCCTCTCTTCCCCTTCCCTTCCTTTCATAGCCCTGGCAATCTTGAAACTCACCCTGTAGACCATGCTAATTACAAACTAACAGATCTGCCTGCCTCTGCCTCCCGAGTGCTGGGATTAAAGGAGCCACCCACTGTCCAGCCCCTGTCTCACTTTTTACTAGAGTCTCATCTCTCTGAAGAGACAGCTCCAGAGCTGGGCTTTAGAGTCTAGGTTGCATATACAACGTGTGATGCCTTAAAATGTGTGTACTCTCACAGCTTTGGACATGGCGCCGCTGTTTTCTGAGAATCCTGTTGCTCTACTTAATAGCATTGGCCTGCTATTCCAATTTGGACTTAGAAAACACATTGGGGGACTGGAGTTGTCGCTCAGTGAGGACAGTGCTTGCTTAGCCTGGGCAAGGTCCTGGGTTCAATCCCCAGCACAGTTAACAGACTGCACTTATATAGTCATCTGGATGGGCATTCGACGGCATCATAGCACAGCTGTGGGACTTGTAAGGAGTCAGTTCTGTCCTCCCACCAGGTGGGTCCTGGTGATGGGGTTCAAGTCATTAGTCACGGCAGCAAGTGCTTTACAGCTGTCTTTACAGTCAAACCAGACTCAACGCAGTTTTTCTGCTTACGTTTTCATTCTGGCTCCGGATATATTTTCATGTACACATCGTGTTCCTTTTGCCTGATTGGTTTTACATTTAATTTATTTTCCAGTCTTGGGCATTGAACCCAAGGCCTGGTACATGTTTGTCAGACACTCTACCGGAGAGCTATGCCCCCAGTGGTGGATTTGACTGAGCTGGAGCCTCATTTGTCTTTATTTCCTCTCCTATTCACGTCATCCGTGCTCTGCCTTCCTTCCCCGGCAGGAAAAGATTGCTCAGTTGCGGTGGGAACTGATGATGAAGACGAAAGAGCACACCCGAAAGCTGCACCAGATGAACGACCTGTGCATCGAGAAGAAGAAACTGGATTCCAGACTGAACACGCTCCAGAACCAGCAGGTGTGTTCCCTTTCAAGAGGAAAGTTTGCAGAACCCAGAGTCCTGCACAGCGCTGGCTTTTAAACAGACATGGAGCTTAGACCACTTCCAGGCCATCTACCCCCGGAGACCGACTCAGTACTGACCCTGTTAGAGTGGCTTCCCAGGGCGGGGGAGGGGGGACTAGCTTTCCCAAGCGCCTCTGGTGTGCCATGAGCTCAGCTGAGAACTCGTGATAGGCTTCGCCTTGATCTTGGAGAGGTAAGGGCATGTAAATGATACCAATGTGCTCCCTGAAATTGGTTGGTGTCAGGATCCATTTTCAGCATGTTTATTTGACTTGACAGGATTCTTGGATTGTAGAATGCTACATGACACCCTATGAAATGCTCTCTATTTTTTTGAGTGTTTCAGCTTGTTATTATGCCTATATGGCACCTAAGGATGTACTTACTACAGAGTGTATGATGGATAGCGCCTATTTAATGTTCACTGAGCTGAGTCTTGTCCTCTGATAACCCCTCACCTTCCATAGTGTCTGCAAAAACATCAGTTGTCTTTCGTAACCTTTTCTGCTTTCTATTTTCTTCAAGCATCCTGGAAATAATTTAAACCAGGTGTTTTCAAATTTCAGTCCCCTGAGGAACAGCAGCTACGTCAGCTGGGACCTTGTTCAAAATATGTTGCGATTCCAGGCAGAGAAAACCATAGGCCACAAGGGTTGCGCAGAGGGGCTGATCTGTTTTCATTGTAAGCGAAGTTTATATAGTCTTATTTGTAAGAGTACAGAGAAATTACAGGTTTTCAGGTAGGGAAGAAGAAAGGCCCTGCCCTAAGGTCATATGGGCTTCCACTTTATGCATAGTTCATTGCTATTTTAACATTTTTATTTGCAGTATCTATCAAAGGAAGGCTGCCTCTCGGCAGGCAGCCTCCGCACAGATTTCAACTGTGCTAGAATTCTCGGCTTTCAGCTGGTGAGAGGCTTCCAGTAGACTCGAGTGGGCCGGGCTCCTCTCCCGTCTCGGGTCCTTTAATCTTTCTCTGTGCCTCGAGGGAAGGACTGAGAAAATAGCTCAAAGTACGTCCGAAGCAGGGTTGAATTTTAAAAGTTATCCAAAGGCACACATTTTAAGAGTGAGATTTCAGTAGAGAAATAAAAGTCCTCTGAAGAGGCGTTCACTGTTTAAATGGACTGTAAGACTGGTATTTATTTCCCCCCCAAACAGGGAAATGCCTTCCAGGGCCCTCGGAAAGCAGACACAGTGGCAAGACAGAAGATCACCGAGCTGGTCCAAACCCAGGCAGATAAGATCTTGGCCTTAAAGGAGGAGATTGCCCTTTTGCGGAAGAAAGGAGGGCTCATTCTCCCACCCATCACATCCACACAAGAGAACGAAATGAAGTCTGTGGATGCTTAACTGCACGATCTTCTCATCTCCGACCCGGGAGCCCTGGCGGAACTCACCAGCCTACTTCCCATCACCCATCCTCCCGCTACGGAGCCAACCATAGCGAGAGTGTAGAAAAGCCCCCTGCCATGTGGATTAACAGTATCTCTCCGCCTTAGAAATAACTGATGTATGACGTGTAATTATAGTTGTGCTAAGACAGGTTGGATGTTCCCAGCCTAACTTGAGCATGAAGAAGGTTGGATCTTGTAATTTAAGAAAACAGCTGTTACATACTGTGTCCTCAGTAACATCTGTTTTTCTGGGATTCTGAATATTCAGCCGTTGGTAAGAAAAACTATTATTCAGCAATCAGTGAGAGAACATCCTCTGCTTTGTGCTTGTGTCTTTTGAAAATAAACTGTTTGTGTTGAATAGTCTGTGAAGGGACCTAAGAGAAACAAGGCGAACCATGGTGCCAGTAATAACTGAGAACAGAAATGCAAATATGAACGTTGTTACTGTCGACTTCATCCAGAAGTTGTCGGAGGGCCCGGGGTTGAGGAAACGCAGACAAAACAGCTGGCTTTGGGTTGGCAGAGGTGGCTTTGAGTCACCCACTGCTTCTGCAAACTCCTCAATTCTGAGGCTCACATTTTCCAAAATAAGTCAAGGGAGCTTTTCTCCCGGTGCTCTGAGACTCCAGCCCAGTTCTATCGCCTCTCGCTGCCCTGTGCCCTGTGCCCTCTGTAGGGGCGCACTTGATCCATTACCAGCTTGGAACCAGATGAGGAAGGCATGAAACAGATTGTCATCTCTGAGGGACGAGCGCTAGCAGCCCCCTTTGACTATGTGTGACATTTTCAACCCAAAAGTCTACTTGCAGTCTCATGAAGGGTAGATGGGAATTCGTGGCCGCACCCCTTACAGAATCATCTCCCTGGCATGTGCTGTCCTCCCAGGAGTGATACTTTGGATGCCCAGGCGTACTGTCTACACCCATACCATAAACCTCAGCACAGCTGGCAGAGGCTGTACTGGAGAGCCTTTCCCAGTTTCTGTGCCGTACAGGTGTGAGCACAATCGCCAGCAGCGTAGACAGACACATCTGTGCCTTTGCGCAGAGTCAGAATATTGAAAAAATCATATTGCCCTGTCAGGAGCCATTTCAGGCTTTTCCTTTTTCACATCTCACAGGACCTTGAGGTGGAAATCTTGAGACAGAAAACTTAAAGTTAACTGAGACATTGTATACTGACCTTGGAGACTCAAGCTCCAGAGGGCACCTCAGAGTGTCTTTTTTGTTTGCTGCTTGTCACTAACAGCAGGTGCTCTAGCCACTGACCTTGCAACTGCCCTGCTTAGCTGCCTAGCCACCGAGCCCCTCCTTTCCTTCCCCCCTTTCCCCCTTCCTTAGTTTCCCCCTGCCCAAGCTCCTCACTGAGGAGTATCTAAGATGTAAAACTTGCTTCAATAAGGGGGATGCCTTGACAAAAAGAATACTGCTTGGCGTCCGTCTCTTTCTCTCTCCCATGATTTTCAGATAGTGCCTCTTCAGACCCTGGAGTAACTGAGGACCTGCTGGGCGGGTCATTGCCCCAGGGTGCATCAGTTTTATGGGCTCCAATTCACCAAGAAGTCTCAGTCTCCCTCCCTAGCGGGCTGTTGACATTTGTAGACTTTGACGGTTCCCTGACTTACTATCAGCTCTCAGACTGCAGGTCACATCTCATACAGCAATGCCTACAGCTGACTCCGAAGAAGTTTGAGGCCACAGAGCTCAGGGGGGCCCTCCTACAGGCAGCAAGGGACCCGACACCTGTGCAGAGTCATTGCAAGTGGTTAGATACAGAGGCCAGTTGGAAGCCAAGCCCAGATGAGCCAAGCCACGTGATTTAGTCCAGTAAGCTTCCTGGGAACAACTTTGGGTTCTGACCCTAGTACAGCAGTTCGGTCCTCAACCTTTGGGTCGTGACCCTTCCGGCAAACCTCCATCTCCAAAGATATTCACATTACAGTTTATAAGAGTAGCAGAATTTCAGTTAGGAAGTAGCAATGAGAATAATTTTATGGGGGGCGGGTCACCACAATATGAAGAGCTGTGTTAAAAGGCCGCAGCTTTAGGAAGGTGGAGAACCACTAACTTAGCAGCAGAATTGCCAGACCTGTGATGGAAGATGCAGAACTAGGTCCAGACAGACCAATGGCAGCCATCTAGAATGGACTATAGCAGAAGCCTCTAGACTGCTCTGGGTCCCAATATCCCTTGTCACACTTCTGGAGTTCAGGTGACTGGTCAAGGCCTGCTGACGTCACAGTGTCAGCTGTCCTTTTCAGGGTGCTGGGTGAGAGCTGAGGTATAACCAGGAAGCTCTTGGGTCTGGCTTTTCTGATAGAATTTTAACACCCATGTGTCAACCCACACATTCCCTGTCTACTTAGGGAAGTTGGCAGGTAGTGCGGTAGGTGATAGCGTTTTCCTTGGAAGGATAAATTGCTTACCAGTCCATTCCTCGTGGTTCACATGGAACATGGTAGTGTCTGTGTGAACAAGACATGACATCATTGTGTCTCTACTGTTGTAAAAGGGGGCAACTCGGCAGGGCCACTCAGAAGCCATTGCTTTGCGTAATGTAGAGTAGCTTGAAGCAACCCGATCTCCACACTCAGCTGTCTGTGCCTTTCTGAATTAAAGCAGACGAGTGCTAACTATAGCATTCATTGCTTTTTAATGTGTAAAAATCTGCCTCAAAACTCAGTTTTAAAAATGTATCATTGCACCCAGAGGTGAGAGGGTTTGTGGGGCTCAGGAATCCGGTGGCAGAGCACCTGGGTGTCTATGGTTAGCTCTGAAAGCCTGGGGAACCCCGTCCATGTCTGAAGGGATGAGAACAACAAACCAGCTGCCAGGTGTCACTTTTAATCTTATTAAGAGTTGTATCAAACTCGGCTTCTACTCAAAGAATTTGGTAAACAGAATCCTAGAAGCGGCGGTCACCAAGGCCCACTTGACAGTTAGTTTAGATCACGAAGAAGTAGAAGCAAAGTGAGGTTTCTGAAGAAACAAATTTCCGACCGTCTGGAAGGTGAACTATAGCTCAGACTGGAGCTGGATTAGCAAAAGAGTGCGGACATCAGCTCCGCCCACTGCTTTCCTGGAAGGACTTCAAAGGCTTCACTACCTGTGATTGAAATCAACTTACTTCCTCTATTCCAGTATTATCCGTTCCACTCCTATGATTTACACGTTATTTACAGTTATCTCAATAAATACTTTGAAAGCACTGCCTTGCCAAAAAAAAAAAAAAGCTCAAATCTATAGAAGGACAGGTGCAGTACTTCTTCTGCCCAGCAGATGGTGCACTCATCCCAAACAATCAAACTGAAAGCGGGTCCCTGGGCTTCTTCTAGGATTCTGTTTACCAAATTGTTTGAGTAGAAGCCGAGTTTGATACAACTCTTAATAAGATTAAAAGTGTCAGGCAACATTTTAGCTCTTCATTTTCCTAAAATGTACAATCCTTCCCCATGCAATGAACGCTTGTGTGAAAACTTGCATTGAAATTTCCAGTTTCCAGTTAGTTCCACACATAAAGGTTTTAAGTTTATACACACACACACACACAAACACACAGACAGGCACACACACAAACACACACACAGACAGGCACACACACAAACACACACACAGCCACACACCTACCTATGGATGATCTTTTGTGGAACAACAATAAATGTTTGAAATGAGTCGATTCCTCCAGCATTGAATCATAACTTTAGAATGAGGGGACCACATGTTCATGTGTAGCACAACACTACACACACACACACACACACACACACACACACACACACACACGCATGCACACACGCACGCACGCACACTTCCCTAAGAAGGATTAACTTCATTCCTGCAATTGGCAGACACTCACCTCCGGCCCAGGCAGAGAGCAGGAACCTGCTCCGCTCTGTCCGCTCTGTCCGTGTATTCCCTCTTGGAGGAAACAGTTACGAATGTCATTTTACATGAGTCCAAACACAATGTTCATTGTTTAAAAAGACAAAAACATGAAAACCATCTGCTACTGTTTGCAGAGTTTATCACTTGATGGGTTAGAGACATCACGAGCAGCTATTTTCTGCTGGTACTCCGAGACAGGACTCCCACCAGCTAAAGAAAGAGCTGACTCACACAAGACTCGGCTTAAGGTTACAGAAGACTAAACATTTATTTAGAAGTTACAGTGTTTGTTTTTACAGAGATATGTTGCCACAGATGATTGACTCTGGATGGTCCTTAAGGTTTACTGTGCTGTACACATCTGGGTCTTTTCTCATGGCATCTTGAAAATGTGTCCTGTGCCACCAAGTCCAAGTGGCTTTCCCCCGGCTCCAGTCAGCTGCAGCATGGCTTTTGCTGTTTCCCTTGTGCTGGCTCTTTGTGAGCAGGGCGCTTAGGGTCCTTCTGCCAACAGCCTCAGGCAGCTGCAGGTTCCGGGGGCCACCTGAAGCCTGTCATTCTGTGCCACTGGACTTGAGCTGTCTTGCTGCTTGTTTTCCTCCTTGTGCCATAAATGGGAGGATTCCCTATCTCTCCAGAATTATAGAAACACATATACATTTATTTACAAGTGCATAAATATATAAATATGGCTATAATAGAAAAATAAATACCAATTTTCTCTGTCTCTTTGAAAACAACAACAATATATAGTCTTTCAGGGATATTGGCTTCAGCCTAAATTGTTGGAGGCGGTGTTTCAAAAGACACGTGAACGGATGGGCTGGGAGAGAGCCGTACCCCAAGGTCCTGTCCTGTGTAGGAAGGGTGCTGGGGACACCAGTCTCCTCCACCCACTTGGCAGGAGTCAAAACTGTCTACTTCTTCAACTGGTACAAGGCCCAAACAGCACCGGGGCCCTGCGGGGAGAAAAAAAAGTCGGCAACATTAAAATCCAGACTTCCAAAGAGTTTTGAGCTAATTAATTGTTATCTGTGGCTGGCCACACTGGTCACACTGGCCCCACTGGTCACACTGGTCACCCTGGCCCAGGAAGGAGAGGACCACTTACTAACCACCCATGTTGGGACCAGAGAGTCTAAACAGCTTTAGAGTGCTTTAGAGTCTAAAACACACTGCTTGTGGCCATCGGCTATACACATGAGACACAAAGGGAGACCCAACTCTTTCTAGGTTCAGGCTGTGATGCTACAATCCATTCCCCTTGTCCAGACGAATCTTCTTTTCATGATGATTGGTCTGACTATGGGAGCTGATGCTCTTTTAGAACTTAATGTCCTAGAGATGGTTCAGGATGGACCTAGAATTGGTACGTACATCCCAGAAGCTAAGAGACGCCAGCTAATCCTCTGAAGTACCAAGGGCTCCCAACCAAGTCCTACTAGATTGGCTTGAAGTTGGGTACAGAGGGAAGCACGGGCTCGGGCGGACAAGTTCCGTGAAGCACACGGTTCAAGGGTGACGTGTGCATGAACATGGCTCCCTGATGACTGATGAGAACCACGCCCCAATTAAGACATGACTCAACAGAGCAAGGGATTAGAGAGGCCGTCATGCGGCGAGAGGCAGAATCTGCGAATGGCCCTGAACCTGAAATGGAGAGACCAAACAGGCTTCCTCCTTTGGAATTACAGAATGTCTTTCTTCTCTGCCTTTGAGGATCGCAGCGACAGTGGAATCAGAATGACCTGGTAGCACAAGACCCCCCCACCATCTCCCAAGGCCTTTAGTAGCAAAGGGGAGCAGCCATTCACCCCAACTCCAAAATGCTTCCTTGAAGACAGCGGTCCCTTTTTTTTGTAGCCATTCCTGGCTTATGGGTGACCACATCAGACAGTTTCTCCCTGTTGCCCCTGACTGACCTGAGTGATATGGAGGATCCCACGAAACTTCCAGGCCAGGACCCTCCGGTGCCCTCCTCATTGCTGTCTGGCACGTGGTGACAGGTTGCTTCTGGAGATGACAGCAGTCTTGAGGTTGGAGCAGCTGGTGAGTTGAGTCATCCGGCAATGTGTATAAGAAAGGGCCTTCCTCAGAGCTCGACTTGGGACCTCTGCATCGTACAAGAGTGGACGGGATGGGTAAGGCAGGGCAGAATGGACCTGGTCTCTCAGGTCTGGCTCCTTTCCTCCCATCTAAAGGTGTCGGATCAGGTCAGAGCTGAGAGCACACACCATTCCCCTGTGAACACCAGGAGGTGCCACACTTAATTCAACCAGTGATAGTTTAGTGGCAGGTGGCAAACACTGTTCAGGGGCCTGCAGGCAAAATCGGTTATATATCTCAAGGGTTTGGGTGATCCAGTGAGCAACAGATGCTGAGAAACAGCTGAGGCCCCCAAGCAAGAAGAGAGAAACTGTGCACATAGCGCCTTGTTCATAGGGCAACTGAGCAGGAAGGG
>NC_022010.1:55202563-55215393 GCF_000317375.1 Microtus ochrogaster
TGGGGTAATTGCTATAGGAAGCACAAATGGCAAACTTGGGGATCCTTGCAAGAAGCATGGCTCGACTCTGAGTGACAGACTGTGGTCACAAGGAGCTAAAGAGAATGGGAGGCTCTGGGGCTTGGGACTAAAAGCAGGAATGGGAAGGGCCTGGTTACCTGACAGCCTGCTGGCTCTGAGGGTCATATCCACTGCCAACAATGGTCTGCCTAAGTGGGCTGCTGGCATCTTCCTGCTGCTGAAGGAAAGAAGAAGGAAAGGTCATGCCAGGAGTCCAAGCAACTTCCCAGAGCTCACTGTTGAGCGGGGTGAGCTGCAGTTGACTGTAGGGAGCCCAGCCCAGCAGCCCTGGATGAACAGGGAGAAGGCCCAAGGGGCAGCTCATTGTCCTCCATATACGCACCTGGGGCCTACACTCACGAACCCATTACCTGTGCAAGCTCTCCTGGGCAGTGCCGCTGAGGTTTCCTGCCTGGGCAACCCGCTGCAGCCACAGGGCATCCCCGGCTTCCATGCAGTCGGCTGGCACAGGCCCGTCCGTTGATGCCACTGAGGTAAGGCTGCCCATTGGCTTGATGGTCTGGAAGTCCTCCCAACGGCACCATTGTGTATTGGCAAGAGGAAGACAGGAGGGCACTTCGAGGAAATCCCAGATCTGTTGTATGTTCTGAAGAGCAGAAGGCAGAGGTATACTTAGCTTCCTGGGAAAAGCCCCCCCGCCACAGTGTCAGAGGCTGTAGGCAGGGAGATGACTGTCCAAGAGCCTGAAGATGCTTTTTCTGAGACTTCTTATCACCCATTTCTTCTTTTGGGTGGAAAAGATAAAGACTTCTCATCACCCATGTGAAAAAGATAGAAAGACAATGGGGCAATGGCTTAGGGAGCCACGATGGGTGAGAAGGGCCATTGTTTAGTAGGGGAGTTGGCTGAAGCTATTGCTATTTGAAGCAGAAATTAGTGGGCAAGTCAGGTTAGCCCACGAGGAAGGGAAGGCTCAAGGCAGCCCCTGCTGGACGGAAGAGTGGAAAATGGAAACAGGTGGGGGCAGTTCGTATACGAACATGTGTTCGAGAAACAGCTTCAGACATTGGAAAAGGATGGAGCAGGTAAACACCAAGAGCCAGAGGTGTGATAGGACTCTTGCTTTTGATAGACGTCTGCAAGCCAAGAGGAAAGAAGCCAAGAGAGCTTGCCTCAGATAGTCCCTATTTCTGTGGGACCTCTGGGGTCACCTGGTAGCTTGAGCCGTCAGGGAGGTCCAGCCTGGGAACCTGCCTGCTTGTTGGGCTGAGAGACCTCCTCCCTCCCCCAGCTCCATCCTGTCTGTGCTGAGGTGTGGTACTCACTCTGCTTAGCCCAGGCCCTCCAGAGGCAGAAGGGGATGAAAGTCACGATGATGAGGACGATGGAGCCCAGAACAACCCCCACAATCAGATAGGGCAGGTCACTGGCACGTGCCACCATAGCCCCAGTGCCCACCGGCCGCTCCATGGTTTCGAGGGGTGGAGGCTGTGGTGGGGGCAGAGTTAAGGGTGGGGGCCGACCAGGCTGACCGGAAATTTTCCGAGCTGCAATTGAAGACAAAACTCACATCAGTATCGATTTCTCTGTCATTTTCTCTACAACAAATAGGAAAACAGAGCACTCCTCAGATGCATGGATACAGGAAATGGGCCAAGCTCCCAAGATGGGGGTCGCGACAGCCCTTCTTTGGATCACATCTGTAACTTAGCGTGTCACTGGTTCCTAAAGTGAAGTGCATTGTTGGAGTGGCCCGGAACATATTCCAGCATACATGTTTGTGAGCCAAGCACTGATTAGAGTGGACGGGGGTAGTCGTGTTTTCTGAAAGCACAATTAAATGCGTGGGAGCCGTGAAGGACCTGTGGCCGAAGACCGTTCCCACAGCTTTGCTACTTCTAGGTGATGTGAAATACTAGCTACTAGCATGGGCTGCAGTGGAGAAGGACATTTGTGGACATTGCAGGACAGGTGATAACTGATAAATGCAAATGTTCCTCACTGGGGTTTGCTATTGCAGGGGAACCTGCATGAACTCTGCCACACACTTTTCTCTCTGCTTTCTGACATCACAGCCTCCTGGTCTAGTATTCATCCTTTCTTCTGCTCCTCCGACCCCGGGAGGCCGTCCCAGTTCCTTTCAGCCTGTGTAAGCTCTGTTCTCATGATCCTCCTAAGTCCTAAGGATTCTGGGCCCAGGCGACCTAGTGTATTTTTGTTTGTTTGCTTGTTTGAGACAGGATTTCCCTTTGTAGCATTGGAGCCTGTCCTGGAACTCATTCTTATAAACTAGGCTGACCTCGAACTCACAGAGGTACCCCTTTCTCTGCCTCCCGAGAGCTGGGATTAGAGGCCTGCGCCACACCCTGAGACCTACTGCTTTTATCAGACACTTTGAGCATCCCCAAAGAATCAGCCATTGGTAACTTTCCCAGCCCCTTTTCCCATTCCTATGTGGTCTGTTTCTTTTTGCCCTCTCCATCCCAATAGATGGCAGCCACCTGAGCAGTGCTCCAAGTGAAAACCCCGAGCTTGCTTTTCAGTACTTTATTATCTCCCAACCCAGCATGCACTTGGCCCAGGTCCTGCCCAAAAGCAATGATGAAAACTGTTCTTTTCACCTTTATTTCAGAGTCCCAGCTCTCTCCCCTCAGCCCACCCGTGACCCTTATTACAAAGAAGTCCCACGAGAACCTCTTCCACCTCACAGTCCCTGCAAACTGCACTAGCTCCTCCTCTGGCTCCTTCAGTGACCTGTGATTGCTGGTGTCTCTGGCCTTTCCCCAAGCTGCCCCTTCTCCCATTGGAGCCGCTTTTTAGGTTTGACATGTCCCCCAGGCCACTCCCTCCTCATTCCAGCCTAGAGAGACAGTCTGAAGCCCTAAGAAGGCACTATAAAGCTGCTTGCATTCCCTGAGTACCCTGTGTTCAGACTGACATGAGTTTGGGCTGTGTGCACATATGTGCCTCTCTTTGGTGGACATGGCACCGAGGTCACATGCACACAGGAGGTGCTAAGTGAGTATTGGTGAGGTGAGCAAAGGCACTGTAAACTGGGACAGATAACACTGTTGTCTCAGTCACAGGTGAGTGCTGTTTTCTCTGGATTCCTTTGTGATCTTCTGATTATGTCCCTGGCAATACTCGGCTTCATCTCATTTTGAGTATTTAAAAAGTGGAATTGCTGAGCAATGCACACATTTTAAGAAGTGCATGTGGGTGTTTAATATTTCAGTGCAGAAAAGAAGCCTGGGCTTATAGCCATCTGGGACTGTTTGAAGCTGGTTCTACTATATCTTGGCTGTGTAACTTTGGCCAAAATGCATATATAAGAGTTTCCTGATGTTCAGATCTCCTTCCCATTTTATCAGGCTGCAGTGGAATTAAATAAACCAACCAACCAACATACATACAAAAACCCAAGAAATATATCATATGCGGAACATTTCCATCTTAAGATGGGTTCTATTCCTAATGAGATCATGGGTCAGTTAATTCTCAAATCCTTGAAGCTGTCATGATGGTAACCTACACACGTCGACACAAAGTCCAAAGAAATAGGAAGGGTGGCGACTGATGGGGTCTGGAATTCTTGGAAAGGGATACCGGGGTGGGTGGAAGACTCTGCTCAACCTCATGGGAATTCCCAGGACAGGAGGGGACCCCGGAAAATCACCTTTGGTCTCGCAGATCATGACGTTGCTGAACTCGCTCTCCCCTCCTTCATTGAAGCACTGCATCTTAATGTCGTAGGAGGTCTCCGGCTGCAGGTGGCTGATGGAGTGCCAGTACCTGTCCCCTGGGAAGGAGAGTGGGGGTCACTATGGTTGTTTATTGCCACTGACTAACACAGGAGGCACAGGAGAATTACCTGGTGACCACCCATGCTTCTGTTTTGCTGTGGTCATTAGAAAAGAAGCATACTGAGTCTTTTTTACTAGATGGCTCCATGTGTGTCATAAATGACTCAATGACACTGAGCACAGATGAGGTTTTACCAACTCCAGACCCCCCTTCTCAGCAAAGGACACACTATCCACACATCTTACCTTCCACCATGTCCTTCTTGTAATCACTGTCATTATCGCTATCTGTGGGCCGGTAGTAGATATAGAAGCCATGGATTGGAGTGTTGTTGTTACTGGCTGGGATATACTACATGGAATGGAGAAGAGACATGTTGATAGTGCATCAGAGACATCATTAAAGCCAAACCACAAAGCTGTGCAATCTCCTCCCCAGGGTTTGAACTTTGTGGGGGCCCCAGCAAACATTCCTGAATAAGTCCCCCGGTTTCTCTGAAGAAGACTGTAGAGATCGGGCATGATTTTATTTTGCCGATGGGCCCCAGAGTTTTAAGAATAAATAAATTGCACTTATTCAAAGACTTTGGTTCCTGCTGAGCCCCCTGAAAACATGAAGGTGACACTGGACAAGTGTCGGGGCTCCCTGCGGTATCAGGTGAAAGGCAGGAAGATGAGTGGGATGCAACAGAAAGAGGGAGCCAGGTCACAAGAGACAGCTAGCAGCGGCTCCAGTGACCATCACCCTCCCAGGTACCCCACGGGGTCCGAGCCTTCGGGTGTACCAGATGGGGAGCCAAGCTTGCAGGGATGTAAGAGGAAGACCATTCCCATGGTGTTGGTTGCCAGGCCGCTTACCATCCACTTGAGCATAATGGTGGTCTCGTTGACTGCATCCGTGAAGGTGATATAAGGGCCTGCCACGGGCCTCTCGTATACACGGCCACTATATCCTGACACCACGTAGGGCCGGGAGGGAGCACTAGGCTCACTCTCCCCTAGCATGTTCAAGGCTCGGACGCGGAACTTGTAGGAAATGCCTGTGTGAGAAACCCTCCCTGAGTTCCGGAAATACAGTTGATTCTCCCTCTGCCCACGGAGGCCCAGCCCAGGGAGATTTGGTCAGCTCTTCCCCAAAGAGGTCTACACAGGACCCATAAGAATGTGCATCCTCCTCAAGCCACACAGGAAGTGACTCTGGCCTCTTCTGTGGGGAGAGGAAAGAGGAGGGGCTGAGGCAGAACCACAGATTCCACACCCGTGAGTAGTAGAGGGGAGGATGAAGGAAGAGACCCTTCATTGTTCCTCCTCCTCCTCCTTCATGTGGTACCAGGGCAGAGAGGACCGGGAAGAGAGACACCAGGCCCCTACCTTTCTCCAGGCCTGTGATCTCCACAGACAGCCTCGAGGGAGGGATGGCACTGGTGGCCAGTATCCAATCTCCCACTTTTTTTAGCTTCTTGTACTCCACGCGGAAAGACTGGATGGGGAAACCTCCGTTGCCGCGGGGAATCCACGTCACATACACAGAGGTCTCTGAGGCCATGGAGATGGTGGGTCTGTCTGGAGCTTCTGGGGCTGGGATGGCCACGCACAGAGGAAAGATGCAGGAAGACAGAGATGCCATGGGATGATGCTGTGGGCTGACTAGACCCAGCCTGGACCGACAGGGCCTGTTCATCCTCCCAGCCCTCTTCCTGCTGTTGCTTGTTTCATATCCCTCCGCGTGGGAGAAGGCTCAGAGCTAAATCTTCTTCTACTCTTCCCCCAAAACAGAGAACTGCTGCTCTCCGAACCCACAGACTCAGTAATTCTAGCATTTTATCCCAAGGATTCCAAGCTGTAATTTTTGTTTTTCACCGTGGTTACTAAGGAGATGCTAAGAATATGTCACCAGACTCCTGGACTACAGCACCCTAACCTCATTCAGCCTGCAGCAACATGCCTCTGTGAAAGTTTGTCCCCATTGCTCAGAGCCTGCCCCCAACTGCTGCTGGGCTTACGGGAGAGGCGGCCGTGGTCAGGTTGGCTGCTGCTCTGGGGGCTGGCACCAGGGTCATCTCTCTGGATCTGCTGCTCCTTGCTGGCCACGATCTCAGGTTTGGGCCGCCGTCCTGGGAGGGAAGGGATTGAGAACAGCAAGTGAGAGAGTATATGAGCCCTCCCTCATCAAAATCCCTTCTTGCCTAAGAATCTACCCAGGGCCATGACGAGATGATACAAATACGATTTGAGAGTATTGAAAGTGTGGTGTAATCCCCAGCTTCGGCCAACTCAACTATTGGCCCCTGTGCTTAGGAGGGATGGTGGGATGCCAGAGAGGTGGCTCATCCCTTACATGAAGAAAGGTAAGCACGTTAGCCCAGGCATATAAGTCCACAGAGGCAGCCACTAGAGAAGGATAGAGCTGCGGATGAAGAGCTGTACAAAGTCAACAGGATTTTGTACCCGGGCCTCCTCTAACTTGCCCTGGCCTTTGGAACCCTGAGCTAAGCACTTTGGACTTTACCTGTTCGGAAGGTGACCATGGCCGTCTGGCCCTCTCCGGCACAGTTGTAGGCTGCCATCTCTACTTCATATAAACTTCCAGGATCAAGACCGGTAAGGGTGAGGTGATGTTGGCTGGCTGGAATGCCAGAGACAGTCCAGTCATCAGAGGTATTTGTGACCTGCTGAAGAAGGTGACCGGGGTAAGGACTAGCCTCTCCTCTAGTGTCCAGGAGGGCTTCAGCCTGAGCCCACATGGCAGGAAGAGGGGATGGACCGTGGGCCAAGTTGGGAGCAGGTGGAACGTAGGTTCCATCTCCTGGTCTCTCGGGTAATAATCCCATGAGGGAAGCTTGCAAGGATGGCTAGAAAGCCAAGCTCAAACTGCTGGGAACTGCGCCTAAGGCCACTCCTCCCCTATCTCCTTGCAACCTCCTCCTCCAAGGTTCTCTTTGTTTGCATCCTGAGTCAAACACAGAACCTTCCATCCGGATAAAGAGGGACACAGCCGAGAATGATGACCAAAGCTGTATCAATGGGACGCACACCAGAGCATTCTCGCCGTGAGGGCACTACCTCACCCGCCCACAAGACTCAGCAATCAGTCTTCATTCTGCTCTCACATCACAGGCAAGGAGCCTAGGCTGAGAGAGCTGAGGAATTTGTTCAAGGCTGCAGAGCTAGTGATCCCAGAAGCCCTCACTCGAGTCCAAAGGGCACGCTACCTGTTCTACCACGAGGAGTCTGGGAGTAGAAAACTCCAAGTTCTGACTTAATAACCATGACTGAACTCCCTCACTCCTCAGTCCTGAGCCGTTCATTTCTAAAACAAGGCAAATACAACATCTTGAGGAATTCTGAGGTCAAATTAGATGACGTGGCATGGGTGAGGTCCCCAACAAATAAACACCTAGCTCGTTTGTCTCCTCCCTTTCTGTATGTGTCACCCTCTGAGATTTCTCAACTTAGTTCTTTCTGCTCTCCATCCACGCCTTTGAAGCTTAAAAACAGGGTACATGTTAAGGATTATAAATGAATTTTTAATAAAAATTATGACAGGGTTCCAGGCACCCCAAAGGCAATGGCGAGAGATAATTTCATGCAACCCTCCATCTTTTAAGAGGGGCCAGCTCCATGTATCTCAGAAAGTCTTCCAGAATGGAAAGCTGGGGTTTGATGAGGAAAGCAAGCAGCTGGTGGCGAAAGCTCTCATCCCTACGCAGAGTATTCCAGAGTAGAACAAAACCTCCCATTCAAGGCAAGGGGATGGTCTGAGCTCATTAACATTGGACTTCCAGGATTTGTTCCAAGGGGAAAGGTTTTCACAAACTGAGAATCCCCAGTGGTGCTAGAAACCCAAACACAGTAGCCCATGTCTACAGTGGACTAGGAGATGAAACTTGTTTCACGGATATGAAAATCAGAGGACCAATTTCCAATGTCCTGCAGAAGACAGGGCATGAAAAACACACAGCCCAGTTCTGACTTCTGATCCCAACATTCTCTCTTGGGTGACGAGCATTAAGCTATATTACTACCACAAGCAAGAAAGGCTTTCAAGACATACTTTCCCCCTTGGCAAGTCCACCTAAATGCTCCAACTGTTCCACAGGGCAGTGCCTAATGGAAGCCAGACTCGGCAGGGGCCCTGTCTTAACTGTCACTTCCCTGCACCCCCTCCTCCTTCTGCCCTCCCAGAACTGGCCTCATACTTCCACTGGGACCCAGAAATGAAAATAAAAAAAAGGCAAGGGTAATTAGTCACTGTCACACACACTGGGAGGGTGTACGCAGCCTCAGCCTGGCATTTCCGGATTACCCCCGTGCAGTGCCGCCTGCCCGCCTGTTGTGGGAGGTAGCTTCAGGGCCACCTACTGGCCTGAAAAATATTATTCTTATTCTCACACTGGCTTTTGTCTCTTGGGTACCATGCTTGGCTTTCCCTGATTTTGGCCTACAATTCACAGGGAGGTGTCCGATTACACAGGAAAATAAAGATGAGGCCCAGCCCTGCCCTGGAACACAGGCTAAACAAGGCTGTTACTTTTCATAAAACCCTTCACATCTTTTGCTGTTCCTAGGAGTGGGGCAGAGGTGGGGATGGTGATGCCTACTCGGGAAACTACATGGCAGTACATGGTGTTGCTTGGTCTCAGGAACTTTCTGACCACCTAATGTCTCTGGGAACTTCTCTGGCTCCCAGGTCTTCGGGGAGGGCAAGATAAAGAAAAGGCCAGCCTGTGAGAGCCCAGCAGTGTTTGCAGTGGGGACCTGGTTCATGCAGGGTCAGAACACTCCACCCAGGAAGGATAGTCTTGCTTTCCTGTTTGCTTTTGGAATAGGAAAAGGTGGATAAATATTTTCAGTTCCATTTCACATTCCCATATTTTCTTCCAAGTGTACAAACCATCTTTATAAGCAATAAATAAATAAATAAACAAACAAATAAATAAACAAATAGAATTCTAAATGGATATAAACTCCACATTTAGAATAGGCCGTTGGTGCTAAAAAATTTTAATCCATTTAAAAACCAGCACTCTTCTACTATCTGATGGGATTAGAAAGAAACAACACAAAGTTGTGGTGGGAAGAAAGGCTGTTTTATGAGGAATTTTATCTTATCTTCCTTCCACAGCCTGAAGGCCTTGGTCCTCCTCATCACGGTGTCCAAGACCATGGGACCAGCACAGCTCTGTCTCTGCAGCCTCTCGCAATCTAAAAGGCTCTCCCTGACCCTTCTACAATAACCCCTGGACAGATTCCCTTTGTTGAGAGGATCTCAATATTGTGATATGCCAGGCTCTACTGCCTGCTGGTTAAACTGGAGCTACCTCAGTATCTGAGGACTGAGAGCAGTTCACAGCCTACTTTGCTTCCTAATATCTGTTTTCCTGGCTGGACAAACTGTTTGCCCTGCTAAAGTCCCCACAGGGATGTTTTAAAAAGAGCTTGCTTTGGTTGAAAAACAAATTGAAATAGCATCACCAAAACATGGTGGAAGTAGGTGGGGAGGATGGTAATGGTAATGGGAGGGAGGGAGTTATCACTGGACTTCATTAACTTCCAGGTAAAAAGTACACAAAGCTTCCACCATGCAGACAGAGGCTCTATGTGGGCCTCTGAGCCACCATCTGTCTGTATTGCCATGAGCATTATAAGAGGAAGTAGCGACGGGCATTTGAGAAGACAGAGGGCACAGTTGTGGTGCCTACTGGGGCCTGACTTCAGGTCAGGAGACCGAGGGACTCACTTCAGCCTCACAGGGAGAGGGTGGTACAGCGCCGGGGTCATACCTTACGATGTTTCACCACGTAGTACAGGATGGGCGCTTGGCTGCTGCTCTCATGCCGAGGCCGCCAGATCAGCTCATAGGAATCAGTCTTGGAAGTTCGGGGTGAGCTGAGGATGATGGGGGCCTCTGCAGGGGTGACTTGCTCCTGTCCCAGGCACTTCAGGGTAGTCGGTTGTACTGATGTGGGAGGCTTAACAAGCCCTAGTTGCTCCCGCAGCATCTGGTCAGGTCTGCTGGGTCTGGAGGGCGGCATGGGAGGTGTGGCAGCAACCGGCTTAGCATCCCTCCCAGGTCTCAGGGTGGTGTCTGAGGACCAAGCAGGAAAGAGAAGGGAAGGAGGAAGGTGTTAGTGGCCCTGATTACCTGCCAGGGAGAAAACAGAAGAAAATCAGAGGAGACCTAAGACCCCATAAACTACGCTCTGCAAAAGAGAAGGCTGGTGCCCTTGTCCTGCCAGAAGGAAAAGGATGCGTGTCTACTTGGACCAGGCCTCTTGCTGCTGTTTGAAGAAAACAGAAAACAGGTAGAGTCTGTGTAGCCTGTTGCCTGTGTCTTCAGGATGTGTATTTGAGTGGTGCTGAAGTTTATATTTAATTTTTATTGCATTTTATTAAGCGTGTGTGCTCGTGCGTGCGCACCACAGAGTGAATATGGTGGTCAGGGGACAACTTTGGGGAGTTGGCTGTCCATGTGGGTGGGTCCTGGGGCTTGAACTCAGGTCTTCAGTTTTGGTAGGAAGCGCCTTTACCTGCTGAGCTATCTCATTGGCGCAGATGTGATAGCTTAAATATCAAATATCCCCTACAGGTTCATGTGTTAAAAGATTGGTTCCCAGCCAATAGTGCATTTTGGGGGATTTGGGGCCTCTCTGGAGGAAGTAGGTCACTGTGGCGTATTTCTGAAGGTTGTCCCTCCCTCCAGTCCCTTTTTCTCTTACTATCTGCCATACTGTTTCTGTCACAGTAACTGACATGAAGTTTTTCCTGCCTCTGCTCCTAGACTCAGCAGATATGGAAGCTCTGCACTAAAACCTCCGAAACCATTAACCAAAACAAACAATTCCCGCCCTCTGAGTTGTTTTCTCCTTCGATGCTATTTTGTCTTCTACAGGGCTGGAGAAAGCAATGAGCACAGAAAGTTGGCACCAGAGAAGTGGGATTGAGGGTGCAGCTAAATCTGCCTTGTGGTTCTTGTGCCTTTTGGTGCTGATTTACAGGAGGGATCTGTAGAACGAATATGAGCGCTAAGAAAGCTAGGGTGTAGTCCACAGAACTTACTGGGCCTCTGGTGGGAGTCCAAAAAAGCAGGATGTACATAAGATAGAACAAGACAGATGTACACTAGACTTAAGAACTTTAGATAGGAAAGATAGAACAAGAACACAGTGGCAAAGACTTCTCTGAAAACTAAGTTTGAAAGCAACAGAGGAATTAGAGGAAATTACAAGGGGGTCAGCATCCAGCCCATGGCATGCTTAGTGCTAGTTGATTTTTACAAGGCCTATAGCGAGAGCTAGGAAAAAAAGGATTGAAAAACCATTTGAAAAACATACATTTGGCCATGGAGGTGGTTAAAGCCCTCAGGCCCATTAGGAGGAAGCCACATATTTTGTACCAAGTTGGTACAAAAGACATCTTGAGAGCATGTCAAGAAATGGCTTTACCCCACTCAGTGCGGCCTCAAGTGTGTAAAGGTTTTAAATCATTTGAAAGACTTTGCTTTGAGATGAGAACTCTCTGGAACAACCTGGTCACACGGGGTCACTTTGGGAAGTATTTCTCCTTCATCCAGCCTTTCAGGCATCCATTGACCACTGTGTTGTAGCTGGGTTCCAGATGTGGTAGGTTGTTGCCTGAGCAAACCAAAGACCTTAGTGCCAGCCACAAGGCACTAATTGTGTAGACATACAGAGTGCAAAAGCTGTGAGGTCACAGAAACTTCCTCCCAAGAGGAAGGCCCGAGAGAGAGACGGGGCAGTGCAGAACCAAATCACAATCCCTGAGGGGAGCCCTTCAGTCAGTGGCATGTGCAACCGTGGGCTATAACAGAGCTCCAAGACAGTGAGAGATACCCTCAAACATGGAATGCTTGCCAAGGAAAGCAACAAGGAATGCAAGGTGCTAACCCAAGAGAAAAGAGAGAGGCCAGGTGGGCTGCAAATGCCCAAGCCTGCCGAAGCCCACATCCATGCTGCCTAGATACTGGATACAGAGCTATGGGACTGAAGGCTCATCCTGTTGGGTTTGGGTTTTGCTTTGTTCCCATCTCTCCTTTCTACGCCACTCCATCTTTTTGAAATGACTGTGTTTACTCTGTGCTGTTGTGAACAGAAAGCATAATGCTAGTCTACTCTGTAGCTCACGGCAGAGAGCTTGTCTTGAGTCTCAGAAGAGACTTTGAACTTGGACTTTTTTTTAAATTTATTTTTTATTTGTGTGTACGCATCTATATGAGTTTATGTGCGCTATGTGAGTGCAGAAGCCTTTGGGGACCAGAAGAGGGAGCCAGAGATCCTGAACTAGAGTTACAGAGAGTGGTGAGCTACTTGACATTGGTTCTGGGACCTGAACTTGGGTCCTCCAGTTGACAGAGGGCAGACTTGCGATGGTTCATCTTGACTGTCAGCTTGGCTTGGTTGAGAAACACATTGGAGGTTAGGAAAGCACACCTTTGGGTTTAGAGATTTAAGGTGTTTCCTGAGAGGATTAACCAAAGGAAAGACCCGCCTTTAACATAGGCATCTTATAGGCCGAGGGCCCAGTGGAATAACATAGAGGAGAAGAAAAAGGGGGTTCTCCTTCAAAGTTGTTCCCCCTAGGGCATCTGCTACAGCCATGAACAAGTAGCACCCACGAATGATCCCATTTTGCTCTGGACCTTAGTTCTCTTTGCCATGTTGGGCTGGGAACATGTCCTTCCACCATGAATCTTTAACACTAGCACACAATGGCAGTCTTCTCCTTCTCCACCAAGGTGACTGGAGTCACGAATTCAATTGGGAATGCTCTCTGAGACTCTAGAAGCAAGAGCAGCGTGGCAACAATTCCATCCACAGACTTTCCCAGCCTCTGTCTCAACCCCACTTGACGCCACCCCTATCGAATATTGAGAGCTGATAATGATCACACACACACAGTCATCCCCTGGAGTCTTCTCTCAAATTCTTTCCCTGGTTTTGCCTCCTTTACAGGAAATGTTTTCAGTAGAGGGTGTCTTTCTCGTGT
>NC_022010.1:55215753-55232237 GCF_000317375.1 Microtus ochrogaster
CCCACCAGTACAACGGACAACTGAAATGGCTCAAGCTAAAAAGGAAGGACCTACTTGCCCTTGTTTTAAAGTCCTGGTTTTTAAGCTTGATTCTGCATAATCAAAGAAGCCCACAGACTTGGAAAGCTAACTCACTTTTGAAAGTTTCACCAAAGAGGTCACATGCACAAATGAAAATTTGCACACTTAATTTACTAATAAGAGAGTGTGCTTTTGATCTTGCAACTGCAAGTCACTAAGGTCGAGTGTACTTGAGGAAAGGGCTGTAGGCCTGCTCAGCTGGAGTTCCTGACATCTGGGCTGCTTACACTCACCTGGCCGGGCAGTTCTCAGTTGGACCACAGCGTGGGCACTGCCCACTTCATTCTCAGCCATGCACTGGTACACGCCTTCGTCCTCAGGCCCGACACTGACCACACGCAGGGCTCTGCGAGACAGCCGGAGGCGCTGGCTGGAGGTGAGGGGCATGGCATTCCTCAGCCAAAGCACAGAGGGTGGGGGGTTCCCGCGAACCTCACAGGTGAGCTTTGCACTCTGGCCCCATGGGATGACCAGCTGGGACAGCTCCACAGTGACCTCGGGGGGTTCTGTGGAGAGAACAGATCAGAATGTGGAGGGTTGCATTTTCCCACTCCCAGGACCACAAACCCTGGAATGAGACACTGCCTTTGAGTGGCTTCCTCCTCCTTGGCTGTGGGACTCCGCCTATGAAAGGAGTGAGTGTGTGTGTGTGAGTGTGTGTGTGTGTGGTAAGGGTAATGTCTCTAGGTGACTAAAGACCCTCCCTGAGCTAGGTTATATGCTTCTGGAACCACCAGCAATGTCAGAGGGGAAGATTAAAGAGGAGGAATCCATGGGGATGCTCACCAAAGACCTGGACATTGTAGAGGATGACAGCTACGCCGGGTTCCCCAACCCCATTGTTAGCCATACAGCGATAGGTGCCCGAGTCCTCTTCGCTGGTGGTGTCAATAAGCAAGTTGCTCAGCAGGAAGCGAGTCTTGTTGTAGCCGGCAACACTGGACCCATCCTTGGCCCACGTGACTTGAGGTGGCGGGATCCCACTGGCCACACATTCCAGTATGAGACTCTGGCCTTTGGTGACAATGACAGTTTGGGCTTCTAGCGGGTAAATGATGCGGGCAGCCTCAGCGGTGGACCCTGGAGAGGGAAGAAGGAAATGGTCACACACATGAACTTCCCCCATCCTGTCTCTGATGACCCATCCCCAGAAGGGTTCCGGAGATTATGGGCTTGAGATGAAACAACCCCTCTGAGGCTCACAACATAGCTAAAGCAATGCCACTTGCCAGGGGCAGCTTTTTCTCCTACAGAGAACATAACTTAAGCTCTTAACTAGAGGCGCTTACAGAGAAAAAAGCGTGCAAAGAGGAAAACTGTCTGACATGCTATGAGCCAGCCAGGCCAGCCAGTGGCAGCTATGGGTTTTGAAAACCCAGAAAAACACAGTTTTGAAGACTCTTTGTCTCCATAGGAAGAGGATAAGAAAGTTTTAGCTCCCTTAACTTTGGGAGAAAATCCCCTCTGGAGCCCTGCATTAGCTCACTGAGTGCTTGGGAAACCTTAAGAGGATGCCCAGAAGTGAGAGTGTTCACACGTAAAAGGAGGAGCCTGTGGGGCCTCCTTAGATTTTCACCTGGGCACACTTTAGGAGCAGAAGGCAGGCTCAGAGGCCATCCACAAGGGCGTTGCTTGCACGAAGACACTGTGCTCTCCCTTCCTACCCAGCAAACCCACCCTTCTGGCAAAGTACGGGAGTTTCTTTCTACAGCAATGAGCTACGCTGGTGAGCAAGGCTGGGTTGCTACATCTAGGCTCACCGACCCTGAACTTGGCTTGTGGTATCCCCAGATCCCCCTGTCTCCTTTCAGCTTCGGTAGCCCTTATCCACAATACCCCACCATCGACAAGAGAAGCTGGTCCTTACGGCGCACGCGCAGCCTGTCGCTGGAGCCGGAGGTTTTCACTTCCTGCGTCACTGGGTTGTAAGCAGCACACTTGTACATGCCCTCATCCTCCTGGCTGGCGTTGACGATTTGGAGATTCCCTGACGGCATGATCAGGTAGTTGTCTGTTAAGTTAAGGGAGAAGGAAGATGAAGTGAGTTTGGACACAGAATCTTACAGTCTGAAAGTCCCCTCGAGTTAAGGGGTCCCAGAGAGAATAAAACAAAGCCGGAAAGGCTGTTCTCCACATAAAACTTGGTACGGTGTCGGCAGGGTGCCAGCATACGGAGCTAACAAGCCTACAGACCCCTCAACTGCTTGGCTGAATGCCCTTGAGTTAGCATTCGGCTATGAGGTTCGTCTTACACTCTCAAGGGAGCTGGGGGAGGGTAGAAAGGATGCAGGGCTCAGCATCAACCTGGGCTTCTGCTCTGAATCTACGGGCACAGCGTGACCTTGAGGAGTTCACCCACATGTAGGTCACGTAGAAAGAGGCCGAATGCAACGCGGCAGTGGTGGGGCTGTCTTTAATGCCAGCACCCTGGGAGGCAGAGGCAGGCAGATCTCTGAGTTCAAGGCAGCCAGGGATACACAGAGAAACCCTGTCTTGAAGGACGGAAACGGAAAAAAAAAAAAAAGTAGAAACTATGCTGCTAAAATCCTATTAAGATTGAGGCTCATGCCGCACAAATGGGGAAAAGATGAGTTTATGGAATTGACTTTAGCACTTCTTGCCCATCTGTGTCACTGCCACCACTCTAAGCCACCTCACTGTGCATTTTCTTCTGCTGGAGAGAAATTCCAGTCCCAAGCCAATGTCCTCTCTATGCCCGTGATCCTGGGCTTCACTGGCCTGGCAGGCTTTGCGTGCTGTGGGTGGGGCCTGAAGCATGTGTTCAGGTTTGTTAGGCAGGAGGCAGACTCAAAACTTCTGGACAGCCCAGCGACAGGGTGGCCCTCAGTTTCCTGGCAGGCAGAGCTCTCTGCCAGGCTTCCTGGCCATCAGTCAGCTCTGAGCTTCATCTTGGTGGCCCCTCCTGGGACCCATGGTGTCACCAAGCTTGGTGCCTGCCTGCTGCTGGGCCACCCAGGTGTGAGCTGCTTAGGCAAATGCCAGATGGGATGAATCTTTCCCAGGACTGCTGCCAAGCCTCTGCCGGGGAACAGGAATTAGAACCCCCGTCGTCTCTTCTCTCCTCACCGTTATTTCTGAGTGGTTGGATCAGGGTGCTTACATTTCAAAAGCAGTGATCTTTCTTTTCTGAGTTTCTATTTCCCTCCAAAGATATCTATCATAAGCACATATTCCTTTCATAAGCAAAGAAATTGTATACTATGAAAAAGGTGTGCATTTTGAGCTACAAGGTCAGGGCAAAGTTAGGTCAACTTGGCCTTACGTGCAAGTTTGTTGTGGAGGAGGTTGACTTAATTTTAATGGATATACTCTTCCCTGTTGGCACTGTGGACCAAACTGTGACTTCCCCTAGGTTATCCATCCTGTCCACTGTGGTCTGAGCAGAAAGCTGTGAGAGCTGACATTATCCCGGTGCCCAGGAAATTGGGGCAGCTGTGAGGGCCCACCAAAGACCATGTGGGGGAAGATCCCCCCCAAGAGGGAACGCTGAAGATCTGGGGACTCTGAGCTTGTCAGGCAGCTTTTCTCTCCATGCCTGGTGGGTGCCAGGGGCTTGAGCAGACAGCATCTGGAACCAGCCATGTGCTGAGTGCCTGATCAAATGGCAACAGCTTGCCAGCGCTTTCCAGGGCCCCACAAGATGAGCTAAAGTCTGCAAGACAGGACAGAGAAACTCCATCATGGAAACTGTCCCCTTGGCATCTTTGAGAGCCAAATATTAGAGTAGAGGACAGCTGGCTAGCCTGAGGTTGGGGCTGTCAACATGATCATGGGGACTCAGGGAGGAAGCAACAGCAATGAAACAAATGAAAGCAATCGGAAATCAGGGATCCGGGGCTTGGTCTTGGAGTTCTTGCCCGTTCCTTACCTCTAGAGGCCTCCAGCCACTCCTGTTTGACGCTGTACCGGACCTGGGCTTTTGGGTGGCTCTCTGGCAGGTGGCAGGCAATGACAGCTGTGTTCCCCTCGTCCACTTCAATCACATGCTGCACATCTAACTTAAAGTCCTGGAGATCTGTGGAGAGGAAGGGAGGTTCCAGGTAGATGTGGGCAGAGAATGTCAGCACAGCATCCTAAGATGGGTTGGCGCTGTAAGTCACAATACGTTCTTCAGGATCTACTCTGGGCCCTAAGAGAATGATGAGACGTTTCTTGGCTTCTAGTGGTATACAGAGGTTCATAAGCATAGAATGCACAGTCTCATCACTGTATGGAGTGAAACGTGGGGCGTCTATAAACGTAAGTTTGGGGAGGCAAGGAGAATCTGGCTAGAAGGTGACCAGAACAGTTTCTCTGCAATACTGAACCCTAAGAGTGAGCTGTTCCTACTCAGCTGTCCTGGATATGGGTCATGGTCAGGTTACAGATGTCCACGTACAGCTGTAAGAAGGCTCTGCGAATGGAAACCGAAGAAAAGAAAGAACAGGAATGTTGATGTTTTCCTCCAGTTCCTCTTAGGTTCTCACACGTTCAGTGAAATGTGACTCCGTCACCAACCATGGTCATAGCCAAGATGCTGCTGCCCAAAACCCACAGTCTCTAATGACTAATACGCTCTGATAGGGGATAGGTGGGACTCGGTGGATGTCCTGGTGATACTCCCAGGTGACAAGGACACCCCAAGCAGCACACCGATGTGGAATCTGAGAGGAACTGAGGGTCCTGACACAAGGTTTCAGCATCCTCCGGCGTTAGCTGTTTCTACTGTGTAAGCTTTGTGTGAGGGCTGGGAAAGAATGGAGACCCATCTGGAGCAAGAGCAGCATGTTTCTCAAACAATTCATGTGTCTAAGAAACAAATCTCTTTGCATGGGCCAAATCACCAATGCTGTTGAAAAGCTGGCCATTTCTACCATACAGCCACATTTGGAACATTCTGGGTTCTCAGGATGGTAGCCGGATCTATCTTAAGAGAAGGGGTAAAGCTAATAGAACATGAAGAAAGGGCTAAAATATTTTACCCAGACCCTCTTTTCAGTGTGGTACCAAGGAAGCCATGGATGACCATTTTCTGAGTGTAGACCATCTCAAATTCTGCTCATTTCTCTCAGCCTTGGACGTCCTGAACTTTTACTGCAAGGCTCGACCTGCTTGCAGTCTTGTTTCCAATGGGCCACTCAGAAAGGCAAGCAGGGTAGGAAAAAACAACACAAAAAACAACTGCCGCAAATAAACTATAGCCACCACAGGAGGACCTGGTGATCAAGAGACTGGCAAGGTTAAGGCTGTCACTTAATAGAACTTTCTAGAAGTTGTCAGTCAGGCCACAGTAGGGAAGAAAGACCTCTGTTTTTTCTTTGTTATTTTTTGTTGAGTTTTTTTTTGTTTGTTTTGTTGTTGTTTATGAAAAGATCATTGCCCATTTCTTTTCAGTGTTAAAGCATTCATTCTCTAAGGACAGGGGTCATAACTTGATCATATTTGTCCTCTGAGCCCAACTTGGGTCTTGGTCATATTACAGTCGATAGTCATGGGAACCAAGCTTGACAAGTTAGATGACCACTTATAAGACCAATGAACCCAAATTGTCTCACGAAGCTTGGTTAACATCATGAGCTGAACGACAAGGTCCTAACACAAATGTTTCCTGAGCATTTTCAGTGTGGTTAACGGCAGTTATTTTAGAAAAAGAATGTCTGGTACCCAGGAGGTCAGAAGAAGGTATCCAATCCCCTTGAATCTGAGTTACAGACAGTTGTGAGTTGCTATGCAGGGGCTAAGAATTGAACCCGGGTCCTCTGGAAGAACAACCAATGCTCTTAACCGCTGAGCCATCTTAAACCCTTTACCCCATGTGAACAAAGGAGCCTACATTTTCATTTTGCACCTGGGCCTGCACATTGTGTAGCCCTAACCTGGCTGAGCCTCGTGGCTTGGATGAAGAATGATTTTCCATCTGAACACTGGTAATGCCACTCCTTTAAAAGCATTTCACTGAAAATACGCAAAGGCCCTGATCCTCCTTCAGGGTAGAGAGTCTTGTACCTGCCAAGTCAGGAAGCTCCCCACCAAATGAGCTATGAGCAACTGCACTTCGGGGGCATCTGGAAAATTCCCTAGGCACTAAGAAACACTCTCCTCCACGGTCTAATAAATCTAAAGCTACCCCACCAAGTGTTGTTTTCCCCCATCCTTTCTTTACATCATCCCAGGGAAAATTGCCTGGAGCAAGAATATACTTAAACCTTGCATATCATTTTGCAAGCAAGATGTGAGCAACTGAAAGGAGTTTGGCACCAGAAAGCCGTCTCCATCGTAATGGCCCCAGGCTCCTGCCTGCTAAAATGGAAGGCTCATCCAGGCACGGAGTAGACGTTCCACCAGGCACCCACCTTAGCAACCCATTGCGAGAGCACTGGGGCCTCCTTAAGCCCCTCTTGGCTCTCACTACACCCTCTGACAGCTGCTAGAGCAGAAACAGAAGGCTGCGCATTCGGGGTGGCATGAAGCTGGGCACCGGTCAGCCAGGCAGCCCAGCTCTCCCTTTGTTCTGATGCCAACATGTGCACAACAGCCCATGTGGGCAGGGCCCTGGACACCCCATCTGGGTACCCCACTGCTCACACGGGCTGACTGGCAGGCAGGCCTCTTGGCTTCCAAACAAATAAGCAGCCCTTTGGTCTTTGCTGTTGCCCCCTCCTTGTGCCTCCTAAGCCTAAGTCTTAGCTGGCACTTCCATCACTCCCAGTTTGGCCGCGGCAGTAAAATCGAGTTTCACTCAGGGATCAAAGGCAGAGTAATGAAGTGGTGAATGATGTAGAAATCAGGGCCCCCAGTCCTTGTGTTCCTGGGCAGGAAGGAGGCCAGTGATGGAGGACACTCCGTGATCAGTAACACACCAGTCCGCTATCAGTAGGCAGATGCAGAGGCATCCCGTTGGCTTCATGTGAAGGGGAAAGCAACCTGCTCCCAGGCCAAGGCTCTGCAAAGCAGCTTCCTGGCCCTCAACAATGGCACACTGGGAATAAGGGGCAGGCCCTTCAGTTACAGATGGGGTTAACAGGCCTCTGCTGGCGGAAGGGTGGGTCAAGTTTTACGGGAAATGGCGAGAGGACACCTGTCCTTGCCTGTGTGCTTGAGACATGCACAGCAGGAATCTTTTACCTTCCCTCACATCCCCCTTCTGCAGCCTCTCTCTGCACACTCTTCCAGCTGCTTCCTTAAACAGTCCAGCAGACCTACTCATGTCTCAGTTCTCCACCGGGCAAAAGCCCTGGTCTCTGGGGCCAGCTCTGAGGCTACTAACATGCCTTTCTGTCTCAGTACATTGTCCTTTCTGAGAAAGCTCATAGGATCTCGGTCTTTATACAGAGCTCTGCCTGGTTCCTTCCCCTGAAAAACACAGATTCCAAAGGGAAGCTGCATATTCCCACGAGTGGGTTCTGCGAGACACCTGGATGCACTGTCTACAGGGATTTTCTTCAAAGGCATGCTGTAGGTGTCTTCTACACGTCCTTCTTCCACTTAAAGGGAACGTCAGGTCCAAATTCTCTTGGCCGTGGGAAAAACAGGAAAGCATTGGAAGGTATGTGCTCATACTTCCTCACTGCTGAGGTGCACACGAGAAAGCACAAATGGGCACATCTTATCTTGAGTCCGTTTGAATGTTTCCTACTCTCTAATCTCCACCACTCTGCCCATAATAAGAGCTCTTAATAATAAGTACAACAAACCAGGCGGTGTTGGCGCACACCTTTGATCCTAGGACTTTGGAGGCAGAGGCAGGGGGATCTCTGTGAGTTCGAGGCCAGTCTGGTCTACAGAACTAGTTCCAGGACAGCCAGGGATACACAGAGAAACCTGTCTTGAGATATCAAAATAGTAATAGTAATACTAATACTAATAATTAGAACTATGAGTTAAATTACAACACTGGAGGAATGTGCCTACATATGTTCAATACAAAGTGTCAAATCTTAACCGAAGGTTTACCTCGTTTTCAGAAAGTTCACAGAGCACCTGGGTCTCAGTTCTACATTCTTAGTATAACCCAAACCCCAACTTTCCAAGAGGTTCTTCACTCGGCCTTCTCCCTGAACACCCTCTTCCCTGGTGGCAAATCAAAGCCCTTTCTGTGCAGGCAGAAAAGTTGGCACCTTTGCTGGATGCTGCAGGAGTCACCCACACCCCCATCTTTGTGCACTAGGCTCAAACAATTGTGAGGGCTCAAACAATGTGGCGTTCTGGCCATGTAGGCGTTTATCACACATGGTCCTGTCCTAGCAGACTCCATGTTCTCTGAGATCAGAGGACAAGCCCGCACTTATCTGCTGAGTCTGGATGAGATCCATCAGATCGTGGGCACCGCATCCACTTGGCAAAGCTGCTAAGATGCTTAGCAGCCTTGGGGCCATGGGCAAGTTTCTGGGCTCACTGTTAATTCTATTCCCCAAGGCCTCCAAGCCTCAGCTTGTCCTTGTGGCAACTCATTGTGTCTACGACTGAGTTACAGAGCTTGGGAAGACCCTGTGCCAATGGAGCCACTTCTCAGTGACACACTGACCCCGTGGTCTTTCACTTTGGACAAGGAAGTAAAGATTCTGAATGCTTTCTCTGGCTGAATCTCTGGTTTACAACAGAGGAGAACTTGGGTGCGGCCATGAAGAAGGCAGAGGATTTGATGGCATTGCCTCAGTAAGTGGCCTCTGGCAGCGTGGAGCTTGACTGAGCTCTAAACTGCTCTATCGATGGTCACACAGTCACACACCACATTCAATCCTTCGGTCACCTGAGATACCATAGCTTAGCTTCACCCACTAATTAGCCTTGAAGTAAAGTACTTTGCAAGTGGAAAACCACAAAAGCCATCTGCTAAGGATAGGGGACCAAGTAGTAAAGCTGCAGTTGACGGTGCTCATGAGGTCAGGGAGCCTGGCACCTGGAGAGTGACTGGGGTTTACCGTGACTTGGGCAGGCTTCTGAGAAGCTGAGCACTTGAGGAAATGACTAAACGCTTACCAGTGGGTAGCCAGGGCACACAGACCACCAAAACCAAACAACTGTAACTCACAAGGCTGGCCCAAACCAGTGTTTTCTATAGCAGGCGTTCAGTACAGTGGTATCACTTCGAGCATCATGAATGCCACCAATCAAACATCCTGGTACTTAGGATGCAAAGGAAATAAGATTAGGTCCTGGACAGTGGGGTCTTCTAACAGATGAGATAGGAAAGGTCAACATAAGAGTGGTGGCCCAGCGTGGTCCTCCCCCCTTCTACCAACAGCTTAAGTCAGGCCGCCACAAGCTGCACACAACTTAGGGAGGAAGTTGGAGACGCAAGTTTCGTGCCTCACTTGGCAGACCAGGACAGTGGATAAATATGTTTGCTCTCTTTGGGATTTTTTTTTTTTGCCTGCCAATCCAATTGTACAAATAATTTTGGCTCCAAACAAAACTCTTTCCCGACAGCCATGGAAACATGACATGAAATTTCTCAAGCGCAGTTTCTGATGAAAGCAAGGCAGTTATGCTGTCTTTTATTTAAATAGAAAACAGTTTCTATGGGTGGGTGGGGACGTTTTGCATCTGCCAAACAGATTAGCTGTCAAATCTTGGTTTTGTTTTCCCTCGGCTAAGGTGTAACTCCCCACATGTGGAAGGTGGAAGGGTAAAGAATGGAGGGGAGATGAAAGAGGCTGGGGGGGGTATCTGAAGGCAGAAAAAAATCATAGTCAGAAAAAAATCATAGCCAAGACAAGAGGAGAAGAGAGAAGGCAGGAAGAAAGAGGCAAGCGTGTGAGAGGAAGGGAAGAAAGAAAAAGAATCTATTTTGCAATATTATTAAATGATTTGCAATAAAACTGGCTCAAGGCTTTAGGAATTTTTTTTTTGGCTTGAACCAATTAAAAATATTTTTAAAGACAGAAGAGAACATGAAATGGGATTAATCCTCAAAGACAAGTCAAGGATGGAGCCATGTCTCCAGCAAGTCTGGCAGCCACATGCACCGTGAGATGCCGGCAGCCATCCTCATTCATCTGGTTTCAGCGCTGCTGGGAGGTGGGGCGGGCACACAAAGCTCCACTTTCTTTTGGACCCGATGAAATAGTTTGGAAAAAATACATTGAAGAAAGAGAGAGGGAAAAAAAAAGATTTACTTGCCAACAACCCACATCACACATACTTCTCTGATCATCCAAATATAAATAAAAATATAAACTCAGCAATGGGAAAATTCATGTGAGTCCCGGTGGTCCGCAGAGGCAGAGGCAGAGGCAGAGCGGGATCCCAGCACAGCCTCCGTCAGGGCCAGCTCAGGGGGAGGGGAGGCTGAAAACAAGGGAGTGGAGCTCCTCAGCATGGCCCTGGTAACCAGAGTTCCGGGCTGCAGAGACAAGGACCCCTGCCCTGGGGACAGAGGTCTCCTGTGGCCCTCCTTTCTCACCACACGCTTGTCCGGGTTGTGAGTCTCACCAGCACTGGCTTTCCCTTGAAGGGTCCAGTGGACATCTCCAAGTCTTCTAACAGATTTATATACTCGGTTTGTGTGTGCATGTCTATAGGGACAGCTCTCAGGAGTCAGTTGTCTTCTGCTGGCTTGTAGGATCTGGGGATTGAACTCGAGTGCCAGGCCTGCCTGCAAGTGAGGCTACCCACTAAGCCATCTTGCCAGCCCTCCATTTCACTTATACAAAAGTGTAAAAACACTTTTGGCTTCCAACATTTTTTTTTCTTAAAGCTCTTCTGTATTATCAACCTGTTTTTACACAAATTCCTTCTTCATTTTTTTTCTAATTTATGCCACAATCTCCTCATTAAAAAAATATTAAAAAATAGTTTTAGTGTTTGTTTAAATTATCCAATTTATTTTGTTTAGTCTTCATTAAACTCTGCAGAGACTTACTAGAACAAAGATTGGAAGACTTATTTATGATAAGTTTGGGACCAGTAACTTCAATTTCAAAGCCATCTGACCAGCTCTGTGTATTAGGATTAGCCAGAATTAGCACAAAGGCATAAGAGAGTTAGTTGCCATTGCAGTCTAGGGGAAACACAGAGGCCACAGGACACTTCATACTATAAACAACGACTAGCACGAACCTGAAGGAAACAACGGCTTAGGGGTGAAGTGAAAGCCCTTGGAAGGGAAAAGAACGCCCTGAGGAGGTGCTAGCACTTCCTGAATCCAAGGACACTCTTGCCCATGAAACTAAGTCTTGGTGGTTGTCACCTTCCTAAAGAACCAGGTCACTTGCTTCACTGGGAGCACGTGTTTCTGTGAATTAATGCTTGGACTGCGATACAAATGTCTAGGTGTTGCCGTGCCTAGAGCTTCCAGATGTGCTAGAGCTCCCAAGGAAGTGCGGCAGCCTCGCTCACATTCCTAGTGATTCTTCTTCTTTTTTCTTTTCTTTTAAAATTTGAGACAGGGCCAGTCTCTCACTATGCAGCCATGACTGGTCTGGAATTCAACAAGTAGAGCAAGCTGACTCTGAACTCACAGAAATTCACCTGCCTCCGCCTCTGGAGGACTGAGATTAGAGGTGCGGGCCACCATGCCTGGGTTAATTTTAACTATATTTCATGGGTATGTATGTTAGGAGTATCTATTTAGTCCACAAGAAAGAAGAGTTAGAAACCTGGGGTTGCACCACTATCCACCTATTGTGATTTGACGGCTGCTGGGAGACGGAGAGCTGGCTTTCTTTAACTGTGTGACCCTTGGTAGGTTGACCACACTCCAGGGCAGGCCCCACTCCCAAAAGTAGCTGGAAAACACAAACAGAATTTGAGAAGAAGAAGAAATAGTGGAGGAGAGAAGGAGGAAGAGAGGAAGCAAGATGACAACTTGTAACTGGGACAGGGAAGTGGGGTGGCGAAGGATCAGAGAGGACCTGGGAGAGTCAAGTGACCATGACTCTCAAAATGAATTAAAATGTAGCTCGTTTTCCTTTTGTTTATTTGTTTTAATCTGGGGCTATGAAGTTAGCTTGGTGGCTAAGAATGACTACTGTTCTTGTAGAGGACCCAAGTTCAGAACCCAGCACCGATACTGGGTAGCTCACAACCACCTCTAACTCTAGCTCTAGGAATCTAAAGCTTCTGTGGGCACGTGTGTGTGTGTGTGTGTGTGTGTGTGTGTGTGTGTGCGCGCACACGTGCACACACGCACACACACACGTGCATACGATAAGTCTTTTTAAAAGGCAGTTAATGAAGTTGAAGAAGTGGCTCAGTGGTTAAAAATACCAGCTGCTCTTCCAGAGGTCCTGGTTCCAGTCCTAGCACCCATGCGGTAGCTAACAGCTATCTGTAATTTTCTTTGGGGGGGGGTCTAGTGCCATCTACTGGCCCCTGTGGGTACTGCATGCATATGGTGCACAGACATACTTGCAGAAAAAAAGGTTTATACATAAAAACAAAATGAAGTTAAAAATCTAAGTCCTGACATTTTGATGTGCCTACAGTAATTGCTTCGTAATCTACTTTTCTATCCCCGTAATATTAGAACTGAGACCTAGGCCAGCAGAGAAATTCCTACAGCCTGAATACTCTGCTCTGATGATTCAATATTTTATTTCTTAAAATTCATTCATCTAAACAAACAAGCACCACGTAGTTTCTCTTTTTTGCTGTTTCTGTTTTTTGAGTCAGGGTTTCACTGTGTAGTCCTTGAACTATCTCTGCCTCCCAAGTGCTGGGATTAACAATGAGCACCGCTGCCTGGATTAGCGCCATTTTCTTTATAGAAAAAAAATTGCTGTTTTCCCTGGAAGATATTTTTGTTCGTTTGTTTTGCTTACAGTTTCTGTCACTGTTAAGTCATGGTCCTTTAATTCAGATATGTTTTCTAGGTCTCAAACTGGTCACCAGACCCCCAAATAGCTGTAAGTCTAAAAGTAAGATCAAAGTAGAGATCACTAAATGTCCCGCATATACCAAAATGGGGTGTGAAGGAACTTGTCAACTCACTAGGTTGTCTCCTTTCCTCTTACAAGAGCCATCTTGCATTATCCCACCAAGTGGCTGGTGGTTTCAAACCAAACTGGTCAACCCCCCTCCCAACTTCAGCACAATATACTTCTGATGGCCCTCCCTTTTCTCTTGGGGTCAGTGCATAAATAGGTTGCTGAGTGCACAAAGAGTTGGGAGCATGAGTCTGTTGTGAGATAATCTTTTTATACACTGTGAAGATGTATCTCTGCCCAGGCACCTTCTGATTGGTTTAATAAAGAGTTAAACAGCCAATAGCTAGGCAGGAGAGGATAGGTGGGACTTCTGGGGAGAGAGGGGAATTTGGGAAGAATCAGAGAGGCGAGGATTTGCCAGTGAGATGTGGAGTAGGTCGGATATACAGCATGGAAGAAAGGCAACGACACATGGCAGAATACAGATTAATATAAATGGGTTAATTTAAGTTATAAGAGTTAGTTGGGATCAAGCCTAAACTAAGATCAAGTCGTCATACTTAATAAGAAATCTCCATGTTATTATTTGGGAGCTGGGGGTCCAAAGAAAGTTCTGTCTACATGAGGCTTTAAAGCTGTTCTTGGGGGAAAAAAAAGCCCTGTGACTTGAGCTCAGTTTGGTAAAAGTGACTGCTGTAAAATTGGACTCTTGACTATTGTGGACAAATATCCGCTGCTAAGAGGCTCTGTGTAGAGTTTACAGCACAGGTCTGTCTAGACACTTGTAACAAATTGCTGACACCATTTGAAGAGTCTACGAGAATATCAGCTAATCCTTATAAAGTCATGCCTAATTTACCTGAAGATAGAAGAAATTAGTTATGAGTTTGACCTAGGGCTATAGGCATTCTTCTTCTTCTTCCTTCTTCTTCTTCTTCTTCTTCTTCTTTCTTCTTCCTCTTCTTCTTCCTCTTCCTCCTCCTCCTCCTTCTTCTTCTCCTTTCCTCCTCCTTCTCCTTCTCCTTCTTCTTTTTAAACTAATATATTCAGCTCCTTGGCACCTTCTGAATCCAAGGATCTTTAGGTGCTTTTCTTGCTCACCTGGCCAAGTCAAACACATCATTACCACTAAAGGCACAATTTCAAACTAAGCCAGTTCTCCCTTTCCATGCTTTGGCTGCCATGGAGCGGTGCTGGCCTGACTTCAGCTGCAGACTGCCTTCGCCTCCTGGGGCAGCTCAGGAAGCCACCTGTGTTTTCTTTTCTCCCCCAGATCTTCTTTCCTCTGCCATCCCTTCATCCCAAAGCACAGGGCGTGCACAGGATTCCGCAAGTCAGCCAAGCTGCTTCACATTTCTTTTTTCAATTTGGAGCAAATGGTTCCCTCCTTGTTTTCTTTGGGAATCACGCAGAGCCTGTACCAGACTGGTGTGTGCTTGGGGTTGGGGATGATACTGCAGGAAAAATCTGTAGGACCCCTTTCTGAATCATACATTCCTCAAAGGCAAAGAGAGAAAGAAAGAAAGAAAGAAAGAAAGAAAGAAAGAAAGAGAGAGAGAGGAAGAAAGAAAGAAAGAAAGAAAGAAAGAAAGAAAGAAAGAAAGAAAAGTGGTGAGAAAAATCTAGTGGAGAATGGCATGAAACAACAAGACTAGCTTGAGTTAGGTTAAGAATTTGGTCAAAAGGATGGGAAGTGGTGGTGGGGCGGGGACTGAAGTGCTGGCTTAATGGTTAAGAGCACTGGCTGCTCTTTCAGAGGACCCATGTTCAATTCCCAGAACCCACACAAATATCTATAATTCTAGTTTGAGGGATCATGCACTCTTCTGGTCTCCTTAGGCACCAGGCATGCACACGGTATGCAGACATATACGCAGGCCATACACAGAAAAATAAAAACCAAAAAATTTGCTAGTGTTCATTATGGGAGAATCTGTGTCATTCCAGAAACTGTTCCTAAGTCTGTCTACCATGTGTTAAAGGCTTGAGGATAGAATGTAAAGATTCGAAACATTAAAGATGAAAGCAGACCCATACACATTCTTCAGGATTCAATTCCCGAGTCTTTCTTGTAATCCCACCCTCCAAATTTAAATATAACATTTCTAGCTTCTCAGCTCTCATTAAAATCTGCTCACATCTCTGTCTGACAACTTGGCTGCCACATGGAAAGTCATTTCCTCCACTAGACAGCAATGTCCTCAAGAACTGGGAGCAGATTCTGTGACTTACTGGAATTCACAACATCCCAGTCGTTAAGACACCAGCCTCCAAAACATCCAGAAAGAAAAGCCAGCAATGGGAAAGTCACAGTTTGTTCATTGACTTTGGTTTGACCTTGAAGCCTCTGAGGATAGACTAAGCAGTTGGTAAGCAGTGGATAGTTGAGAAGAACCTAACCTCAAAGGTACTAGATAATGAATCAAGGCAATGGAAAGTGTTTTAGGAAGAACATCATAGTGATGGCTGGGAATGAGAGAAGTTCTTGGGACTGATTGGCTAGCCTGTATACTTTCTTTCCTTTTAGCCTCTCTACCTCTCTGTTCTTAAAAACAAACAAACAAAAAAGGTTTAAAGAGGCTAGTAAATACAGCAGAAGTATAAATCAGAATTTAAAGTAAAAATCAAGATGTAATATATTATGTACATATTACAGATAAAATTCCAAAGCTACTCCTGACAATATATAGGTACCAAGCCAAGGAGGCTGAAGGAAGCTGGTGCCTTTACCCTCTCTCTCATAGGATGTGATGGCTATTCTTGGTGGTCAACTTGACTGCACCTGGAATTAACTAAAACACAGATGACTGGTCACACCTGTGAGGGACTGCCTCTGAACTGAATCATTTGCAGTGGGAAGATTCACTTCTAATCCCAGATCTTTGGAGTGGGAAGACACACCCTTAATCTGGGTTACACCTTCTTCTGGCAGCCTAAGTAGGGGACATGGAAGAAGGAAGCTTCTCTCTGCCTGCTTGCTCCCACTCCCCCAGCAAGTCCCTTCACTGGTATTAAAGCCTACTTTTTCAAGATTTTGGTGTCTACCTGAAGACCAGCTGAGACATCTAGCCTCATGGATTGAACAACTGTTGAATTCTTGGACCTTCTCTTGGTAGACAGCTGTTGTTCGGATACCTGGACCACAGCCTGTAAGCCATATTAATGAATCCCCTTTCTATATATACAGAGAGTCATTCTACAAGTTCTGTTCCTCCAGAGAACCCTCACTAACACAGAGTGACTAGAAAAATAAAGTCCCCCAAGTCCTTGTCTCCAGTGGACAAGCTCCATCCTCTGAAATCCAGGACACTGTGAGGGCTCAGTGGAGTTTACGGGCCCATAAAGATTGGGGAATACGCAAAGCTAGCTATTCTTCGCATTAAGATAAGCATCCTACCCAGGCAGTGGTGGTGCACACTTTTAATCCCAGCACTCTGGAGACACAGACAGGTGGGTCTCTGAGTCTGAAGCCTACCCTGGTCTACAGGGTGAGTTCCAGGACAGCCAAGGCTATATAAGGAAACCCTGTCTCGG
>NC_022010.1:55232871-55254744 GCF_000317375.1 Microtus ochrogaster
GGAGGGAGGGAGGGAGGGAGGGAGGAGTCCAAGTGGCATATCAAATATCAAGTCAGAGCAGGGGGGCTGAAGTGAGTTGCGGTGGGAGAGTACTACCAAAAAGCAAGGGCAGGTTAAACAATAAAGAAAATTCTCCACAGGGCACAGTGAGAGCGAACGGTTCCTCCCTGCACAGCATGGCAGGCGGGGAATGACAGGGAACTTCCTTCAGCCAATGACCTTTAAAGAGGCTGGACCAGGTTAGGGTGTGACATTTTGGGTACCCAGAGAAAACCTGCCAGCCTGACCAGGGCTCACTCTCTCTGGTTCCTGTGTTACACACCTGAGTTTGGACTTCCCGTTCCTGTTCTGTGAGTTTGCCCCTTATAATAAAAGAGTAACTGAAATCTTTTGGAGTTAGCATGGGATTCTTTGACTCATGTCTCCACCCCCATTTCCAGTAACAGGGGAAGACATGAGCAAGACTCTCGGGGTGATTCTCAACTTCTAGCTCCATTTTTACCAAGATCCAGAAGCTGGTGCTACCTGATCAGAAATCCACCACTCAGCACCCACACAGGAGTAACCAGCGGCCTGAGCCAGGACAGTTCTCCAGGGGCCTCCCTACCTCTGAATCTTTAAGCCAGATCCTTGACTCTCCCGTGAAAAACTCCCAGTGATCTCTAGACTGAAGCCAGGAGGCGGCATGTTGCCAGGTAGGCCAAACACACTTGGCTTTGTGTAAAGGTGAAGGCATGAAGCAGGGTCCCAAGCAGGCCTTAAATGCTGAGTGCAGTGTGTACGTGTGTATGCACTGGGACTCCCCTGCCCTGCCTTCGGGTGAACGCAGAGGGTGCAGAGGGTGCCACTGGTAATCCCATCTAGAGAGCAATCTCCTTGTACACCAGCCAATCAGCAGAACAGAGCCCCATTCTGCTCAGGAATGCGCTCTCAGAAACTTAATCTAACTGCTGAGTCTGGGCCAAACCTTCCAGTGGCATTAACCCAAAGATAGCACCCCTTTCTCTGGCCCCCAGGAGCCTTCCTGCCAGGCTAGTGATGCCTCCTTCAAGCCTGGGAGGCTGCCTTGCCACTCCACCACCCACCCACTACCTTCTCTGCGGGATACCTCCCCCTCCCCCAGGGCTCACTCCATCTCTCCAACTTCTCCTTCTTTCTAGTCAGGCCCAAACATTTCACTTTGGATCCATGTCTGAATGACAAGCCAATGGCTCTTGGGTTTCAAAGGAGACCAGTCCTGCTCCAGAACACACCTTTCAATTCCAACCACACAGTCCTTCAAGCACCAAAGAAAGCAGGAGCCAGGGTTTGTTCTGGTTTCTTGTTTCAGGTCAAGACTATAAATCAAACCACCTCACATAGGTATACTCTGAATCAAATAGAGAGGTCCGAACCAGACCACCTCTTTTCCAGCTGCCCCTTCTCCAAACAATAAGAGGTTCAGGCTGGCTCCTCATGAGTTTGAACAGACAATTATAGAGTGTCTTCAGGTCTACAGACACATGTTGATCATTTGCAGATAGAATCTCTCTCCTAGAGGCCCCTGCGAGGCACAGAGGTTGAAAGGCAAGTGTAGTACTGAACAGCGGGGAAAGAGCGAATTGCCCAGCCACAGGAAATACTTTGGTCCATTATAAGAGAATTCTACTGCAGGAGGGATGAGCAAACTAGCTAAGGACACAATAGGATATATTAGAGTGTTGGTTACATGATACACACATGCGCAGAAGCCCGTCGGTTGTCCACTGGGAGCCATACTCTGCACTTTACTGTATGCATCGTATACTCATTGAAGGAGAAAAGGCAAACTATCATATGGCCAAAGGAAAGTGCTTATCATACAGTGCCGAAAGTGAGAGTTAAGAATAGGATATGTATTGTCTAGCCATATTATAGCAGCAACATAAACATATGGGTGTGGATAAAAACTGGAAGAGTAGATGCCGAAATGACAATTGTGGCTGTGTAAAGATGGCAGACCTGAGGGCTACACTGCTTTTTACGTATTCCAGACTTTCTATAGGGCGATTCTAATTTTAAAATCAGCAAAAGAAGAAGTCAAAAATGTCTGATGCCAAGAAGTGTGATTCTGGTCTCAGCCACGCTTATTGTGATGATGAGATGATTCCCAACCATCTCCACTTCTTTCTCTAAGCCTTTCAACATCCCTCAACTCCTCCCCCACCCCCACCAGGCACAGCGGGAGAACAGCCCCAGGGGACAGGGGTGTTCGGTTCTCTCACAGTGACATCCTGTTAGGAGTCTGGGACCAGAGGCAGGGGGAGTCTTTCTCCCCTGATCCATGCCTCCCTACTCCTTGACATTCTACTCTCCTTTCAGAGCTCACATCTTGAGGGCCAGCGACCTCACTTGACTTCAGTAGACCCATATTGCAGAAATTTTCTCCTCTGAACCTAGGATGCTGGACAGCTCACTTCCTATAACCACATTACCCTTGAGGCCATTGGTGACGGTGACACAGAAGCTGAAAACAAGCTTGTCAGGGATAAGGGGACACTATTAAGTTATGAGTTCTAGAAGTCTCAAAGTTTATATCCAAATGCCTAAAGTTTTGACAAGTTCCCTGTTTCAAGGGTCCTGGATGGAAGCAATTCTTTGTTCCCTAGCTATAAGCCACGCAAACAAGAATGAGTCCTGAGGTGGCTCTGCTGGCTTAGGATAGCATTTGATTAGCAACTGTTAGGAAAGGCTCGTGAACGAAGGGCTGAAAGCCAGAGAGCAAATGTCCTATGCATGGGACACTGGGCGTCTGGTGGCAATCACATATAAAGGCAGTATGTCACACTGTCCCCACCTACCTCATGGGCTAATGTAATGAGTTGAGTAGGGTGCATGGAGTGTCAACTAGGGTTACCTGTCCTGAATGAGGTTCCTCAAGTCACTTGACCCTTACTTTGTTTTATTGGATCCTCAAAATGCAATCTCAAATTATGTCTCAGCTCTCGCAAGCATGAAAGAAACGTGAGCAGTCCTAAAGACCATGCGGCAAGAAGTACTGAGCCCACCAGAATTCTTTTCTGTGTGTGTGTGGAGGTTGGAGGCCACTTAGCCCTTAGCTTCCATATTGACCTGTGGACATAGGTTCTTTTAACGTAATCATCACAGAAACTAGAAATGGGATAACACTAATTCAACAGCACAGGCAGCATGCCTACAGACAGTGATTTACACTGAGAACAGCAATATGAGATAGGCAGACCCCTTAACAGAAGGAAAGAGAGAAAGAGAAAAGGAAAGAGCGTGAGTGTTGAGTGGGTGGCACCTCTTCCTTATCTCTCTTCTCTTTATCCATTTCTTAAGCGGTTTCCTTTGCATTTGCTCAGGAATTTATATTTAGGATCTGGTCAGGTGGCTCAGTGGGTAAATGCACCTACCATCTGTCAGGCCTGATAACCTGTGTCCAATCCTCTAGGGCTGCATGGCAGAAGGAGAGAGCTGATTCCTATAAGTTATCCTCTAGCCCCCACCTACATTGAGTGACCACACACACACATGCATGCACACACACGCACACATGTATGCATGCATGCACACGCGCGCACACAGACACGCATGCACACACACATGCATGCACACACATGCACACACATGCATGCGCATACACGCACGCACACATACACACACATGCACGCACACATGCATGCACACGATAATAAGTTTGAAATGATCTGTATCCCAAGCACTAGGAATATGCTGAGGCCGGGTTTGGCATACACAGGCTCCCTCCATCAAGAGAACCGTGACTGAAACCACTGTAATGAGGGGGTAAGAGGGAAAAAGCTGCCCAGAGAGCAGCTGTCATATCCTCCTGAAACAACCGGCCACGTGGAGAGGTGGTGTCAATTCTGGGTCCCCAGAACAGTTTACCCCCTGTAGACCTTGCACATATCACCCTGCTCGGAGGGGAAACTTCTCCAGGACACCACAGACCCTAAGACGGTTCAAGAGTGACCACTTGACTGAGAAGCTTGCCAGCAGTTGCTATGATTAACGATAGAGCGTAGGACTATGAGAAAAGAAAGAGTGGGGAGAGGAGGTGAGGTCATAACATGCAGCATGGCAGTGAAGTAGACTCACTGGCTAGTGTCACCGTGGCTGGCACACTGGCCACAGCTCCTGCGGGAATCCGAGCCACACACTGGTACCGTCCCACAGTATGGTTGTTGAGGGCAGCAATGACGAGGGTCCCACGGGTGACGAGGACACCCAGGGCATCATCCGAACCGTTGAGCTCCTTCCCGTTGAAACGCCAAGTTATATTCACCCACGGTGGCTCTACAACACAGCCCAGGATCACAGTTCCTCCAAGCTTCTGGACGGTTGACGTGGGCTGGACAGTGACCTGGGGAACCTCACCTGGAAAAAGAGCATCAATGTAACCATGAGCAGAGTTCCCCAAGAAACTGCAGCCACCACTACCTTGTGAGGCATCACCTAGGATTCGGCAACCAGACAAGCTCCCAGCTCTCCTTGCCCATTCCCCATTCTTCCCATTTCCAGAAAGTTCCCTTGCCATGTGACAAAGGCAAAAGCTCAGGCTCTAAAGTTGCAAAGACTTTGGCTAAATCCAGCACCACGACCTGTGAGCCATGTAATTGTGGCCTTTCTGTAAACTGTGGCTACCAATACTTGACTGGCGGCATTGTCGTAAGGCTCACAGAGTATGCAAGTGACCTACTCTGGGCTCTTACAATAAATGCACTCTCCAGGCAGCTATTTTTGTTCTTCTTCCTCTACTAGTAGCATATCTTTGAAATTACTAAAATACAAACCTATACCTTTCTGTCTTGTGTCCTCGAGTGTGCCACAGCCAGGAGGTCAGCAGAGATGTAGCGCTCTAAAGACACTAAGCTGCTTCAGGCTCCCATCCAACATTGAGGCAGAGCACTCCCAGGAGGGGCAGGCTGAGAACAGAAGGAAAACACTCACCCAGGTCAGCAAGGCAGCCTGCTGCAGCCAAGAGGAGCCCAATCAGTGCAACCGCAGGCTGCTCTCCTTGGCACGCTGTCATTTTCCCTCGCAGTATGGTGTGTCACAGGGGGTTCCAAGCTGAAGTCCCATAAGCTGTGTATGACCCTGGTAGAGCTACCACGCACTCCTCTGCAACTCTGTTGTGAGAGAAGTTGGGAGAATGGTCAGGATGAGACTATCTGGAGCTTGGACCATCCCTTAACTCCACTCTGTCATGCTTGTGGGCAGTGTTCAAAGTGGCTCTGCTACCAGAGGACCAGAGGGGCTCTTCGTGACATTTCTTATCCCAAGGGCGTGTCTTATCAGGGTCTCTCCTGAGTCCGGAGGTAATTTAGTCATGGAAACAGTGTTGACTGGGAATGACAAGGAGGACAGGGTAGCCCCAAGTATGGAGGGGCTGGGAACTACGGAAGAGCCAGGTAGTATCTCTCTGTGTGAGTGAGCGCAGACACTAGAACAGGCAAAAACCTCCTTCTCATTCACTAACAGAAGCTATGTATCCATGGCTATGAGTCATGCCATGTCGGAGTGCAGAACCCAGATGGACAAAGCTAAGTTTTTCTTTGGGGAGTGTTCCTCATTAATGCGTCCACAATCTCAGTGACCCCTGAAACCTTTAAGTCTCCCTTATACCAGTGTCACCTATGGCCTTAGGGACTCTCTTATTCCTGAAATAAACCTGCCTACTAAGCTTGTCAATGTCCTCTATTGCCCCAAACACAAAACAGACAATGGCCGCCCGTCAGCCAGGACTCTGAGCCTCCTCTGTGCACAGAGCCTTGTTTCACGTTTGCTTTCCCACTTCTACTTCTCTCTGCCCTCAGTGCTGGAATTCTGGAGCTTCCACCTTCATAACTCACAGGGCTGCATCTCTGTCTGGGACCACATTCCCCTGGAGATTCTGCAGGCACCGCCTCTCCAGCTGCCTGACATGCTATCAGCAGCCCTTCAACGCCTGCCTAAAGTCTTCAGTGCTCCTCTTCCACAGTTATTATTATCTCCATAGCTATGCTTCTTTAAAAGATGCTTCAAAATCACAAAGGCAGCTGCATACCCTGATATACTCTGCTGCTACTGCCAAAAACGTTTCCTTGTGTCTAAGCTTTCCACTGACGTATCTCTAGCATTACCAAATAAGGAATTCTGATGGATCAACCTTTACTAGACAAAGGCATCAAAATGAGTTCCAGGAACAAAGAGGCAATGTTCCAATGACCAGACAGTGGTGGAACACTGCCCCTCATACTGTGCATTTGGCAATATTTTTATATGAAGTAGAGTTGGAGTATGTATTTACTTATCATTTGTGTAAGGGCTTGGGACACATGCATGTGGGGGTTAGATCAACATCATATGCTCAATTGCTCTCTAGCTTTTTTTTTTTTCAGACAAGTTCTTTCGTTAAACTTAGAGCTCAGGCAGGCAGTTGTGGCACACACCTTTAGTTTCCGCACTTGGGAGGCAGAGGCAGGAGAATTTCTGAGTTCAAGGCCAGCCTGATCTACAAAAAGAATTCTAGGACAGATAGCCAAGGCTACACAGAGATACCCTGTCTCAAAAACAAAACAAACAAATAAAAAAAATCCAAAACTAAAACAAGGACAAAACCCTAGTGCTTTGGAATAGGAGTTTAAGATGTGGTACATTCGTTTATGCTGTGGAACATTTGCTTAATGAGGCAAGGATGTGTTGCATTCTTTTATGTTGCATTTCTTTCACTCTGTAGGGCTGTGATAGTTGCCTGTCTAAAACACCTGATTGGTCTAAAAAAGAGCTGAACGACCAATAGCTAGGCGGGAGGAAGGAGGGGCGGGGCTGCCAGGCAGAAAGAATAAATAAATGAGAACTCTAGAGAAGAGCATGGAAGGAGGACACCAGGGACCAGCCATCCAACCTCACAGCCAGCCACGGAGTAAGAAGGGAAGAAAGATAGGTGGAATAAAGGGAGGTAAAAAGTGCAGAGGCAAAACGTAAAGAGAAATAGGATAATTTAAGTTAGAAAAGCTGGCTGGAAACAAGCCAAGCTAAGGCTGGGCATTTTGTAAGTAAGACTAAGTCTCTGCATATTTATTTGGGAGCTGGGTGGTGGGCCCCCCCAAAGAGTCAAAAGAAAACAAAACCCAGCTACACCCTAGGGCTCGCCAATAGGGTAAACTAGCTGACAACAAGCCCCAGGAATCCTCCTGTCTCTGCCTGCCCGTTGGGGTCATAGATGGCACAGTGTGGTATCAGCTTTGTGTGCGGCCTCTGGGGATCCAAATTCAAGTCTTCATACCTGAGTAGCAGCAAGTATTTTACTGACTGGGCACCCCATTCCCAGCCCCATTCCCTGTGGTTTACAAGAAGGGTTTAATATAGATTTAAGCATAACATTAAAACATTGCAAGAGATTGGTGCGTGCGGAAAAATGTTATATACTCAAGAGGTGAGTGTGGACCTCTCAAGAGAGAAGAGTGTTCAAGAATATTACCAGCAGCACTTTATACAATTTTTGTGGCTTCTGATATTACACTATTCAAAGAGTTTTTTCCTTCCTTCCTCCCTCCTCCCCTCCCTTCCTCCCTCCCTCCCCCTTCCCTTCCTTCGTGTGTGTGTGTGTGTGTGTGTGTGTGTGTGTGTCTGTGTATGTGTTTACCAAGGCGAGATCTCTTGCTGATCCAGAGTTGGCCACTTTGGTAATTCTAGTAACCTAATCAGCCACTTTGATCTGGGAATCCCATCTCTACCTACTGAACACTGGCATTACAGAAAGGCTACCACTCCCGCATGCCTTTCTTATGTGGGTGCTGGGGTCTGCGCTCTGGCCCATCTCCCCAGCCAAGATCATATTTTGACTGTAAACAGAGGTCATAGTCTTCTTTTTGAGATTCTCAGAATGTTCCAGGTTTACAGCCGTGAGAGGGATATGGTTAACCTCAAAAGTCATATAAGCAAGCTTAGGCCTTAAGCACGGTTCGTTTTCAACATTCTTCTGCAAGAGATCTTTGCTAAAAAGGCTGAGCTGAGAATCTTGACACAACTAAAGGAATTACCCTAATGGTAAAGGCCAGTAGTATGGCAATATAATGGTTATTTCTGAGAGAGTGGCCTATGATCAAAATGTAATTCTTCTAGAACAATGGATGTAACAAGTGACTCTCAAATCTTGGTCACATTGGAAACACGGAGGGAAGGGCTATTCTTCCTGACGGAGAGTTTCTCTCAGCTTCTCCATCTGTGCTTTCTGGCTGCCCTCAGGTGGGCATTTCAGGCCTTCCAACCCAACCCTGCCATAGCCTCTTGCCCTGTGCTTGGGACTTGCCTAGAGCCTTTGCTTGTCTGAGGCTTTGGCTCTGGGCTCCGTCCACCCTGGCTACTGTGAGGGTGCAGAGGAACACATAGGTTCCACCCAGTGAGTAACCGCAGCAGGAGTTTTTGGTCCTAACCCACCATGAGGGAGGCTCATGGCGTGTTCCAAGATGGAATTCTTGCCCTTTGAGGTTCACGCCCACCCTTTGCCAGGATCCTACGAGCTCTCTCAGTTGTCCTAGGGAGCAGACAGGGATGTTTTCTGTTTGACAGAAAATTCTTAAGCAAGGCTTGAAAAGTCCCCTTCTGACATTCTCAATCATTTCCTGCTGCAGAGAAGCTTTCTACTCCCGTTTTAATAATCTACTAAATCAAAGGTCTGTTGCTTGTGAGGTGAAACTCTGGAGCATGCAATGCTCACACATAGTGAGTGTTGCCAGACAGTGGATGGGTGAGAGCCTCTGCCTGCTCCTGCTCCAGAGACCAGGCAAGCTCTGCACAAGATGATTCCTCTCAATGGCACACCGGCCTCGTGACGTAGGGACCATTATCTCTACTTTACAGGTGCAGAAACTGAGTCCCAGAAACGTAATTGCTCATGGTTGTGAAACTGTACGCCTTGGATGAAAGCCACGTGGTCTGCCCCCAGAGCCCTGTGCTTTCTGCCATGATGGCATCTTTCCTATAAGGGCTGTATACCCATTGATTTTTTTTTAACGGATTTGGAATAAGAGTATGGCCAGACAGTGGTGGCTAGAGGAAACACCTTGCCAAAAAGTATAACTTTCTGTGTCCTTTCGTTTTCCAGATTATTGTTTTTCAATTCTCAATCGACTTTTTCCCAATGAGACGATGTATTAAAATAGAACCTTGCATGGGTCCCCAGTTACAGGATTTCTTTCCTAAGGGGACTCACTCATTCATGGCATGCCCCAGTTTCCCCAGCTCCTTAAGGAGATTGGCAGCAAAAGGGCGAAGGGAAAGGGCATAGGAACACGAAGCAATAGACAGTAAAGTGGGAACAGCAGACAAAGCAGGCCAAGGGCTGTTTCTCATCTCTGCACAGAGTGCATGGAGGTGCTTGGGTCGTAAAATGGACAAAGGTTTTACTGAGGCATCTCAGCCCAAGCCCCCTACGGCTTTAGGAGGACAGGCCAAGCAGTTCCCATCACTTCTGCACCGTTGGTAATTTATACAGTTCAAAATGGAAACAGCCCTCGCTCCCGCTGCCAGCCACCGTCCTGCTAAGAGAAAAAGGAGAAGAGACTGTGGTAGGGGAGTGAGGGAAGAGAGAGGTAGCATGAATTAGCTGACCCCAGGGAGGAATTCTGGGGTCTCGTTTTGTAAATGGAGGATTGTGACGGGGTGTGTCAGGGGATACACAACAACAAAAAGACTGTGTGGCGCTCGAGTTTCTTTCTGGCTGGCTAGGGAAACTGAGTAATCCAAGTTACTCTCTTCTGAGACAGGGTCTCACGCCACAGCTCAAATTAGCCTGGGGCTTACTATGTAGGTCAGGCTGGTCTTGAAGTCAAAGCAGCGGTTCTGCCTTGACTTCCCAACACTTTACGGGGTCTTACAGGCATGAGCCACCATATCTGGCTTAGATTTATTTTACTTTTTCTTTTCTTTTTAATTTATAGAGCTAGGTATTGAACCTAGGGTCTAACACATGACAAGCCTGTTCACTACCATGGAACTGTAGTCCCTCGATTCTCGGCTTTTGTCTGTGTGATTTGGGAAGTACTGGTGACAGAGCCCAGTACCTCACCTATTGTGTATTGGGGGGACTTCACTGAGCCTTCCTAGACTGAGATCCCTATTGTACTTTATGGCGTAACAGCACCGAAGATATGAGTATTACAGGATCTTATTTAAGACACATATGCACGCCTATACATATACATATATCTGTTATGTATATGACAGGAATATAAATATACATATATACGTATATATATGCAAGGCCTGAGATGGAGGACCTAACGGCTGTGTCATTTGCCTCCTCTTGGGACGAGTGAGATGTTTTCAAAGTTGAAGGAAGACACCAGCAAGGCCTATTATTTTTCTTGGCAATATGAAACTATGTCTGGATCCACCTTATTTTCTTACGCGTTTTCTCAGAAAAAGGAGAGATTTTTAAAATAGCTAAAGAAGACAAATGGGAAAATGAATTCTAGCCCATGAGGACTAGCCGTTCGCCATTTTGAAGGATGATCTTCATACAGAAGTTGGTCCGAGCAGCTTCACTCCTGACATACACGTTTCCCACTGAAATAATTGATTCCTGGCAGCCGTTTCTGAAGCCGTCCAAAAGAAACAGCCAAACACACATTTCTGGAGTTGAGACCATGCATGAGAAATTGTGGCCTTGGACTATTTATTTATCTTTCTTTTTTTTTTTTTTGAGGAAATTAAAAACAACAGAGTTTGTCATCAGGAGGCAGCCAGCCCCACTCCTTCCTACGAGGCTGGCTGAGCACAGGGAAGTATGCCTCTCTTTCCACCTCACCTGCTCAGACACAGGTCCTCTGCAGGGCCTGGGTCTGCACCCATGACAGGAGGGGTAATCAAGCAGATCACGTGAGCCGCCTCAGGAACGAATGACTAGTAAGGATGAGAACTGGCAGAGTCTTTTGTTCTGCTGCCCGAGAAAGGCTGGACAATCAAGCTTATCTGCCAAGGTACAAGTTTCGACAGGCTTCCCAGTTTATAGAGTAAGATTCCGCATTCCCAGTGGTCTGTGAAGGTAGAGCGAAGCTTTCTTTACCCCGGGATTGAGACAAGAAGTAAGTGGGTGTAAGTGTTGATAGCCCCAGGTCTTAAGAGAGTAGAACTCCCAATCAAAAGATCACGCTGCAGGAGGCTTTAGGAAATCACAAACATTTATTTCTCGGAGGGATGAATACGTCAATCGAGAGAGATTTAGGAGAAGAAATTTTTAAAACGACTACCAAAACACCACGTATACACCCTTGAAAATACATAGTAAAAAAAGTTTATTTTTACTTAAAATGGTGTGCTTTACCCACAGACCTAATTAAAAGGAGACATTTTTTAAATTGAAAGGACCTCAGGAAAAATGTAATATGGCTTAGAATAACATCTAGTGGTTTCCAGGCAACTGAATCTCCCAGTTAGTTAGGTCAGGAGACGGGAACTACAAGTTTTCAGAATCTCCATTCAGGGCTCATCTTGGTATCCAGGGCCACCCCCTACAGGGATTCAGAACTGGTTATAACTGTTTCTGTATCTGGTTCCTTATACATACAGATAATATTGCCATCTGTCACAGTGATGTGTGTGTGTGTATGTGTGTGTGTGTGTGTGTGTGTGTGTGTGTGTGTGTGTGTGCAGCTGGACACCTGTATCAGGTGTCTTTCCTTGGTCACTCGTCACCTTCTCTGGTTTTGAAACAGGCTCTCTCAATGAGCAAGATGCTATCTGAATCCACTAGGCTGCTCAATGAGCTTTTTGGATCAACTTATTTCCTCAGTGCTAGCGTTACAGGAGTGTACCAGACACATACATGTGTGATTGCGCACACCCCCCCCCACGCACATGGCCAGTGTGTACATGGGTTCTGGAGATATAGACTCCGGTCTTATACTTGTGTGGCAGGCACATTACAGACCAAGCTATCTCTGTAGACTACACACCAAATTTCATCACTCTATAATCACAGACATACTAAATCTATAACAAGCTCCCAAAGTTCACTGCACAAACCCTCTTTGATAAAAGATGATGACAATGCTCTATAGTTGTGCTATCCCAAACAACAGGTGACAACCAGCCACCTATCAAGTTGTACAATCTGGCTAATGTAACAACGAAACTAGATCTCAGGTTTGCTTTACGCGATCATATAGGGCTGGCAACTATGACGTTTGCTGACACAGTTCTAGATCTGAATGTCTTCTAGACCTCTAAGATCCCTCCGCCCCTCCCACCCTCCCTTTGTTTCATTCCCCTTTTGTGTGCTGCTGGGGTGCATCTGTGTGTGGGGTTGCACATGCATGTGTGTTCATATGTATGTAGATGCCAGGGAACAATGTTGGGTGTTGTTCTTCAGGGACCGCCCACATTTTCTTTTTTGAGGCAGAGTCTCTCACTGACCTGAAAACCCTGAAATAAGCTAGTCTGGCTAACCAGCAGCCCCAGAGACCCAACTGTCTCCTATTCTCAGTGTTGAGTGGGCACCAATACTCTCGACCTTTTCTTTTTGTTTTTTAATGTGGGTTCTGGGGTTCAAGCCCAGGTCCTTCTTGTCTTGTAAGTAGTTTACTAAGTTATCCCTCTAGCTGCTCTTCCTCCCTGTGTGTGTGCCTCTGTGTGTGTGTATGTGTGCCTGTGTGTGTGTGTGTGCATGCCTGTGTGTGTGTGTGTGTGTGCATGTGGGCGCGCACGCGCGCGTGTGTGTGTGACAAGAACTTGTTGTGTAGACTAGGGCAGCTTTGAACTTAAGACATTCCTACCTTGGTTTCCCTACTACTTGGGGTTACAAATTTGTGCTACCATGCCCAGCTCCATTCTGTTGTCAAATAGGAAATAATTACAATGGTTAGATGTTCTCAAATAATGTGCTATGCTTTTGCCAGCTTCTAAACATATTTCTCTCTTAGTCTTTATCCGGATTTTACGTGTGAGCCTATTAAAAATCTACATGTACTATGATTTACACTGGGGGGGGGATATTGTCTATATATATCATATAGACAGTATAGAGACACTGTTAACTGTAATACATAGTTTCATTTCTTAGGAACTTACAGTCAAATTTGGGATATAAATTTACTAGTACCCAGCCAATACACCTGAGCTCTTCTCCATTTCCCAGACTCCTCTGCAGCTAACTGAAGGTCATATGACTAGCGGTGGCCAGTAAAATATGAGTAGGTCATTATGTCACATCTGGACTAGGCCAGTGATGAGCTAGAGAGGCAGGTCTGTTTCTTCTGGTGTGGTGACCATAAGTCACATGTTTCAGAGTGCACAGCTACATGATAGAAGGTGTGATATAAGAAGAAACAAACTTTCCTTCCTCCTGACCATTCAAGCTCTGGAATTAGTCTCATGCGCCACCCTCAGCCTTTTTTTTTTTTTTTTTATCCTAAAAGTTTGGCTAGTAACGGAGTCAGTTACAAACAGAAGGCGGTAAATGAGAGCATTTTCAGGAAAAGCTTTCTGGATATGTTTGGCCTGAGCTTGTGAGGTGGTGTCCATGTCAGAAAGAAGAGGCCATCTCCGTTAGAAGGCAAAGCTGAGCGGCGGGAAGCAGTGTTAGCTGTGAAGGCTGCTGCACCTAGCAATCAGGTTCTGGAAAGACTTTTCTGGAAGAGTGGTCTCCCACCATTTCCTAATGTATTCCCTTATGATACTAGAGGCAAGTATCCCTAATACATGCCTCATTTATCGGTGAAAACATATAGAGGAGAACTTAAAAAAAAAAACCACAACAAACTTTAGGTAAGTCTAATCATATCTGAATGACTCCTTAATCCTGACTGTTTTACAATCATTAGTTAATAACTTCTGACACCAGCTTGTTTGGGGTAGGATCACTGCCATAATCTCTTTCAAACAGTCTGCTTGAATGCTAATTATTTTGTTGACTTCTCATCAGAAGTGAGTGCCTTGCCAAAGCTCCCACCTCCTCCCATGGCCACAGAAAGGTCGGCTCCACTGTTGTCTCTGTTTGCATACACTTAGATGATCAGCCCTCTCTTCAAGCCAGTCTCTGTGCAGGCATCCCCTTAAGCCCCTTACCCTTTTGTGAGAATTAATTTAATTAAAACCAAATAATATAATCTGAAAATCCACTTAAGAGAGAACAAGCGAGCTGAGGAGACAATGAATGAGTGGCCGGGGTCCCCACTGGCAAGCCCTCTCTCCCCAGGAGATATCTTGGATACTGTGTAGACTTGTGACATTGTTCGGCAGCCTAAAGACATCGCCGTCAGTTCCTGGATTAAATGTCAGTGGCGGACGCCCTACTTCTCTTGCAGACAGAGAGAAATGCTGAGGGAGTTGCCACTTTCAAGGCCACAATGGAATTGCTCAGGCTCACCTTGGGGAGCTTATATCCCTCTTTGGAGACCAAGAATAAAAAGTGACAGATGGGACACTGAGACAGTCATGCTGTGAAGACCACGGTAAGAGAGTCTGAAATCAACACAAAGACAGAGGGAACTCATAACCCGTGACATTTGGGGCAGAGCGGTACGCCTGCGCTCTACGTTCTGAATCCAGTAAGACAAGCTGATAGCAAACCAAGGTCATTTACCTTCCAGGCAAGACCCTCCACCATCCTTGGACTTGCCTCTGAGCTCTTGTAAAATGCGACTCTGTCTGGCAAAGGAGGAAGACATTGCAAAGGAGTGACTTGTCCCCTTCCCAAAAATGGCTGAGGTGTGTGTGTGTGTGTGTGTGTGTGTGTGTGTGTGTGTGTGTGTGGTGTGTAGATAGATGGACAGACACCAGAAAAGGAAAATCACCGTTTTTTTTTTTCCTTCCACACTCCCATCTCAATCCCCTCACCCTTATTTCATATAAATTCAATTTGACAACCCTGCTAATTGGATAAGAACTCCTACGCTCCTAGGAGGCTGTTCCCTTTTCTTTCCTTTTACTTTTTCTTTCTCTCTTTTTGTTTTTGGAGGGCTCAACACAGGGTGATTGTGCCGTTCTTTAACACGAATTCCATCTGCTTTATTCCTCTCTTGCCATTCAGGGCTCCTTCTGAATATTTATGAAGCCTTCCCTCTCCCCCTCACTCCTTACTGCCCCACCTCCACCCTCCTGCCTCTCTCCCCTCTCCCCACAGGGCTCCAGCCTCCTCCCCTTCTCTAGAGCTGGGACAAAAAAAAAAAAAAAACTTCCAGTGCCTCCCCCCCCTTCCTTGCTTTAGATAAACACAGGCAGTGTCAAGTGTGAGGAGAAGGGGGAGGAGGGAGGGGATTCAACTGCCAGTCAAGCCCCTGGCCTTCCATGCGGCCTGGGGGCCTACCCTAATCTGCTGCATGCTTGCCATATGGGGGCTGTGTTGCCCCGGGAGACACTAACAGGCAGAACGGAGCTTAATAGAGTCCATATTCATTGTGATGCAGTGAGGTAGCTCAAGGCACCACTGCCCCTTCTCCGGTCTCATTCTCCGGTTTCTCACTTTCTTTCTGGTTTTCTTCTCTTCTTCTTTTCTTTTTTTCAAAAGGGGCTGGTCCCCAGAGAGCGCTAAGCGGGAGAGTACTGAACTGCTGGAAAGACTGGACCTAAGGAGGTTGGGAGTGAAGAAGAGGATGGTGGAGGGGAGGGCAGTTGAGAGGCACAGCAGGGACACACGGGAGCAGCACACACTAAGGACAGTGTGGGGGGTGACTGGGTAGTATTTAATAGTTATTTATTTTGACACCAGTGCCCATGTAATCAGTCCCATCATTCTCTTTCCCTACTTCCTGGCCATCTCAATCCCAATTAACTATATTCATTAAATCAATGGCAGCCCTTCTCCAGGGTGCCAGCCCTGTGACCAATTCCAGGCTCTTCAGATTCCCTTGGAAAGTTCTAGGTGTGGAAAGGTCAGAGGTCCCACTTATTAATGTTGCTTAACCATGTATCCGAATTTCAGCAAAAAAAAAAAAAAAGTGCTCATTTGCACTGACCAGATTCTTTCTGTTGCTAGCATTTCACTATATAGCCAAGGTTGGTTTCAACCAAGTGGTTCTCCTGCCTCAGCCTCCTGAGTGCTGAGACTACACGCCTGTGCGACCACTCTTTGCATTGTCTTTGCCTACATTCCTTCTAGAATACCAAGCTCACCCAAACAGGTACAGATTATGGTAATGTCTGAATGTAGTGGTGCGTTCCTCTAATGCCAGCACTTGGGAGGCAGAGGCAGAGGCAGAGGCAGGAGGATCGCTGGGAGTTTGAGTTCAAAGAGAGTCAGCTACATAGTGAGACCCTGCCTCAAAACAGAACAAAACAAGATTACAGGAACAGGGCAGCTACTGTTCAAGTGTCTGTGGCACTGAGCGCGAGCTTCCTTTGACACTCCACAATGTCTCGTGAGGTCGGCATGTCATCAGTCTGCTGAGGATTTATTGGTGGTGATTAAATATCTCGCCTGTGATCACACACAAGATAAACCTCAGGGCCAGGGTTTGAACCCTTGGTTTTTTTTCATTCTTCTGAAGCTTCATGGAAGAAGTTCAGGCATAATAATTCAGATGAGTCTGGCGTGGATTTAGCAATTAATATCATAATTACAAAGATCAAGTAGCCACAGGAAGATAATTGTTTCTAAGAGGAGAAAATGATGCCCATCCCATTTTGGGAAAGGAGAGTGAGCATCTGTGAAAGGCCATGGAAGGCTCGAAAACCAGGTCACTGGAAGAGGAAGAATTATGAGTGATGTTTTAACCCTTTGAGTTCAGTTTCAAAAAGACGGAGAAAAGAAAGAAAAAAGGAAATGGGCAAACATACCCACTTTGATAGCTCCCCAACTTGGAACAAGTAAGCGTGGTTCAAAGGCTGCATACAGCCTTCCAGGTTCTTCGCGCTTGGCCTGAAGTCAACCTCTCCCGTGACTTCCTCCCACTGCCTCTAATCTCAGCAAATTGCATTTTTGCCTTCTGATCCTCCATGCGAACCACTGCCCCTTTTCACTTCATCCCTGAGGAACCACTCTCCCTAGAGCGCCTCTTCTTTCTCTTTCACAAAGCCTCCTACAACGGTCCCTCCATCTATCTTCTGAAGAGGTTTGTGCACCTGTTCCACTCCGTGATGATTTACAAGTTTTGATGAGTGTGTCTGTGGTCCTTGACACTGACTATAAACTCCCCAAGGCCGGGATGTCTCAAACGCATCTTAGTATTCCTTGGCACTTCCCGTGGTCATCCTTGCTGTTTGCTGAATGGAATGGTTTGATCCAGTGAGAACACTGAGGTGGAGGAGGACTGTCGAAAGGGATTTGGGGACTTGAGAGTTTTCTTAAGAAGAAATATCAAAAGGTCCCAAGTGGATAGCCACAGGTGAGCACTAGGGAGGATGTATGCCCCGTAAGGATGAGGCTGCAGCCAAGCAGATTCTCCCGTGGCTTGTAGCCTTCAAGGAGCTTCTTTTTTACCACCCTTTGCATCTCTCCTCCTTGGAAGCTCCTGGCTTGCTGCAGGACTGGCCATAATCTCATCTGATCTAGGACAGAGGCTTCAGGAGCTGCTGAAGGGCGCCCTCCGCTTCAGGCTAAAGGAGATTTGCAGAGAGGGAGGAATAAAAAGCTGTTGAGTCAGAAAGAGAAAGACAGGTCCAGGCCTGAGGAGTTCAAGAAAAGAGCATGGGGAGGGGAAGGAAGATGAGAACGGAGACGTGGGAAAGTCAGCTAAGTAGATCGGGCTCTTAGGATGTACTTAGCCCAGCACTGGGTGCCGTTGAGAACTGAGACGTGGGAAAGTCAGCTAAACAGATCGGCTCTTAGGATGTACTTAGCCCAGCACTGGGTGCCATCTAACCACGTTCACTTTCATATTCCCCACCCAGGAATGCTCCTGTCCCCAAGTAGAGGCCTTACCCTAACAGTTATGGCATAAGGACTTTGGGGCTCATCTTAGATGTTTACTGTAGACCAAAGCTTCTCTGCTCGTGACAGTGTTGGAACTCAGGGTCAACACCAAAGAATGTCCCACCCGAGGGTCAAGTATGGACATTACTGTTTCTACCCCAAAATGTCCTATAAGATAACCTGAGGTTATTTCATCCCTTTGAGTCTTGGATGACTCTCTGTGAAAATGAGGGCGAGGACTTAATGTGCAAAACGGGGCCTGACACAGCAGTCACACAGTCGGTTTGGAGAGCGGGGGTCATGAACTTTCTGCGGAAATCAGTCACCGGAGATCTGATTTCACACAGTGGCGTTGCCACCTGCTGGACTTTTCAACTAACGTCATTTCAGACCAAAGACACGTTGCATGTTTCACAGTTCCAGACATATACAATGTGCGGCTTTTGCTCTGGGCTTGCGGTCTGTACACAGCCATGCCGTGGATGCCACGGCTGTTCTTCACACATGTGTCTGTAGGTCAAGGAATGAATGGGATGGGAATGGCGATGCATTCTATATGATTTACAGAACCTCCCAGAAGCCCTATTTTTGTCCCGTGGATATGTGCATGAGTGCACGGGTGTGTGCGTGTGCGTGTGTGTGTGTAGATGGAAGGAATCTCTGGACACGCTCTCATCAGTTTCTGAGGCTCAATCTCCACCCAGACCTCGTCAACATTTACTATAACAGAAGCTAGCAACCTTCCCCCTCCACACACTTCCCCTTTCTGCACACTCTTGATGATGATAATGACATTAATGACCATAATTTCTCCACAGAGTGTCTCTACTTGTTCAGAGAGAACAGAGAAGATATCCCCACCCAACAGACGGCCACTTGGCACCAGAAAGTAAGGTGGTGTTTACAGAGAGGAAAACGTGACTGCAGTTTCTCTGCAGAGTCCATTCCCAGTTCCAGAAAGGAACTTGCTTCTGACCTCAGCAAATGCACACAGCCACAGGGAAAGGCACACTGGTACAAAGAAAAACACCCTATCTGTCCCATCTATGTTTCTTTTTTTAAAATATTTATTTATTTATTTGCTCATTATGTACACAATATTCTGTCTGTATGTCTGCAGGCCAGAAGAGGGAACCAGACCTTATTACAGATGGTTGTGAGCCACCATGTGGTTGCCGGGAGTTGAACTCAGGACCTTTGGAAGGGCAGGCAATGCTCTTAACCACTGAGCCATCTCTCCAGCCCCCCATCTATGTTTCTAAAGACTGGAGGTGGCCAGGACTATCCCTCACAACACAGTACTTGGACAATTCAAACACTATAGTCCCTGGAGAGGAAACAGGTACATACACCTCAAAATCTCCAGATGCTAAAAGTAGACAAAACTACAAAGGAAAAGCTATTATTCTATAGCCTGGATAGACAGTTTTTTAAAAAAGGTGAAAGGCAACCCTTCTGGGACCTTCACTTAAAGCAGACCTTGAAAGCTTAAAGCCCTATCTCTCAGGGCAAAGGAATCCATGTGGAAGCACAAACCCTACTGTTACACACAGGCTGAGAGCAAGCCCAACACACAGTTTCCCCCTGCAGCCGCCCAAGGAAGACAAGGAAACCCTGAGAACAGGGTGCAATTACCCCAGGAAATTCTCCTAGGAGTGTGCTATCACTCAGCCATATGCAGGACCTCAAGGAAGGCGCTTCCTCCAAACCGTGCAGAAGGGCTTGGTTCCTAAGTGGAGTAAGAAAAGCAAGGACATCCTGTTTAATGCTCACACTGAGAAGAGGTTACTGCTGGTAACCACATGTCACCCCTGCCGAGAACAGTAAAGCCCTGGGGTGGGCCTTGGGCAGGATTGAACTGCAGTCCAGCCAACTTGCAGGGAGCTCTGCATGTACTGTATGGAGGCCCGAGAGGGACACGGAGAAAAACAAGGCAAGCCTCTCTTCTAGCATATTTTGGTTATTCCCAAATTAAAATGCAGTGTGGATGGCCTCGAGGAAGACGGGTCACAAGAGAAACTGGATTATCTTGTGCACTGATCACTAAATGCAGGGATCAGGACCAGTCACAAAGGCATCAGAAGAACGGATGATGTGTGAACGCGTGTTCCTGTCTGCGCATGTGTGCACACGTGTCATGGGCATGCACTCATGTGTCACAGAGCAGGGAAAGTCAGCTCTCAAAGACAGCCCTTGTCATGAATCACAGAAGAGACCTTCCTGCTGTCACCCACAGTCATCCCTTACCCAGTTCCAAGAAGGCCAGTGTGAGAGTGCCAGGACCGAGGCTGGGACCGAAGAGAAGTCCGTGTGGCAAGGTCTCCTGAGTCTCATCTTTACCACATACACAACCGACTTTCCTCCTTGACACCTAGTAAGCAGTGCTCAGCCAGTGTCCACTAAGCTGTGCGAGCCTCACATCCCAGGTTCTCCCATGGTCTACAAAGTTCAGATATATTGACCGCCAAAGAGAGGGCTTCCGCTGCAAACACAGAGCTGGAGACAGAACAAGGGAAGGAAGCCCTACTGCCTGACGTCATCCCCAGGGATTTGGTTCCTGAGCTCCAGCTCGCTGTGGCCCTTTCCCAGGGTGAAGTCAGGCAGTCCCCAGGCCTTCCCACCCTTCCCTGCAAGCTTGGGGTGGCTGGAGGGGGCACCTGAGAGAGGAAATGAGGAGAAGAACAAGAGGGCGGTAGATGCTCGAGGAAGCTTGTTTTCATTTGATAGAGATGTCAGGTATTCCCCACCAGCAGTTAGGCGCCCGGCTCTTCGTTCCTGTGGAACCCTTCACACAGTTAATTCTTTATGTCCTCCTGCCTGCTGGACCAAAAGCTCAGCAGTGGTGATGCTGTTGATCACACTGGCATCTGTAGTCACAATACGGTTCCAGGTATTTAGAAACCACCTGCTGAGCCAGCCAATAATGACTTAAAATGGAAGGTTATGGCTGGAGAGAATGACAATCATCCAAAACACGCAGAGGACTCTGGGAGACTGGGAGACTGAAAAGGTGGTGGACATATTGTTGGTCAGGCCACAGTAGCTTGCCATCACTTCCTATGCCCTTTCCTCACACAGAAACCAGGCTTGCTCGCGTGGCTCCAAAAGCTCCCAGGTTCTGTGACCCAGACTGAAGGAAGACCAGTCCTGTCTGGTTCTGGGGCTGGTTCAGACAAATGCCAGGCAAGACCAGCCCCCACCCCCTCACCCCGCTGCTCACACGCCTCTGCATGCTTGAAGGCCATCTGAAGGATTCAAGAGCTAATCCTGAAGGTGAAATGACCAGGCTGCAGAAGGCATTTGGTCTTGAACTTTACAGCACTGACAGAGAGACAGAGGTGTTCCTCTCCCTTGTCCCGAACTGGTAGAGGAACTGTTTGGTACAGAACCATAAAATCTATCGCATCCCGAGATAGTGAAGGTAATACAGATTGTATTAGTAAAGCTTCTAAAATAAAACAAAGGAAGTACAAAGTCGGGATTCACTAATGGACTGTGAATTTTGCAAACTGATTATTTTCATTAATATCATTAACACCTACCTACCCCCAATATTCTATTTGTGTACACCCTCTGCCCTAAAGACAGACAGACAGACACACAGACACAGACACACAGACACACACACACAATGGAACTGAAGTTCTGGCTAGAGACAGACAGACAGATAGACACACACACACTGTGGAGCTGCAGCTCTGACTGGAGACAGATAGACAGACAGACAGACACTCACACACACACAGTAAAGCTGCAACTCTGACTGGAGACAGATAGACAGACAGACACTAATGCACACACACATACACACACACAGTGGAGCTGCAGCTCTGACAGGAGACAGACAGACAGACATACACACACACAGTAGAGCTGCAGCTCTGACTGGAGACAGATAGACAGACAGACAGACAGACAGACACTAACACACACACACACACACACACACACAGTGGAGCTGCAGCTCTGACAGGAGACAGACAGACACACACACACAGTAGAGCTGCAGCTCTGACTGGAGACAGATAGACAGACAGACA
>NC_022010.1:55254904-55287255 GCF_000317375.1 Microtus ochrogaster
AGGAGACAGACAGACACACACACACAGTAGAGCTGCAGCTCTGACTGGAGACAGATAGACAGACAGACAGACACTAACACACACACACACACACACATACACAGTGGAGCTGCAGCTCTGACAGGAGACAGACAGACAGACACACACACAGTGGAGCTGCAGCGCTGACAGGAGACAGACAGACACACACACACACAGTAGAGCTGCAGCTCTGACTGGAGACAGATAGATAGACAGACAGACAGACACTAACACACACACACACACACACACACACACACACACAGTGGAGCTGCAGCTCTGGCTGGCAGCCATGCTTTAGAATCATGACAGTTTACTCTCCCATTTGACCTCACCACCGCCCTGATCCCCACCCCCCAAAGCATACACACGGAGTTCCTTGTCCCACCTCCTTTCTCAATTACCAAGCTCTTTTAAACTGACTACAATTTAAATAAATACCCGTGTGGAAATGTGGAGCAGGCTGCAGCCATCTGCCAGTAAGTCAGTCCCTGCCTTCTGCTGGAAGCCCCCACCTCACCCTGCCAGCTCTCCACAACTTGCGCAAAGTGCTGAGACCTTAGTGCGAGGCTGGCACATGTAGAGAAAACAAACACAAAGAGTCTCGCAGCTGGACCGGGGGCCACTGTTTATGCAGGAGAGTACCTGGGGAACTGCAGCAAGGTGTTGATGGGAAGAGCAAAGGGGGCGGTTCATTCTCATCTCCAGCTCCTAGGATGCCCTGCAGAGGGTCTGCCATACCCTGGTACAGGGCAGAACAGCCAGCTGTTGTGGGTGGGAATGCTGCTGTAACTGTGACATCGTGGAGGCCAACGCCTGCCATCTTGCCCACTGTTAGACCCCCAGCAGCCATTGCAGTGCATGGCTTGTGACAGGAGCACAGTGGCTATTTGCTGATGACACGGACAGATGAGCTGTTTTCTTCCCTGTATCACAGGTCACGGACTTGTGGGCAGTGGAGGAAAGTGGCTGCCTAAGACAATCCGAAACCCTACCAAATGTTAAACAATGTTACAGACTCGTACCAAAAATAATTTAGGGAAATGCTATGTATGGAAATCCAGTCAGATTTCTTTACTGCGGGCATTTCAGAACCTTTAATTTGCTGTTATACAGCATGAATCACCAACGTAAAGTAGGCACCGAGTCTGTAACCACAAGCTTGGACTTACATGACCTTAAGCCTGGGAATTATTTGGAGTGCCATTTTTTTTTTCTTAGAGTACTACTAGTGATGAGGATTTTTGCCAAACACGCTTTTCGACCTGCTGACTTAAGATCTTGGAGATCCCATTTTGAAAATAAAATATATGGAAGTCTAACATGTATTTGCTTGGGATGTCAAAGGAAAGTGGCAAGAGACAATTTTAACCTAATCAGTGTTAAAACTAGGAGATTTATGCTTTTCACTTGAAACAACAGAAATAGTCCAAGTGGGTTTGTATTATCGCCTCATCATCAAAAAGACACATCTGGGAAAAGCCTGTCCCAAGGTACACTGTGTCATCGCCGGTCTTGCATTTTCCCACAGACCTGCTGGCCTCATTATCCCTCGGACTCCAAACGTTGTCTGTCTCACTGTCACATCACGGTTTGCTGTGTTGGGTTCTCAACCTTGGGCCCTTACCAACTACTCATGAGCATCATCTTCCCTGGTTCCAGGGCTCTGTTGCTTCCCCGCTGCAAGGACATAGGTTTTGCAAAGAGGGAAAACAGGATCCTTAGCTTTGTAGTCATCTTTAGAGATCTTTTTCCTAACAACCCTGACTTTCCTTAGTAAGTTGTATAAAATAGAGCGTATAAACTTGGCCGAAAATGTCACGTTGAGCAAACTAGCATTTAGAGATTGAGTTTGAGGCTGAGATGTGGCTCTGTGGTTAAAGTGTGGCTGGCTTGCATGAAGCCCTGGGTTTGATCCACCATACTATCTGCATTCAGGCATGCAGTGGAGTATAGCTTAACCAACACGCCCACAGATAAAACCCTGCAATTCAATACCTGGTATTTTTAATAATAGCAATGCTTCAAAAATTACCTTTTGTGGCATACAATCTAAAACTGAACCCATATCACCTTTAGCTCACTTATTTGCATAATTATACAAAGGAGTTTATGACTCCCCTTAAAACTGTCACATATAATTTCCCACCAGCAATAACTGGTTATACAATGCAGCCGAGATGCTTACATCACTGTATGCATTCACATTTTGTAGACAATGGAAAGTATAACTTATATTTAGTATAACAATTTGCTGATTGTTAAAAGATACTATTTGGGAAAGCGTGTTAGGGATAAAGAATACATATAGCAATTTAATAAACTGACAGGAGGCAGGCAGGTTATAAGACCAAGGTCATTCTCACCTACACAGTGAACCCGAAGCCTGTCAGGGCCATGAAAAACCCTGTTTCCACCCAGCACTAGGGAGGCAGAGGCAGGCGAATCTCTGTGAGTTCGAGACCAGCCTGGTCTACAGAGCTAGTTCCAGGACAGCCAGGGCTACAGAGAAACCCTGTCTTGAAAAAAATAAAAAAAACAAAAACAAAAAACCCTGTTTCCAAAAACAAAACCAACAACAACAACAAAAAAAGACTGACTTTTGTGGCAAATCACTGATGTCTTACTGATTTATAATATGAATGTCATTGAGATTTAGTGGATGAAATTAACTGGGTTTTCATGATAAGCAGTTTATGATTAAAATACACATTCAGGATAAAAAGAAATTACTAATCAACATACAACCAAGACAATTATTTAACTGTTTTTTCAGTCAATAAACAAGGCAACCATCTCAAACACACGTGTGACCTTGTATCACCTCTAAATAACTCCAGGAGGTGGACAGTGTTCCCAGCCCCACGTGACAGACTGGAGCCACTCTGGCAGAGGGCTGACATCCACAGCAATATCACTTGAGGCTACGGATGGGCATCTATATCAGGCTTTTCAACTCTGTTCATTGATTGCCTCATCTAGCCAACTTTAAGAGCCCTGTGTGGAAGTCTCTGGCACGGATGTCCACGTCAGTTTGGAAAGAATGTCTTCAAGAAAAGCCCTGGCATGAGGCGAAATGTCCAGAATAAGGGGTTTTTGCACAAAGATGTTGCTGTAATGTTTTAAGGAAAATGTTTATAATTTTAAAACTAAAATCAATTTTCTCATCTTCTAAGCTGTTTTATTGTTTTATTATGTGTATGTGTGTCTGCACACATATATGTGGGTGCTGGTAGAGACCAGAACGTGCTGGATCCCCCGGAGCTGGAATTACAGGAGGTGGGTTGGAAATGGAACTCGGATTCTGTGGAAGAGCAGGAAGAGCTCTTAACTGAGGAGTCACCTGTCTTTCCAGGCCCCGGCTGAATTTCTTTCTGAGCGAGTATGTGTGTTTGGGTATGTATGTCCACAGGGAAACCAGAAGACAACCTCATGCCATCCTTAAAACACCTTCTCCTCCTATAATAGGGTCTCTCATGGGCGTAGAGCTCACCAATTAGCCTCAACAGAAGAGCCGGCAAGCCCCAGAAATCCTCCTGCCTCTGCTTCTCACACCTCCAGCGGCCTGACATTTTCACTGGAATTCTGGGCATTGAACTCAGGTCCTCAGGCTCACACTACACTTCCCAATTGCTCCCAGACACACAATTGGATTCCTAGGCACTCTTCATCACATAGAAATAAATATCCAAGAAGATGGCCCTGCTGAAAAAAAATCACCTATATCAGGAGTCGAGATGGAGATCCTCAAACTGGTCTCTGAACCTATAGGGCTGTTTGCTTACTGCTGGGGGCATGGGGGCTTGGGACCAAGGAAGATGTTAGTAGTGAAGAGAAGTTTTCAAACCGTCCATATATCTGAATGCCTGCACTTCAAAGCCCAAGAAGCCACAGGGATTCCCCTAATAAAGGCAAAAAGGAAAATTCCAGGGGTTCACAGATCCCTAGGGAGTGTGTCTGAGGGTTCCATATCCTTTGGGCCCCACTTGAGTTCCAGGCCTTCCTGGTCCCCACAGCAGGAGAAGACAACTTCCGCCCCCACATCAGAGCCCATCCCACTCCAGGAACGAAGCTGCCTTTTGCCCAACTTATACCCAGACTGGTTTCATCTGCTTCCAAATCCATTTTGTGTCTTAACTTCTGCCAAGAAGAAAAATTTAAACACGCGCGCACATCACGCTTGCATGGGAGGGGAGAATCAGCCTGGGACTTTAAACTGAAAAACACCAAGCAGAGAGGGAAGGGGCAGGCCGGCTGCGGAAAGTCAGGACCTGAAGGCTGTCCCTGGAGCCAGCACGCCCTTCCTGGAGTCTCTGCCTGCTATGTCCATGTCAGGGTCAGCTGTGAGGGGAAGACTTTGAAGTGTGATCTCACACAACCGTATTCACTTCAACTGTTCAACTCAGCCCTGCCTCAGAGCAGCTCAGAGTGGCCTTACCTCCAGCAGGAAGCAGATCTTTGTCCCCAACACTGGGAAGAACTCTGTTCCTTGCTTGCTCTCCCTTGGCAAATTCAAAATGAATCAAACGGTATTGGAATGGCACATGACTCGTGGTTGGTGCAGACACCTCACAGACTGCCTGTGGCTACACCATAAAAGAGGTCAGAGATGGAGTCTCCTGGAATTAACTTGCCCCACAAGTCACTCAACACAGAACACGGGTTACACCATGAGTCCTTAAAAGATGACAGGCTCTGAAGCCAGAGTTTAGCTTCTAGAGAAGGGACACGGCTGAGGGCGCAGTAGCACAGAGATAGGGACCCTCCCCTATCTCCTCCAGGGATTGAAGTTAGATGCTTAAGTCTGGGGACCAGAAAAACAGCTCTGCTCCGGAAATCACAAGGGTTTGTGAGGCTCAGCCAGTCCTGCCCAGGGTCCCCTAGAGTTCAGATAATGGCCCACCCCCACCTATGTATTCCTATTATCTACTACGCCAAAACATGGATTGTTGTGGACTCTCTGCTTATACCTACCCAGTGAAACCCACTGTCTCCTGGAATTAACTTGCCCCACAAGTCACTCAGCACAGAACACGGGTTACAGTACCATGAGTCCTTAAAAGATGACAGGCTCTGAAGCCAGAGTTTAGCTTCTAGAGAAGGGACACGGCTGAGGGCGCAGTAGCACAGACCACAGGTGAATCCCACCCGAGGGCCATCCATCCGTGGCCGGGAGATGAGAAGACATCACAGTCTGCTCTGGAATAAGAAGCTGCATAGCATCCACCTCTGTCCCACTCATACAGACCATGCTAAGGACAGTGGGGTCCTATGTGGAAAGAAAAGAAAAACTTCCACCAGGCAGTGGTGGTGGCACACATCTTTAATCCCAGCACTCGCATGGGAGGCAGAGACAGGCGGATCTCTGAGTTGGAGGCCAAGACTGGATTACAGAACAAGTTCCAGAACAGCCAAGGTTACCCAGGGAAACCCTGTCTAAAAAACCAAAAAAACAAACAAACACACACAATAAAAAGAAAGAGAGAGAGAAAAGAAAAAAAGAGAGAGAGAGAAAGAAAGAAAGAAAGAAAGAAAGAAAGAAAGAAAGAAAGAAAAACTTCTATCTTGATATTTGCTGAATCCTATGAAGAATAGGAGAGAGAAAAAATTCCAACTCCAAAATAGATACCTTTGGCATATTTCAGGTTAGGTTTTCAGAAAAACTGCAGATCTCCACAGACACAAGAATGTCTCCTAAAAGCTGTTCTGATTTTTGTTTTGCTTTTGCTTTTGTTTTCTTCTATAGTCTAGGATGGCTTGCAATTGCTGATTATCCTGCCTCAGCCTCCTCTGGAGAACCAGAGAGCCAGGATTACAGGCATGCACAGCCATGCCAAGAGATGCCCTTCTGCAAAAAGGAATGCTCATCTGTTTGCATTAGCAAACATTTTCTGCCAGGTACCTCACCACTACTAGGCGCTTTCCACAAGAAGGAGCTGAAGGACTGGCTAAGGGGTTAGCTGGGGGGCTGGCTGAGGGATTAGCTGAGGGGCTGGATGGGGGTCTGGCTGAGGGACTAGCTGAGGGGCTGGATGGGGGGCTGGCTGAGGGACTGGCATCTGCTCAGGCACAGATGACTGTGACCTGGGAGACTTTATCTGCAGGAGATAGTCCCTCCCCCAACCCTCCACAGTTGGGCTATCCCCTTCCTCAGGAGCCAAAGCCCCCTCTCCTTTATTACGTTCTACTTAAGTTCAGCAAGCATCTTGTCATCAGTGGGCCTCATCTCCAGCCCTTACAGGAACATAATAAAATCAGTCTGCTCTTTCTCATGTTTCTGACTATTGCTTGTCAGTTTCCTAGATGATGGGTATCAAACCTGTAGAGGAAAAATAAACTTACAATGTCTCTGTAAGTCAGTGGTTCTCAACTTCCTAACACTGTGACCCTTTAATACAGTTCCTCATGGTGTGGTGACCCCAACCATAAAATTATTTTTGTTGCTACTTCATAATTGCGTTTTGCTACTGTTAGGGATTGTAATATAAATATGATACACAGGATATCTGTGTGACCCCTGTGAAAGGGTAGTGGGACCCCCATGTTGAGAACAACTGTACAGGGTTTGCGATACTATTTTTCTGCCTTTATGTTTGTTTGAAGGTTTAGATTAGAAAACAATGATTTTAAAATGTTTTATTATCAGTAGGGTAACTATGGCAAGATACTCTCAAGCCTTCACCAATTTTGAGGAACTCCTATCCACCCAATGTCCTGTCACTTAAGACATACAGCTCTGCCAAGCTGGCTTCAGCAAGTTCTCTGGTCTGGATAGAAAAGGCATATACCTTGGAACCTTCTGGATGTCTCAGGCCAAGAGGTAGTCCAACCCTTCATATGCTATTACTGCAATTGATATGATAGGGCTTTAGTCTTCAATGCAGTTGGATACTACTGTCTTCTATATGTGCTCCATATTTCTTTATCTGTTCGTCTGTGACTGGCACCTATGCTGACCCCATATCTTGACTGGCACCTATGCTGACCCCATGTCTTGACTGGCACCTAGGTTGACCTCATGTCTTGACTAGCATCTAGGCTGACCCCATGTCTTGACTGGCTCCTTGGCTGACCCATGTCTTGACAATTGTGGCCTGTAGTAGTTATCATCTCCCATTCTATAGACTGTCTCTTCATTTTGCTGGTTGTCTCCTCTACTATATGATATTTGTTTGATAGTTTAGCTTGATGAAATTTCAACTGTCAATGAACAAAACTCTCTAAATAGTCAAATTTTCCAAAATATGGGCTCTTGTAGATAGTTTAGAGTTAGCAAATCAGATGAGACTCAAATTGTCAATGATATAATGATGATGAGGAGGACAATGATGATGACAATTAAGTAATTCTTTAGTTTTGTATCCTATGCCCCCACACACAATTGGTCCATATGTTAATGGTTTAATCAACAGCCTGTGGAGTTATCAGGAGGTGACAAAATCCTAGAAGATGGGGCCTTCTGGAAGGACATCCGGTCCTTAGACACATTCCCTTAAAGTGGATATTGGGACCCTCACCTCTTCCCTTCTCTGTTTTCTCTGGGGTACCATGAAGTAAGGAGCCTTCCTCCAGGACACGCTCCCCACATCACCTCACCACAGGCCCAAAGCGATGGAGACAATTGATCAGGATCTAAAACTTAGGAAACTATAAACAAACAAACGAAAACAACAAACAATACCCCCAATCTTTCCTCCTTTTAAAGTGATTTCCTCCTTATTCTGTCACAGTCGTAAGACACTGATAGAGATGTAGTTGGAGTCTAGTGGGCTTCTGAGAAGAGATGTGGATGCCACAGTTCAGAGTGCAGTCAACTCTTGCTTTGATTCGGAAATCTCCAGAAGCTGAGATGTGTCTTGAGGGATGGGGACACAGGACTCAATAAATATCTGGCCAAGAAGACGGCTACTCTGCTGGCCACCGTGGTGACAGCTTGGGGAGGAATGTGCTGTGCTGTAGGAAGCCTCCTGGGACACCAGCATAAGCGGTCACAGCTCAGTGTGAAACCTCAGAGTTCCTATGGAGTGAGGCCACAACGGGCGTCATGAGTTTTAGTGGGTGGTATTCTTCATGCAGGGAAGCCAGGTCCAAGCCCGTACCACAGGGACACATGTTCCTTGTTGGCTGAAATACAGTGATCAATGTCTCTCTGGCCCCCTCCCCCTGCCCATTCCAGGGACATTAGCACTGGCATTTTGGTTAATTTCTAGTGTGGGAAAGATTAGTTCTGCCTGCCTAGGATTCCGTTTCAATTGGGCACGCATGTCCTTTTCACTTCCTGATTTTCAAAGCGGACAGGACTTAATTATTAAGGAACCTCCCTGTTCCACCCGCCCTGGAGGCTCGATTTTTTCTGGAGAGGGGTGTGTGTAGGGGAGTAAACTGGGAGCCAAGCCACAGTTCTACAATTGCTCTAGAGACAACATATCGGAGAAGATCCAGACCACACCAGAGCTGTCCTTTCACCAGTAACCCTACTTGGAGCAAGACCCACCCTTTGCCTCCTTGTACCCCTGACCCCAGGGGACCATCGAGAGCTCTCAGAAGGCCACACTGTGACTTCCACCAAAGGCAATTTTTAAAAGGATCAGCATAGGGTATTTATAATCAGATTTTCTGAGAAACTCCCAACCCACCAATATCAGAATAGAAACCAAATGCTCTGTCAGAGCGCATAGTCTTTTTTTTTTTTTGTTCACAAAAGGCATTCCCTTCTTGTAGGCACTACCACTTGGTGCACCTATCGAAGCTATGCCCAGTTCCGCTCAGGGTTTCTACTTCTCCCCTTGGGAGAAGAGATACAAAGTGTGGACAAGGTGACCCGGAATTGAAGACTGTATTCTGTGAAGGACACAGGCCCTACATTCATCCATGCCAGCTGACCCCTGTCCTCCACCTGCCCAGGTAAACTGTGGCAAAGGCCAAGGTTTCTTCTGCATGGTCAGTAGTCATTGTGCTGGCCTCCCAAGTTCCAGAGAGCAAAGACAAACCAGGGGGCTCCACTCCGAGGGTATAATCGTAGCAAGGGCAACTTGACTGAGGAGTGCTGGCCACACGCTGTATTGCATTAGCTCCTACGGTCCCAGGAGCAAACCTGGACCAGTGTGCATTCCATGGGAGTCAGAACAATGGCATGGCATCCCAAAGCCATCTGTAAGTATCCACTGGTCAGGTTATAGACTGAAGAGTGGGCTGGATGGAGGAAGACAGTGGAGGGGTGGATAGGCTGGATCATCGGCATGGAACTTCCCCCTAAAGGCTGACATCCCAAGGCCCCTATGAGTTTTATTCCACCATTGCTCTGAATCTGACACATCTGGCTGACATCTTTCAATGTGAGAAGGTACCACCCTGTTTCAGGTCTCTGTTCACTCAGAACAGGAATGGAGCTGGGGTCTGGATTCAAATGCTTGTTCCCAGCCTTGGATCTTGGTCTTCTGAATACATCATCTTATTCTTAACCTTGTCAGCCTGTTCTAGATGATGGTATGGTCTCCCATTCGCATAGCCCTTTTTTCCTTTAAATGTGGTTCAGGGCTAGTGTGGAGTTGGAGAAATGCCTCCCAGTGTCAAATCTGTCCTCATCACCTCTTCCCCAGTGAGCCCCTGTGATTACAGTGAATGCTGAGTACCTAAAAAATACTAGGTTTCTGCTCCTGAACTCCTTGAGATTTCCAGTTTTCAAGGCTGGCAAGAACCAAGTACCTTTCGGTGGAAAAAGTTTCTCAGTTTCGTTGGATCTTTTTATGTTGCGGTTGGGCTTCCTCTATAATGACCACAAAACAGGCCCCAAGACTCCATCACTCTCAGAGCTGAGCACAGACATCACTGAGGCTTAGGGTCCTACGGCCTGTCCCCGCATGCTAGTGTACAAGGGCACTACAGCTACCTGCCGGGGGGGGGGGGGGCGACTAGCACTTCCACACACTCGCTCACAGCTCCAAAGTAAAACAAACAGCGCCATGTACGCCTCCTGCCCTTATGTTTACAAATGGTTCAGGAAGATCCGCCCAGCTGATACTCCAGATGTGGAACCCAAACACAGGCAGCTCCTGATAGTGCACCAGGCTGGGCTAAACTCCAGTAGCACCAGTCAGGCAAGGCCAGGAAGAGGACAGGGAGTTAAAGGGATCTCACTGCGGAGCCACAGGGCTCTGATCAGGAGGGAGTCAGCAAAGGGTTTGAAGTCCCTGCTTTGCCAACCTCTACTTCCCTAGCTGGTTATGCACGTAAAGCACAAAGAGAGAAAGCCGTGTTTTAAACAGAACACTGGAAAGTGAATGAAGCCTGCCTGGATGATCCCGGCCACCTGCTGGGTGATACTGTGAACAGTGATGGGGTCAGTGCCACCAGGCAGCTGGAGGAAGGAGGGAGGAACGGTCAGGTGATCAGGTGCGAGCCAAGAGTCTGTGTGATTCTGCAGTGGTAGATATGGGGCATCTTATGTTTGTCAAAACCCAGGAAATACAGTGCACAGCTTCTCTGCGCCTCCCGGGCAGGTGTGCAGTGCAAAAAGGAGATGCTCCATGAACTCTACTGAAGTGTGTGAAGAAGAAAGGGCGGAGGGGACATGAGACGGAACAGCTGGCTCACCTATGAATGTTCCCCAAATCTGCCCCTTGAGGAGACACTGCTCCGTTGTCCACCATTTTCAGGCTTCTCTAAGACAGGCACACTAACTCACTCCTTCACTAGAACTCCACAGCACCCTCTTCTGCGTGTTCCCATATACACATGCTCCAGAAAGCATTGCCTGTGCGGGTCTATGGATAAGTATAGCTATCTCTTGACATCCCTGGGATTGGCTCCAGCATCTACCTAAGAATGCCCAAATCGGTGGAGGTTCAAATCCTTTACATAAAATAGCGTACATAGGGTTTGCATCTAATTTAATTCTCCCATATACATACAGATCATCTCCGGATCACAATAGATTGTAAATGCTCTATAAACAGTTGTCATATTTGGTTGGTTTGAGAAGAAAAGAATGGTGGCGCACGCCTTTAATCCCAGCACATAGGAGGCAGAGGCAGGCTGATATCTGTGAGTTCAGGGCCAGTCCAGTCTACAGAGTGAGTTCACGACAGCCAGGAATATAGAGAAAGAAAGAAAGAAAGAAAGAAAGAAAGAAAGAAAGAAAGAAAGAAAGAAAGAAAGAAAGAAAGAAAGAAAGAAAGGAGAGGGAGGGAGGGAAGAAGGAAGAAAAGAAAGAAAGAAAGATCCCAGTGTTCAGGTACCCTGGACAGGGTTGCACACCAGCAATTGGCAAAGGCAGGTTGAACCTAGGCAGGTTCCCCTGAGTTAGGATGACACATACCTAAGTTCCCGACCCTCCTGCAAAGTATTTCCCCACAGCATAGATCTTCTAATGCCTATCCCTTTCTTTAGCAAAGAAAGGTCCTGACTCAAATTCTGTTCCAATCCAACTCCTATGGACGCTGAGACCATTCACGGTCTTTTCCCAAAGGGAGGGACAGAGCGGAGGCCTGGAAGGACCCAAGAGAGTTTCTGTTGATTAAACGACCTCCTATTCAGAATCTTGCAAAGGAAAGCAAGCTCACCCTTGAGCCCAGCCCAACATCTGGCTAATGCCCTGGAATTTCTTATCTTTGAACTCAGAGTTGGTGAGCACAGCTGCAACAGCTTAGGCTTTTCAGTTGCCAGCAGAACGTTTTCTAGCTGTGTCCCCTGTGCCAGGTCACTGCTTACACAAGGATGGAGACGAGGCAGCCAATACTTCATCGCACCTCTGTATTGCAAACCCAGGCATCCCACGTCTCTCCACAGCCAGAATATCGTGACTTCAGGCTTCCCTTGTTTGTTTAAGAAAAACAGGGAGCATACGCAGCTGCTGGCATCGGGGAGGGAGCTCATAAAGCAGACTGCTCGCCACACCAGGGTGAGGACCTGAACTGGGCTCACAAAAGCCCAGGTAAAGCTCAGTGTGGCCGCATGGCCTGGTGTTCATAGCAGAGGACAACAGAAATATCCTGCTTTTACAAACTAGAAGATGAACGCCAGCACCCTACACTGTCCCCTGCCCTTCCCACTTACACCGTGACTGACACGCAAATGCCCACATTCACACAAATATCCATACACACATACACCTATGTCTCACACCTCCACCCACCAAAAGCTGCAGGCGGGGGAGCACCTAACTACACACACATCCTCTGTACCAAAACTTCTAGCACAATCCGAAGCCTGAAGGGAGTGGGGTGTTAGCGCTCCTGCAGGTAACTGCCTGTCCAGTCCTTTCTGCTGGCTGCCTGCTGAATATTTGCCTTCAAGGAAGCTTCTCTCTGTCAGTTACCTGTCTGTCAAGGCTGCTACTTCCTTCCCCGGGGTATTTTTCTATACAAGCTGCCACTTCTCCTGACCGAAGTGTCTACTAGGCCAAACAGCTCTCCCCTCACCCCACTGAGGGAGTGGAGGACCTGCTTGATTAGACTTGCAAAGATTCTAGGTGCAAATGGATTCATCTGGCACTTAAGCGGAGCCTAGATCCAGGCGATTCAGACAATGTCTCAGGGGAGGGGCAAGTCTCATGGTCTGAGACGAAACCCAGTGTGGTTGTGATTCTCACCACGGCTTACAAAAATCCAACATGGCTGTGCCACAGAGCCCAGCATCCTTAGTGCTGATGCATGCACCCTCCATCTGGGTCCGAGCTTTATACTGAGGGCATTTAGGACAAGTCTCATAAAGGATCTCACCTGCCCCTTACGTGCAGTTAGTTACGAAAGAAAACAGTTCTCTAAGTCAAGGGGCTTTGCGTTGGGGAGGAGCGTATTTGCTGCTTTACTTCTTTGAAAACGAGAGTTTCAGAGTTAGCGGACTGTAATGACATCTTGGCTCTGCCACTTACCAGCCCAGAGACCAGAAACAAGTCACTGTACTTATTTAGGCTTCTGCGCCCTTATCTGCAGAGCGCAGTGGTGAGGGCCATCTTCACAGGACTGCTGGAAGGCTACAAGGATTAGGTAGTGCTGGACTTGAGGTCCGGCACACAGTGGGTGTTCTGTAAACGACTGTAACTGTCCATCTCTGGAAAAGGTGCAGGCACTGTGCAAAGGCCCAGGCAAGTCACTTCTGCCTCTCCTTCCCGTTGTCCATGGCTGCCCCCCTGAGTGTGGTGGAGTAGGAAGCCTTGTGAGGTTTGCTTCTCTGAGAAGTGAGGATGAAATCTTTGTTTCGTGAAGGGTACCTGCTGCTCGTGTGTCGTCACACACTTGTACCTAAGCACAAGGCTTCATTTGTAAAATCGGGGCATCACAAACTAACGCCATACAATGCCACCTTCAGACAAGCCTCTGGATTCTTTTCTCCCACATTCAAGACCCGGGTGGTGTGTCTGTGACAAGGGGATTGGCCGCCCATGTAAAGCCCACCTATAGAAAGGCACCTTGTTGTTCCCCTTTGGGGAGGAGAGCTAAACTCCCCCAAGCCCTTTCTTTTATTGTCAAAGACCACCCAGTGGAACTAGCTGGCAAGTTGCCACAGTCCAGCAGGGTGAGAGGCAGGCTGCCGTCCCAGCCTCTATGTCTGCAACAGAAGCCTATAGAAGAAAAATCACCTGACTGGGCTGTCACCTGGGCTGACTCGGTCTTACAGATGGCAGACCACCAGGGGTCTTAGGGTCTGAAGGAAGGGTTGCAGACCTGCCTATGTGGTGATACAATGGAATCTAGCTTCAAGTTGTCAGGCAACAAATAAGTGTACAAGTATATTGGCCAGCTACAAAGCATCCTTTCATACTGACAGAGGTAAACGTCTGTGAACAGCCAGGACTTTATGCGGCTGCATTTGCAAAAGGAGGCACTGTGCTAACTGACGTGTTAACACATCGACCTCCCTTGAGCGCAGCTATGGAAAACTGCTGGAAGATGACAGTCACTTCAGAAAGAGGATCACGTGGGAGAGGCGATTTGTGAGATAATTAAGGGCAGCCTTGGCTTTCATGGAAAACCAATAAACCCAGAACCCCCAATTTTCCTCTTCAATTAGCTGTGACCCATACCTAATAAACCTCTGGGATTATAATGTTAGGTAAGCATGGGCTGGTAAAGGCGCTTGACTTAGACTAATCTATTGGCAAAGCCAGGGAAAGTGGTGTCTATGTCTAGTTTTTTCTGGGTGGGGGCTCCCAAAGACCAGCCATCTTCAACCATCTTCACCTCCCATCCTGTGTGATGGCCAGCTGTCAGAAACCCAGGAGGTTTGGGGGCAACTGGGAAGCTCCATGACTTGGTTGCCTTTAAAATACACCTATCTCCCTTGCCTCCTACTCTGAGATGGACTTCAGAGTCATGTAAACCTACTGCAGATGTTTATATTTCCAGATATACGCATGGGAGCAAATGTGACCGGCAAGCAAAATGCTAAATTCAGGCACGTTTCTCCCCCACCCCCACCCCGTCTCTCTTCAGGGTGTCTCTATATAGACCAGCCTGGCCTCAAACTCACAGCAATCCTCCTGTCTCTACTTCCCTAGTGCTGAGATTAAAGGTGTACACCACCACATTGAACATTTCTCTAATTCTCAAAAGAAAATCTGATGGAGTTGAGAGAGAAACAAAATCATCTAATTATTCCTTTCCCCCTGAAAAATATTCAGTGACTGATCCTAAAAACATATTCAAGACCCAGACTCAAGAGATTCTGTTTTCAATTCAGAAACCCTTTTTAAAAATGCAAACAGAAATACTTTGGTATCCCATGTCTCCAGCGTGCTTAGTCACCCAGAGGGAAAATTGATTTTCAGGGAGAAACTAGAGAACAACTCATACAGGCAGACATGAAAGAACATTCTGGACTGCCGGACTGCTGGCCCCAGGCTTTGACTCACTCAGTCTGAGTTTTTGTCTCCCCTGGTTCAGGAAGTACTTCTTAGCTGATGCATTAGCATCAGGGTTTGCTCTGTATTTCCCTTCCAGCCAGCAATGGACTGCTGGATGCTATGGACTCTCCCAGCAAACACTAGAAATGGACCCTTGAAGAAAGTTGGCAAAACTCATGCCATGATGCTGGGGGCAGAGCATGTATGCAGTCAAAGGCCAATGAAAGGAGGGAGGCGCCGGCATGGCTACACTTCCTCACCTTCAACTTGCCTAACATCGCGCAAACTCAGTTGAGAAGAACGATGCTCTCTGGCCATACTTCTCAGCGCTTGGCTTCTTTGGGGTTATTTTTCATCAGGACTGCTTACCCTGCACTCTCTGCTTTCTCAACATATTCTCTGGCAACCGGAATGAATTCACTGTGCATTATTGCTATAATTTCTTCTCTCTGCCCAATAATCCTGTCCCAAACTTCAAAGGCCTCCTTTGAAGATAAGGCCAAATTCGTCATTAGGAAAAGAGAAGTTGTTCCCTAGCTATATTTTAGAAGACAGTAAGAAGCAGAATCCCTCTGGTTTTGGTGGGATAAACAATGCCTGGTACATCAGACCACAAGGCATCCACTGTGATACCACTGACAGAGACATAAACACTCTGCATTCCTCACCCAAACCTACGCAGGACTTTTCCACAGCCAGCACAGACTCCAAATCTCTTGCTTAATAATCCGTCTCCAACATATCTGGCAGGGGTTGCCTTGGGAAAGGGGGTTCACATGGCCGCCACAAGCTTTGCCCACAAGAGTGTATAAGCTGCTAGGAAGAACCAGAAATTTACCTTCCCTTCAAAGTCGGACCCTTCCAGAACTAAGGGATGCGAAACACTGCCGTCTCGGTGGTAACAGAACACGAAGGAACAGCTGACTCGCCAGGCCAGAGAGGGAAGGAAGACAAGGAGCAGAAGACCTCACCTGTGCCTTCTGCTTCCTCCCTGCTTCCCTCAGGAGGATGTTGACAAGACTTCATGGGTCATGGAGTCTACGAAGTCTATTTCCAGACTGAAGACAAAGAGAGCTGTTTCACCCTGCAAACAATGGGAACAAACACAGTTCTGGAGTCCTTGCTGTTTATAAGTGCAGCGCTATAAACCTCAGCAATCCCTTATTAATTCATTTTATGGATAAGGAAAGAGAAGAACAACGTTTTTTTTTCCCCTCTAAGATCATAGGCCTCTTTAATTTCCCAGTTACGTACCTCCTGCTAGAACTGATGAGCAACAAAGAACAATGATTATATTTTTCCAAAACCATTATCTTTGCATGCAGTAGTACACTTTCATTAACATTCATAAAGTACTTCTTAAAAATAGATAAGCAGGGCTCGTGCTTCATAAGGATGCAGCCCCGGGATGGCAGGGTAGGAGACAGGGAAGAAGCTCATCAGAAATCAATGGGCAGCTGTATGTGGTCAACCAGAGCAGAAGGTTTTAGCACCACAGAGTGGGATGGAGGACACAGAAAAGGCTGAGTGGCAGGTGAGAGAGAATACACGATGGGTAATGGTGAGGTGGTGTCAATCATGGTGGCAGTGGGAATGAAGAAGGGATGGCAGCATAACCAAAGAAAGAGCAAGGGGGACGGGGTGAGAGTGAAGAAGGAGGCAAAGCTGACAGATGCAGGGACAGAGGGTGGCAGCTGGGGGCAGTGTGCCTGGAGTTTCAGGACTCCGTGCGTGAAACACATTACCACCTGAGACATCCTTATGCCCCCCCCCCCAATCCTACCTCCCCACTCAAACCAACCCTGAAGGACCCAAGGGCAAAATTCCTCCCTAGGCAAGCTGCTGTAAGCATGGATTTCTAGATGCAAACCAAACATGTTCTACCAGCTTGCCTACTCCAAATACTTGAGTCCAGCTTACCAGTTCTAGACACGTTACAGGCTAGGGAGAGCACAGTTAGGATTTGATTGATTCCCTCAACATTTATTCATTAATCAATTTATTCCATCAACAGCAATGTGGTGAGATATATGCGCTCTCTGTGAGTCTTTGGTCACGCTGTAAAGACACTCCAGAGATGTCTGACGACAACTGTCTACACTTTCTTCACAGTCGCGGGAAGCACATATGCGCAAAGGAAAAGTGAGAAGTTGGCCATTGGATGGGACTATGGGTAGTTATCAAAACATTTTTCCAAGTAGTAGTAGATGTTTATATAATCAGCAAAAACTGAGGGGAGCTGCTCTTTGATGAAGAAAACTGACTCTCCTGGGAGAAGGAGGCTCCCAGCCTGGTGTCTGATGCGCCATCAATGTTTGGTGAGTGTAGAAGTGACAAGAAATTACCTATGCTAAACGACATGTAGTTTTCAAAATGGAAGCATATCTCCTTCCTTTCTCTCTCTCCCATTTCCATCCTCTTCCCCAAAAGACAAGGGAGCATGGAGTGTGAAGGAATGAAAGCAAACTCCCAACGTATAATGACATCTTTTGAAGCCTGGTCAACTCTTTCTTATCCAGAGACCAGAAAATAGTAGGCGGTAATTACCTAGTGCAGTTGGTTCTTCAGCTGTTGTTGGAAAGACACCGACAAAACCCTAAGTCATTAAGCGTATCAGTGACTGCTGAAATTTGAACCCAGACCCCCCAGGGCCCTTGGAATACTATGATCCTTGGGCTCACTTCTTGCCCTCTTTTCTTAAACCCCAGGAGCCCGTGAGGAAGTCAACAGAATCACTTCATGAATAATCTCCTATTCACATCAGGCCATGGAAACCACTGAGAGGCCTCTGAAGAGAGCAGGGATCTCATGCCACTGAAAAAAACACTTCAAAGACAGTAAAATCTCTGGACTCATTTGGAGGATGGAAAGGGACATAAATTACAGCCTTTATCTTGAATTGGCCAACCGCTAGCAGCTAAACAGGTTCCTCTCAAGGTATCCACCTAGACTCTTCCTCCCCAGATGTGGTCAAAGAACTTGCCCATCCTGGACTCTGCCAACATTCACTTCCAGCTGCCCACGATTTGCCCCCCCCCCCAGTGAAAGTTAGTTGCAGCGCTGTACCTCTGAGATATCATAAAAGTGGGTCAAAGGGCAGTGTCTGACAGCTCAGTCCTTGGATTTCATGGGTATAGGCAGCCTCTAACCAGTTCCTGAAGGGACAGATCCTCATTCTCCACATGGGCTGGCAGCATCAGCCACCAGGCACAGCGAGAGAGCTATAACTTCTTTTATTTTTCTCTTTGCATAAACTCGCTCCAAAAACTCATCAAGCCGGGAAATCATAACTCTACTGCTGTTTCCACCTCAAACTCTGTCCCGCTGACCCGAGAGTGCTTCATGATCACCATGGGAACCTCCTGGGTCTCAATTATGAGACCATTAAAAAGGGCCAATTATAAGACCTCAGAGTGCTCCTGGGAAACCTGTTACACACCTCAAAATGGCCAACCTCTTGCCCTGAGCCACTTTAAAAGCTCAAGAATCAGGCCATCCAGATGGAAGGGCATCTGAGCCCCTCATGTTGCTTCAACAGGATCTTTTAAATGTTTTCCACACTATTCTTGAGAAAATGGAGATACTATTGGATAAACCAAAGCTATCAAAAAAAGAAAAAAGAAAGAAAGAAAGAAAGAGAGAAAGAAAAAAAAAAAGCAAACCACCGCAGCTTTGGGCTGCTTGCTTAGAATTAGCACCCAGTGGTAGAATAGCTCAGAAATGTTTACATACTCAAGAATTCTTAAAGCTACATCATTAAAGGTCCATGCTTACAAAAATCTGTACAACAAAAAGCTAGGTGATAAACGTGCTGGCAACACCGGCCTGAAACAGAATATTCGTGTCACTTAATCCAGTAAGAGGTAACTACAGTTCAAGAAACTTGCAGGGAAGGACTAGAGAGCCCAGAACACCTCACCACACCCAAAAAGTGCCTGTTTGGGATCACTGCTACGTGGTTTGCATATTCTTAGACCTAGCTGCCACATCTCTACAGGAGCACAACACTTGTTTCAAGAGATTGGGCCTGGGTCATCTCCACATGTCAGAAAAATCACCTCCAATGTTCCTTTAGTTCCCTACGCCTCAGGTCTGCCTGCCGCCCACTCCCCACATCTCTTTTTCACCTAGAAAACTAACAGACAGGCCCTTCCAACGCCAGAAACAAAATCTCCAGAACACAATCCCAGTGGAACACGCAAACACACACACACACACACACACACACACACACACACACACACACACACACATCTTGCTGATCCTTCAGCCCCACAAACAGTTCTATCAGTATCCCCGACCCACCGTCCAGTCAAGGGGGTCTTTAGCTTTTGGGTCTTCTTCGGTCCCTTATTTAGAAATAGTTTTTCCTTTTAAAACGCTGGTGTTAACTCTCCTCCCAAAGAGGCAAATGGGTGTTGGGGGTAGACTTGTTCCCTTCGCCTGGCTGGGCTGCCGGGGCACAGTGTCAGCCTTCGGGGTAAGTTTGGGAAGATGTCCGCGCCCTCCTACCACCGGAGGAGCTTCCGGAAACCGCGGGAGCAAAATCATCCAAACCGGGCTAGAGAGGGAGGCGCGGCGGCCCGGAGCCGGGCAGCGGAGCACGAGCAGCGGCGGCCCCGGGAACTTCGTGCAGCGTCAGGCCCTAACACTAGCTGGAGCCAGTCGAGCGCCCGGAGCCCCACTCAGAGCCCAGATCAGCAATCGAAGCTCAAACCCAAGCCCAGCTCAGCGCTCTGAGCCCCAGAGTCCGAGCCCCAGCTCAGTGCTCGAGCCCCAGCCCAGGGATCCAAACCCCATCTGAGTCCCAGCAGAACACCCGGAGCCTCAACTGAGCCCAAGCCCGAATCCCAGTCAAACACTAGGAGTCCCGACCCGGAGCCCCAGTGGGAGCCGCAGCCCAGCGCTCGGAGTCCGCGCCGGGCAGCAGCGCTCGCAGGAGCCCACCGCATCGTGAGGCGGGCGGCCGCCTCCCACACGCCTCCAATCCCCAAACCAACAAATAAACACAACTTTTTATGAAAAGAAAACAAACTTCAGTGACATGACTCACCTCTCCAGCAGTCGGAGCCTGGGAAGAGGGGGCCGGGGCTCCGGGTCCCGCGTGGCGGAGCGGAGAGGGCCACACGGCCCCGAGCAGCACCGACACACTCGCACAGAGCGGTGACACACGGGGACACACACCACGGGAGAGTAGCGGCAGCTGGAGCAACAAAGGAGCCCGAGACCCAGAAGTTGCACGCCGAGAAGGAAAGGCTTGTGTGGCCACGGCGGGTACGAGGTGCGAGCGTGTGTGAGCGCGGCCGGAGCTGACACCAGCGAAACCCAGCTCAGGGTCCCCGCTGCAGGAAGCGAGAGCCGTGGTGGCAGCAGCGGCAGCAGGAGGACAAGGCAGGAGACGCCGCGCCCAGCGCACCCAATCCCTCCATATGGAAGACTCTTTTTTGGATGACTGAACTTGCAAACAATTCCTTCTTTTGCTTCTCCTGCCTAGGAGCCTCCCATTACCGCTCGGGGAGGGGAGGGGAGCCGAGGAGGCGGGGAGGAGGGGGAGGAGCGAAAGGGAGCAAAGAAAAAGTCTTGGAAAGGAAACTGGGGGAAAACACACACACATGCACACACAGACCCCCTAAACTCTAGGATAATTTCCCCCTTAACGCCTACTTTCTTTGCTCCGCGTTAGACTCATTCGGTCCTTCCAACTTTGTTCCCTTGCCCACACCGAAAATGTTCCCCCCCCCCCGCTTGAGGGGTGCCTTCTATCCTGCTTAGCTTCACCTTGGACCCTTCCTCTGGTCAGCACAACCCTATGGCCACCAGTCTATCCTCCCTCAGCCTTTTTCTAACAACCTCCTCTCAATGTCTTTTTCATTCTGAAAAAAAAAACAAAAACAAAAACAAAAACAAAAAACCAAAACCCTGTCAGATAAGTAAGTAAAAACAAAAATCACAATTAATAAAAGCGGGGCACCCTCCCCCTCCAAAAAGTGGGGGCGGGACAATTAGGGAAACGATAAGAGACCTCATCAAGGCAAAGCCATAAGGCAACCTTCCCAGACTCTCTGGGTTGCTTGAGAAGGGTTTGCCAGGTCCTTGGCTTGACCTCCATTCATCATCCTAGGGAAGGGGGTTGGGAGTGGTATGGCAGAGTTAGTTCGTTACCTCTGTGATGGTTGGACAGAAAACATCCACAACAGTTTTCAAACCCGTTGTAGTAGAACTTCTTAGGACAAATTGCTACAACCCAGATGGTTAGGCTCCACCTCCAATTTCTGATTCAGTAGGTCTGTGCTAGGCAAGAATTATTCGAATTTTCAGGTGATCTGATCCTGCTGGTTCCTCTGGTCCACATTAAAAAAAAAAAAAAAAAAAAAACTCTTTTCCACAAGTCCAATACTGAGTTAAGTTGGAGACACCGAAGTAAGAATCCTTCTCTGAGAATGAAGCAGACTCTGTAAGACTTCGTTATGTCTCATGCTTCAGGAGTTAAGCCGTTTGTCAAAGTCACGGTCCAAGGTGGAAAGGAGGCCACCCTTGGAGTGGGTCTGCCAGGGAAGACAGAGGTGCTGTCTCTGAGAAGAAAGGTGGCTTTGGGACTCAGCCACTGTGACAGAAAAAGTCACTTAAATTTTATAGGCCACGATTTTGTTTTCTGTTGTTTTTGGTTCTCATCAGTTTAAAAAAAAAAAGAAGTTTATGTTCAGCACATGATTCTAATTGAATCAGGAGGCAGGAGAGAAAGAAAGATTCCACATTTTCTACTAGTCTTTCCTCCAGTGTTTGCTACTTAAAGGAGAAGTCATTTTCTGCATTGATTTATCTGACACGTCTGCCATTCTCTACCTGCCTAGATTGTTGGGCATATCCCCTGTGGCAAAATGGGATCAAGTGGATGAAATCTTTTTAATAAGACAAGGAAAAGGCTCTGAGATCCCTCTTTGATGCTCCCACCAGCAGCACCCCCTCATATGTGCACACTTTCTTCTCTTCTAATGTTCGTCAGTCTCAAAGAACAGCCTCCAAGACCCATGTCTCCCCCTGTTCACTGATGATGTGAGCCCCTGTCTTCTTGCTGTTCTTCTACAGCGCAATGAGGCCAGAATCACCTGCGAACCACCCTGGGAGCAGAACTCCTAATCCCCAAAGGAAAGGAATGGACCAGTCTTCTACTATTGTGCAAACCACCTTTTCCTAGAGCCCCAAGTAGGGCAATTTGTCTCCTTTATTTAAGTTTTTAATTTAATTTCTTTATGTGTTTGGGTGTTTTGCCTTCATAGACATCATCTACCACATACGTGTCTGGTGTCTGTGGAGGCCAGAAGAAGGCCTTGGATCTTCTGAACTTGGCATTATAGACAGTTGTAAGTTACCATGTGGGTGCTGGGAATTGAACCTGAAACTGCTGAAAGAGCAGACAGTGCTCTTAGCCACTTAGCTATTTCTCCAGCCCCAGCTTTTCAAAGGTACTTTGGAAGTACCAATCCCATCAGCGATGGTGGGATCCAGGAAGATTTCCATCCCCTACATATATGATCCATCATGGCTTAGTGCTTCAAAAATATCTCCTACCCCTTCCACTTAGTCTTCTGTTAGGACTCCCGATTATTTCCACTTTGGCCTTAGGTCCACACAGTCTTTGCATTCCTAGGCAAAGCGTTCGTCTTTGCCAACACTGTTTGGCCAGGAAAGGGATCTGCCGCCTTGTACCTCCCCCAGGCAGACTGACCACCATGCCCACTGACCTGCACTATAATCAAGGCAGAAGTCAATGGAGAGGATTTAGCTTTGTCGCAGCACCAGGCCCACTGTGGGCACCTCAGATGTCTTTATTGTCTTCCTGGATCTTTGCATGAATGTGATTGCGTTATTTTCGTAGCTCAGCGGGCATACTGTATGTCCTCACTCCCCACTGCCCAGAGCATACATCTCGTCCTCCCTTCCTCTGTCAGTCTCTGCCTCTGTCTATCCCGCCCACCCCCCTTCTCTGTGTTGGATTTTCTTTTGTTTTGTTTTGGTTGGTTGGCTGGTTTGGGGTTTTTTTGGGGGGGGAGACAAGGTTTTTCTGTGTAGTCCTGACTGTCCGCAACTCACTCTGCAGACCAGACTGGCTTTGAACTCAGAGATCTGCCTGCTTCTGCCTTCCTGAAGACAAAGGCGACAAAGGCTCGTGGCACCACACCTGGTTCTGTGAGTTTCTAAACCCACTCAGCCTCACCTTAATCCACCAGCCATCGTGTTAGATGAACTGTGAGCTAATAAAGCACTCTGCTATGCACTCTGTTTCTGGCAGTTTACCTCTGGCTTCCTGCTTTGGAGGGACTTTATGGGCACCAAAAAGGAAGCATTTAGTCCTATTTAATAATTAATTATTAATTTATCCTGCTGGGAAGTGGAAGGATAGGCAAGGACTGCACACTGGCCTCTGACATTAAGCTGTGCCGAAGAAGCCAGGAGTCTGGCGAGCAATGCTGCTCCCCTTTTGGTGGGCTGCAGACTCTCCCACAGATCACCTAAACCAAGGACTCCTTAGTCACAGAGTTCCCGTAGGAAAACCGCTACGGTACAGACAAGGAGTGATAGCGAACTTGCTAGCTATTCACTTTGTTCTCATATTTTTCTTGATTACAAAATATGTGCACCGAAGCAAATTCAGACTATCGAAAAAAAACCCAGCAGGGGTGTTACCACGGTAAGCCTGCCATCCAAGAATAACATTGTCCACATGGTAGTATGTTTTGGTTTTAGCCATTTTTTTTCATTTTTGTCTTGTTTCTCATCAGTATGTATTCCACAATGAGTAAATAATTTTTATCGAATCAAAAGTCAGAGTATCTTTAAAGGACAATATAAGTCAGAGAGATTCATTCAAAATCCGCACTACCCTTTTTCTTATGCATTGATAATTCAGGTAGAAGCCAGTTTCTTCATATTTTTCCAAATTGAGCTTCAAGTTTGTTTTTTTTTTTTTTTTTGAGACAGGGTGTCCTGAAACTCACTATGTAGACCAGGCTATCCTTGAACTCACAGAGACCCTTCTGCCTGCCTCTGTCTTCTGAGTACTGGGATCAAAGGCGTGTGCCACTACTGCCAGGCTGAGTTTGTTGGTTTTTAGGTTTACCAGTCTAACACAACTATTTCCCGAATGTTTTTAAGCTATCTTCAAAGTTTGATTTCAACAGTTGAGACAGAATTGCAAGCCAAAGATTATTTGCTCAGTCGTCCTATTTTCATACATTTCAGAGGCTTCACTTACATTGTTCTCCTATATTACAGTTTGACTAAACATCTTACACAAAGCTTTATGATTCTGATTATTTTCCGAATGTGAGCTTCTAGAAGAATTTTGAACCAGTTGATGGGAATCACCTTCTAAACACCACTGTTGCTTCTGTCAGTACTCTAACGTTGAGTTCCAGAAGCCTACTGAAGTACCATTTCCAACTCTCTGGTCATTTGAATCAGAAACAACAGTGACATCATTAAACACAAGTCCCAAGTGGAGACTTGACTGAATTACCCATTTTGGAGGATTGCGCTCCCCAGATAAGGGCAACAACGGCCAAGCCAAGCATGCACAGTGAAGACCACACTCAAGTGTGAGAGTTGAACAATGACTGCCCACTACCTCGTGGAGCCTGGTTCTGTTCTTATCTTGTCTGACCTTCCCAATATCCTTCTAAGAAATAAGCTATTTCTTATTTCTAAGAAATAAGGTTATTACCCCTGAACACTCTCCTCTCCCAGTCTCTGGCAAAGATTGTGTGTCAAATCAACACGACAGCCATTTTGGGTAGAACTGATCTTCCCCACTTTGCGGATAAGGAAAATACTGTAATTGGCCTATGATTTCCAACAACAAAGTGTAGTACTCATCCCAAGCCATGCTACGCAGTATTTTCTCACTTCTCTTTCACGAGTTACAGGCTGCTGCTCTTGGAATAAGAAAGGTACATTTGGGGCTGGGGAGATGGTTAAGAGCACTGGCTTCTCTTCCAGAGGACCCAGGTTCAATTTTCAGTACCCACACGACAGCTCACAACCTATCCTTGTGGTAGCTGTCTGTAACTCCAGTTCCTGCAGATTTGATACACCTCCCCACAACCTCGCCTCTATGGGCACTGAGCACACAGGTGGTGCACAGACATATATGCAGTCAAAACACTTACATAGAATGACAATAAATAAATCTAACAAATATTTTTAAAAGACTGATACATTTAAGCTGGGTGTGGTCACTTATGCATATAATTCCAGCACTCTGGAGGCTGAGGCAGGGGGATTAAGAGTTCTTGCCCCAAACTGGCCTAGCCGGTGAGATCATGTCCAGAAAGAAAAGCATATTTAATAATGCCTGAAATTTGGCAAGCCATTAAAGAATCTTTAATGGGTTTTCCAAGGAGGTGCATCACAGTACACTCCAAGAACCAAAGCAACTTACTAAGCATAAATAACTCAGGAGCCTAACAGTTGGGCTTGGAGAGATGGCTCAGCAGTTAAGAGCACTGGCTGTTCTTCCAGAGGACCTGGATTCAATCCCCAGCACCCACACGGCAGCTTAATGTAACTCCAATTCCAGGGTATCTGACATATTTACAAGTATGTGCAGTTAAACACCAACATGCCTAAAATAAAAACAAATAAATCATTAAAAAATTAAAAGAAACACTAGGTGGTGATGCATGTCTTTAATCCCAGCACTCATGAGGAAGAGGCTGGCTGATATCTGTGAGTTCTAGAACAGCCAGGACTATTACACAGAGAAATCCTGTCTCGAAAAACCAAAATAAATAAAGACTAAAAGAAACAAAACAAAAACAACAATAAAGAGTCTAGGAGTTATATACCATAAGAGACTAAATTCTGATGTTTGATCTAAGATTAAAAACTAGATACCAAAGCGCATTTCTAACAAGTCATGTAGCAAGTTGTAAGTTGTAAGCTGGTGGCATGTACATTCGTGTTCTTAAGGTTAACATTTGAGTGAAATGCTTTGCCTTGGTCAGAGCTGTTAGAAATGAACTACTCCTGATGTTTACCGGGTGGTGGTGGTGCACACTTTTAATCCTAGCACTCGGGAGGCAGAAGCAGATGGATCTCTGTGAGTTTGAGGCCAAGCCTGGTCTCCAAGAGCTAGTTCCAGGACAGGCTCAAAAGCTACAGACAAACCCTGTCTTGAAAAACAAACAAAACAAAACAAAAGAAATGAACTACTTCTGATTTCAACTATTTAGTTAAAAAGTCTGGTTGCTGAATATTATTTTATTTCTTTATTACTTATTTCTTTTATGTGTTCAGGCACCACCTCAATACATTTCAAAATAGATGCGTAACTTGATCCACCAATTTAGAATTCAAAGTTCGGCATTCACTTGCTCATTAGCAAGGCCCTTCATCAACTCTCTGAATTGGCTTCCTCTCCACGCTGGGTAAGACAGGGGCCGCTGGACAAGCTATGTACTGGTTGTCTGACAAAATAAAGAATGATGAATGAACGTGTAAGGTTGACCTATGCAACAATTAGTAACCTGTGCACGACAGCATGTAATTAGAGCCTAAATTGCATGGTTCAGGCAAAATTACAGGTGAGCCTGGCACAGCGCCGCTGATTCCTCATACAAGTTGAACTGACTAGGGCTGACTTCTCTAGCCAGAGGCTGTCAATTTAGGGATCCTATAGCCATGCATTCTGTCACCCCCAGATTTCCTTATTGCTGTCTGTGGACAAGTATACCCTAGGGAAAGGTGACAGACGTACAGTCAAACGGGGATCACAGACTCAAAACAAATTGAGATTTGAATTTCGTCTTCAATAAGCCTTGTGAGCAAAGACAAATTGGCTCTTTTAACCCTCCATACCGTCATCTGTGAAAGTTAGAAATAATTTATATGGAGTATTTCTCTCAGGATATAATTCTAAATGGGTCATCTGTTATAGCTATACCAGCTATTTATGGCAAAGGCTTAATTCTGACTATTGAGTTCTTATGTTATGCTTATCGTGACACTTTATTGAATCAAAACCTTCGGTAGCCTGGTAATAAAAAGCTATTATAGTATTGAAAATTTGAGTTGGATCTAGACAAATGGCAAACAGGGTAGTTAGTGAGAGCCATGTCTGCATTCCATCCCTGCACGCTTGATTTTGCACACATCTTAAGCCCCACACAAACAAAATCTGTCTGTCAACCCAGAGTTCCACTTTTCCAAGATATCGGACTCTCTGAAGGGAGCACAGCCCCCACTGAGTCCACATGAAACCCCCACCTTCCACAAGTGCCTCCATCTGCTCTCCCATGCCCCCAGCCTCACGTGTGAGGCTGAGAAACTCAGATCCTGGAGCTGCCCAGACTCCAGCTGTTTTGATATTGTGTGGCAGCCACAGTAAAGAGGGCAGAGGCTAGAGATTCCGGATGAAAGTAAAACTCAAAGAGAACCGGACTTGGGAGCATTGATACCAGGCTCAGTGGGTAACAACCTCGGGTAAATTTGTTCAGTCAGCCATTCACCGGGGAAGAAGTTTCTCACACACCCCCTTAAGGGTTTGTAGTGAGGGGATGTTTCCGTGGAGAGAATCAGTATTCCCGAGACTGAGCAGTGCAGACTCGACCGCCGAAGCTACTCTTGCAAACTTGGAGACAGGTAGTTTTGCTTCAAGCATATTAATTTCTTTCTCCTTCATAAAACACTGGGGAGCCATTGGGGCACTGGGCCACAGCAACTAAAAAAAACAATCACGCGCCATAGAACTCCACCCTCTACTTTTCCACACCCGCTTCCCCGCCTCCCCTCTGCCCCCCCCCCCAACCCACAGGTCCTACTGAAAGCACTCTGAGCCCTGCCACTTGCTCTCCTTGGCATAACCGAAACTGACCTGTCTCTCTTCAGACAGAGGTTTGAAGGTCTCTAAGTCCTGGCAGAGCCATGAGCAAGGGAAGAAGAGTTCTTAAGAACTCTTTAAACCTTGTTCCTATGATTTATCCAAGAGAGATAATGATGGGTTCAGTCACGTTCCTGCCTTTCCTTGACTTTTCTCCATGTTTTCTGATACAGTGGGTAAGCACCAGTCTGGTTCAGCTCTGAGCTCCCAGCTGACTCCCGCTGATCCACCCACCGCCTACCTTGTCATCTGTCTCCTCGAGTTTCCTCTAAGCGCCCCACTGGTTTTTTCTTCCTAAATGGCCCGCTTTCTACCTAGACTCAAATCTCTAACTTACCTTCAATACCTTACTCAGCCTAGGCGGGGTGGGGGGAGGGGCTGGCTATGGGGGTGAGAGTGGAGGTAAAGGGGTGTGTGTGGTGGGTGTTGGTCCTGCCTCAATGAGGCAATGTGACAGACTTAACTGACTTCTCACCTTACCCTCTATGAGAAATGGATGGGGGTGGGGTGGGGGAAGGTGAGGAGAGCGGGAGGAGAGGAGGGAGGGGGAACTGGGCTAGCTATGTAAAAGTTAATTAATTAGAAAAAGATTTTTATCTCTGTGAGTTCGAGGCCAGCCTGGTCTACAAGAGCTAGTTCCTCCATCCCCCCCTTCACCCCCCAGTCCAGCTCTCCTACTGTTCCTGGAACCCTTCTTGCCTTTCTCTTGAGTCTGCTGTGAGCACTGTAATTGTAATGGTCACTGTGGGAGGGGGTGGGCAGTTCTACCAATCTTCCCCACCCCCCACCCATACCTGCAAGCCCAAACCAATCCCTGTCTTTCCACATTTGTACCGCTTGTGTTCAACACAGCATCTGAACAGTAGATAGGAAGTCAAATGGATGGATGAATGAAGAATGAATAAAACCAAGTATCCTGTCACAGCCGTGGAAGCCTAAGGCACCTGTGTGGGCTGGAATGTTGACAAGATTCCAGTACCGTGGGCCTCGGGTGAATCATAACTTGAAAAGCAAAATATAATCTCTTACCTGAAGCAAGTTAAGACTTGTTTATCTTAGATGTAAAGTTGCAAGACCGTCTTATTTCGTTTTAGATATGAATGGTATGTTTAAAATGACTTTTAGCTATATGGCCTTTAAAAAAACATTCTGAAATAATTATAAGCCACAAAAATTGTAGAAATAACAATACATGAGTGTCCCATATGCCTTTCCCTCACTCCCTCCTACAGCAAAACCACTACTCAAACCATAGTGCAGTATTTTAGCAAATTGACACAATATCACCATCAACTGTATTCAGGTTTTGTAAGGCTTACAAACTTAATTTAGTGAGTAGTTGTAGGCTTTGAAATATATCTGGAACTCAAAGAAAGGCTACAGATTTAATATATTCCATATCAAAATCCCAACAGAAATGGAGAAGACTATTCTAAAGGCCATATAAACTCCGAGAGACTCAGACTGGCCCAAGTTATCTTGAAAAAGAACAAAGCTTCTGGCAGCACTCTCTGATTTCAAAGCATTCTGCAAAGCAATAGTAATTAAGGCATTATTAGAGTTGTATAATGATGACTCGACAGATCAGTGGGTAGAGAGCCCTCAAGCCAATCCTCGCACATATGGCCCAATGGTCCTTGTCAAGAGCGTCAACATGAAAGAGCGGAGAAATGGGAACGCCGCTCACCAATTGCCATTCAGCAAACGACAACGAGGAAGCTGGTTATCTACCACATTATAGAAATTGGTTTGAAATGGTTAAACACCTGAAGATAAAGGCTATTAAGTTTCTAGCTGAAACCACAGAAGGATGGCTCTAGTATATCGAGTTTGGCAATTTCCTGGTTATGACACAGACAACACAATAGGCAACAGATAGATAGGACTCACGACGTCAAACTTTCAAACTTTTGTTTTGAAGCTGGTCGTGATCATGAACATCTGCTTTCCCCAGCAGGGACTAAGGCTGTCAGCTTAGCTGGAAACGCAGTGAGCTCCAGGTTCAATGAGAATCTCTGTCTCAAAGAAATAGGGGTGTGTGTGTATGTGTGTGTGTGTGTGTAGGGGGTGCAGAACCTTCCTCTGGTGTCTTCATGTATACACACACACACACACACACACACACACACACACACACACACACACAGTTTTTGTTTTGTTTTTCCGGGACAGGGTTTCTGTGTAGTTTCTGAGCCTGTCCTGGAACTAGCTCTTGTAGACCAGGCTGGCCTCTGCCTCCCAAGTGCTGGGATTAAAGGCATGCACCATCACTACCCAGCAACACAGTTTTTTTTTTTTTTTTGGTTGTTGTTGTTGCTTTAAGTGGTTTTTAACTTCACAGCTGCTCAGCTAAGAGAGAACCTTCCTGCTCCCTTTTTCTTCACAGTTGGCACCAGGGGGTCAGGAGCTCCTTCAGTGCCACATTCTAAATCCCGGCACCTACAGTCCTCGCCAATTGCCCCAATACAGACTTTCATCACTTTTTACTTGGGATTTTACAAAAGCTTCCGGATTAATCTTCTCACCTCCCATCTGTCTCCAACACAGCTTTACTTTTCACATTCCTGTTAGAGACACCTTCGAAAGGAAAGGGTGAATTTCGGTCCTCAGCACCACAGTGACAGGAAGGAGGGGGAGAATGAAAAGGGAGGGAGGAAGAAGAGTAAACAAACAAACAAACAAGCAAACGAAAAGAAGTGGCAAATTTAAGCTGTGTCATATACCCGCTACACTTGTTTGTTGACCTCAGCAACTGCTCTGAGGATGAAATCGAACTCCTTAACAAAGGACACGAAATCCTTCATGCTGGTCCTAATAAACCACGAGTGTGGTCCCCAGTCATTTCCCATCCATCTCTGTTGCCAGTCAACTTCTGCAAAATATCCCAGGATCTTTTACATATCCAGTGTTTTGGTCATGTGGTGCTCCTTTGGATACACCTTTACTGACTTCACCAATTTCATACCTGTCGTGCAAAATCTAGCTTAATACTTAGTCCCACTGGCCCTCCTTGCCCACCACACACGTTCAGGACGTGATATATGCCTATTACTTAAGGCCACCTCACCTGAAATTTACTCTTATGAAATCCCCTAATTATTGCTGGCCACCACATCTCATAGTTGGAAGTTACATAGTCTATCTGCACTTTCTCTAGTGGGTTTGAAACCCATGATGTTCAGGCTTGGTTAACAACCTTGTAGTTCTAAAATCTCGGATAATTTTTGGAATAAGGTGGGTAGTGTCCAGATGTTTGCTGAAGGAAGGAAAGAAAGGAACTGACCAGCAGCCAGCTTGTAATAATTCTTTCCCTTCCAGCTGTGGACTAACACATCCCCCCCATCAGCTGCTCGGTCTTAAGCGGGTTGTCAGCAAAGCCACTCCAACTGACCATGGAGGCACAGTTGTTTAGGTGATGGAAAAAAATGACTTGATCAAATTCATGTGGTAGCTTCATATAGACACAGCTGGCCCCTCAGCTTGGGACCGATTACATGAAACAAAATGACCCTGACATTTCACTCCTGTGGGGATAATCAGTTCATAACATTATTGTAAGGCACTGTGAAAATAAACAGGAATGGCTAAAGATGTATAACAAGAAAAAAAATTCAACCTTCATGGACATAGAAAAACAACGTCAAGTTGCATAATGTGCATTTGTCCAAATCTATAGAAAGGAACCAGGCATAGACGCATACAAAGGATAGACAATTGTGGGTTCAAGAGCAGCCTTGGCTACACAGTGAAATGTTATCTCAAGAAAAGGAAATCCATAAAACTGTACTCTACAAAAGGAGATTCCCACTGTGTACAAAAACCAGAAAATAAATCAACTAGGATAATGGGAGGACTCAAAATGGTGTTAAAATTGCAAAATTAGATCTAACTGTATTTTAAATGAACAGAATAACCATAATAGAGGGGTAGGGAAGAGAAAAACTAATCTAAGCCACATTAGAGAACTATCTCAAAGATACTGGGACACAAAATAATTGTACACAAATATTATGCTGTAGTTAGTAAATCTATTTCTCATGTGGGTGTTTACATGCATGATAAGGTTAGACAGGGAAGTTAAATTCTGATATTGCGTTAGAGTACAGGATATCATTGGGGATTCATGGCATGCAATATACATACAAAGCATCCCACAAAGTACTTAGTAAATAATGGGTGCTGAGTAAATGCTAAAGGATTGGTATGTTACATCTTTCTGTTACTAGAGAATGCATATATGTATGTGTGTGCATGTGTGTATACCTACAGTGATTGTGTATGTGAACCTAGGGTACACCTAATGTTCACATAAATCCTCTTGATAAGAAAAGGATGAGATGTCATTCTAGTACCAGTGAGAACACCCTAAATCCATATCTTGGTTCTTACACATCTGTATTGCAGTAGAAAGAGTTAGAGATTCTCAAGTGTTTGGTGCATAATGACCTAGGAGTATTTTATGTTGTCAAAATGGAAGTGCTCAAAAAAGAATGACCTGAAGAGCTGAAAAGGCAAAGAAGCCAACTTACAACTGAAGATGGAACAACACCAACAACAATAAATCAAATGTTTTGGGTTAAAACCCTCACCCCTACAAGACAGGGCTTCTCT
>NC_022010.1:55287555-55288933 GCF_000317375.1 Microtus ochrogaster
ATAACTCTTAAACACAATAGCTACCCACATGTTCCTCTGGTATAAATGAATGATCAAATTAATGAACAAGGTAAAGCCAAATAACAAATGTAAAAGTGTTGGGGACTGTGGACTTTCAGACCCTCAATTTTCTATGATCCCTTGTCTGCTGGAGCAAACAACTTGTTTTCCTGTGCTTACAGCTGCTCTGACCACGAGACCCTCATGAGTTCCTGATGGCAGGGGAGTGGTTTCTGGTGGACTTGCAGCTGAAAAATCCCGAGAACTAGGGCATGGCCAAGGAGAGCCCTAAATAAGCTGCCCTGGAACACAATAAAATGGACATTCTTGTTTCAAGAGTGACCCGTCCTCTTCTCTCTCTCTCTCTCTCTCTCTCTCTCTCTCTGTCTCTCTCTGTGTGTGTGTGTGTGTGTGTGTGTGTGTGTTTCAATCTCCAGTCCCTTGCCTGACTGCAGTTCCAGGTGGTGCAGGTACCACATGGAAGGAGTTAGAAAAATAGATAATAGTTATTAGAATATCATAGCAATAAAATTTTAGATCAAGATCAGGGCTAGAGTGCTTGCCTAGCAATCTCAGGGCCTTGGCTTTCATTTCAAGTAACACACACACACACACACACACACACACACACACACACAAACAAATGGGAGAAAATTCCAGAAATTTTAGATCAAGATCCAATGACAAATGTTAAAATTCATGTGGCTGTTTGAGAAGAAGAGTCAGGGTATAAGATATTTAAATAATCTCAAAACATCATCTCTCAAAGATTTCCAGTTTTAGTTTTATTTTTAACTGCATGTGGGATGCAGTGTACCTGAGTGCAGGTGCCAGAAGAGGTCAAAGGTATCAAATTCCCTAGAACAGGAGATACCCAACATGGGTCCTGGGAGTGGAACTGTGGCCCTCTGCAGAAACAGTGTGTGCTTCTACCTCCAAACCATCTCCCTAGCTCCCCTCCACAAGGTAGTGTTCTGATTCTAAAATTCTGTTATTTTTATCTGTGCTACTAAGGCACAAACCCAGAGTCTTATGCCTGCCAGCCCAGTGCTATTCTGCTTAGTTACACCCCTACCTACACAACTTTTTTTCTCTTAATTACCTTTCATGTGCTAAAACCCAACAGGAATCACTTAGCTAAGTGACCAGTATTAAAACATCACTAGTAAAAGGAATACAGGTGTTAGGTACCATCAGTGTGACATACTGAGAACACCATTTCCATCGTAGTCATGTTCCCCAATAGAAAACATCACACAATCAACACTGAATGAGTTGACAGAATGGCTGACCAGTGGTATTCAAGTGTGTCAAGTCAAGCAAAGGACAGGTTATAGACTAAAAAGAGCAAGGAAATGTAGTGATTGAATGCAATATA
>NC_022010.1:55289922-55303522 GCF_000317375.1 Microtus ochrogaster
TATGATAGGGCCTCTCTTGAGTATATTCCCAAGAGTGGTATTGCTGGGTCCAGGAGTAGGTTGATCCCGAATTTCCTGAGAAACATGGATTGAATCTTAAAGTGGGGAAAAAAAAAACTAGTTAAGAAGTCAGTGAAACTCAAATAAAGTTTACTTAATGATACTGTAATGCAGGTATTGCTGGCAATTTGTGGGTGTTTATAGTTCATATGTGTGCATGTGTTGCGGGAGAATGAGCATGCATGTGTGTGCACGTATATGCAGGCCAGAGGTTGACATCAGGAGACTAGATCTCTCACTGGGCTTAGAGCTCACCAACTGGGTAGACCAGATGGCCAGAGAACTCAAGGGTCCACCTGTCTCTGTCCCTGTACTTTACTATGCTAAGGTTGCAGTTACCACATTTACCTCTTATGTGGTATGTCAGGTCTCTGAACTTAGCTCCTCAACTTGCACAGCAAGCACGTTGCCAACTGAGCCATCACCTTAGTCCTTAATACTTATTTTCTTAGTGGTGCTTGTTGGACGTGATGGCTAAGGATAATGAAAATAGGCGAAGTAGGTAAAGACTATATCAGAACTCCCATGTACTGCATTGCAAATTTTCTGTAAGTTTAAAATTGAGAAATCAAAGTTGAAAAAAGAAATATGGCCATGCAGAGAGAAGAGGGGACAGAGGCAAGAAAGAAGAAAGGCAGTTTGATATCGTGGGAATATCCGTTAGTGTTAATGTAGCTGGAGTCTCGAGAGAAGTATTACATTGTTTCTAAGTTTCTGAGAGCTATTTTAAGTTCAAAGTGTAGAACTGACATCTCTAACAAGACAGACATGCGGTCACTAACTGCAGTCTAGCTGGATTCTGATGTGGTGTTCTGGCCTCACCCTGGACACACCTACCTCTTTCTCAGGAAAGCACATTTGACATAAACAAGATGCTAAGACTCTAGAGCTGCACTTCAGCATCCTGGGGAGTGTGCAGGTGATCACTGGCACAGCCACATTCCCACCCCAGAGTCCTAAGTCCCCATTTGGAAAGCAGCCAGAAGCTGTCTGGCATGAGGATTCGAATTGTGTGGTTTCAAATGATACCAAGACTACAGTGTGTTTTCTGATCCTAAAGTGTTCCTTAAAGAGTAAAACACATTATGGATGATATTAATTTTAATTTCTCTGTCCTAGTGCAATTAAACATAACATGTTACAACAACAACAGCAAGAGGAAAAAAACCTCACAAAGCAGGAATTTCCATAAACAATTTCAGTATTTCAGTAAAGCAATTCTCCATCCTTTTTTTTTTCTTTTGGTTTTTAACCCAAACCATATTTTTCAGCATTTAGCTATGCAGTCAGATGTCTGCTGTGTGTTTCTTCTCTATGGTGTCCTTAGTTAGCAAGTGAGTCCAGCCAGTGCCGTTAAAACAGAAGGTCGTTGATCATTAGTCTGTATAAAACGCAACACTTGGGCATCTCGCTCGGAACTTGCTTTTTAACTTGCTTCAAGAGGTGACGCTTAGAACTGAAGAGAGCATTGTGCGCCTGAATGAGCGCTCCACAACACCAGGCCAGACCCGGGTGTGGGCACCCCCTTAGATGTGCGACTGCCTCTTCACCTAATCAAAGCCTGGCCGCAGCCTGTGAGCCTCACATTCTGCTGGGTCCTGGAACGCTGGATCCTATAGAACCTGAGGGCTCTCGTGGATTGCTACTTGTTCAGGGCCCTTGAAGCAATACTATCTAATGGTGCAGAAGCAAAGAGAAAATGACCTGAGCTTCAGTGGGAACAGTTGCTTTCCATCACATGTCTAGCCTTGTCACGACCCTGCTTAGAAACCTTGCAGGGGCCCTGCCTGGAAAGACTCCAAAGTCTTCCGAGCCAACTCAGATTTCTGTTTCCACAGACTCCCTCCGCTGGACCCTCCACCCCCCGCCCCCACCAGATCTCTAAGGCCTGCCTGTGTTTCCAAAAGTGCAGTCTGCAGGCTACCTGCAGCGAAATAGATTGGCAGCGCTATACAAAACGCAGATGCCCCTGCTTCAACCGGGCTTTTGGAGCCCAGAGTCAGAATATCATCATATAGAGACCCCGAGGACCTGTGTGAAAGGAGGGTGCTGACCTCACCACCCCAAACGAATCTCTTTTCTTTGACGGCACTGTGCATTTTATTTTTCAGTCCCTCTGCCCCACCCCCACCCCACCCCCACCCGTTACCCCACCGCACCCCGCCCCTCAGGGACAGGGTTTCTTTGCCCTGGCTGTCCTGGAACTCGCTTTGTAGACCAGGCTGGCCTCCCATGGATGGAGGAGCCTGCAGTGTTTTTCCACTGGATTCCACGTGGTCACATGGTTTGTAAGGGTAAACTATCTAGGAACTGTTGTCCAAAGATCCCTGCAGTGACCTAGATTGTCTTAGAGGAAACTGAGGACAGACCAGGCCCATGCTACTTGCCAGTGTGTTATAGCAAGGGACCAGTTCATGAGATGTCCTCCACAAATGTGTGCCCAATGGAAACTTATAAACCTGTACAAATAAAAAAAGAATATCAGCCTCCTCTGACTGTGTTAGCATCTCAGAGTCTCTCCTTTGCCATGAAAGGCACCTCACAATCTAGGTTCATTTCTTGGACCCCTTCACTTTCCATTGCAGATTTATTCTTTGTTTCTTGTGTTCAGGCTGTATTTCCCTCAGTCTTGCAAATTAGCATGTCGTGTTTTCCTTCCTAGGCATAGCATTTAGTACTTTAAGGGTTTCTTCTTCCTCTAATCACCTTATTTCCCTCCTCTCCCTAGCTCCCCGCTCCTCCTCCCTCCCAGTGCCCACATCCTGCGGGTAAAGGCAGGCAGGATTAATCCAGCAGGGTCTGTGAGCTAGGCCAGATGAAGTAAAGCATGCAGATGGAGATAACGGAGCTCCCAGGCTCTGTCAGGAATCCTCCGAAAGGACACTAAAGGGAAACATTCACTAATCCCTCTTCTGGCTCCAGGCCCCACAATGGAACCAAACCTAGAAAACCCAAGAGAAAAAAATGGATGAAACTAGAGTTTCCTTCCTCTACTGACCCTGCACACAGGAGACATCCTCAGAGCCCAGTTCCCCTGGCTCTTTACCTGGAAGACCTTGGGTTCAAAGTGTGAGTGGCTAAACTGCATGTAAGCTTGCCGTTGGTGGAGGAATGCATCTTGGGAGGATTTCATAACCTCCTGACTCACTTAGAGAAAGATTAGCTAAAAGCAAAAGGATCCCTTTAGTGCCCCGCAAGACAATATCCAGAGTGTATGCGGATGCACACACACGCATGCAGCTAAACTTGCACACATAAATATGCGTGTGTGTAGTTTTTATTTCCCCTCCAAGTACATCCAATTAACAAAGATATGTTGAACTCTTGGAGAACACGAAATGTTTTTTGGTTTCTTTTTAGTTAATTAGGCCTGTTGACTATACCACAAGATTATACTAGTTTGACCTAATTATTCAGATAAAGATTACTATACCCGAGGAGATAAAGAGATCAAGGCAATTCTCAATACTTATTCACATCTACTGATTTGGTTCCATCGGACTTCACCTCAGGCCCATCCTCCAACATGGGCATGCCTCCAAGAGTCATCACTTGGCTTTTTTTGAGCTGCCATCTCTAGCCCACCTGAGTTGTCTCTGCCCTCTTCTCTGTCTTTTCTTTCCCTCTCTCCTCTGCTTTCTCCGGGTAGCTAAGGGCCCCAGTCAGGCTAATGTCTGGCTGTTGGGTCTTTAGAGCTAAGAGGGGTTGGGTTTGTTGTTCAAAAGCTCACCAGGTCCTGAGAGCCTGGGTCTTAGGTCTTTCCCATTAACATGTTAGCATAATTTAGTTTATCAGATTTAGCTGGTTTGATTCCAAGGACTTCAAAGTCTTCCCCCATACAAGCATGGTAACAATAACACCCATTCAGTCACCACATAATTTTTTACCAGGTGCCAAGAGCTAAACACTGCCCAGTGGTCAGAAAGGTAGCTCTAGAAGAAGGCTACTTCTTCAAAGCTGGAAAAGCCGAATGTATGCCAGTCTCAGCGTTTGGTTATGGAAACATGGCCTGAGAGGGTAGCTCTCTCCTCTCAGGGAGCACAAATTCCCCTCAGGAAAAGTTTGGGTGTCCGGCGTTTGGAGTTCTGAGGGCTGACTGTGGTGAAGGAATAAGGTGCTCACCGATGAACCTATTATGACATCGTGGAACATCAGAAAGTGGAATAGAAAACCACAAAACCTCTCGGGAAACAAAAATGGAATAATTAAAAATAAAATTTAGAGCCAGGAAGTGGTGACATACACCTTTAATCCCAACACTTGAGAGGCAGAGGCAGGGCCATCTATGAATTCGAGCCAGTCTGGTCTACAGAGTTCCAAGACAGTCAGAGAAACAGAGTGTTTCTATACAGAGAGAAACCTTGTCTCGAAAAACTATAATAGTAATAATAGTAACAACAACAACAATAATATTAATAACCTAATAATAATAATTTAAAATTAAAGTTGAGAATTGAAGACTGAAGAAGTGACTCAGGTCAAGAGCCCTTGCTGCTCTTGCAGAGGACCTGGGTTCAGTTCCCAGCACCCACATGGTGGCTCACAACCACCTGTGCCTTAGCTCCAGGGAATCTGATGTCCTTTTCTGATCTCTGTGAACATTAGGCACGCATGTGGTGCACATATGTTCACAATGGAGCACTGTCTTGAGAGTATGAAGAGTTTCAATCTATTCTATGCTTTCAAAACAATCAATTATGAAGGCTTCATGAAGTGACCCACCCTGTGGGAGATGGACATCGCCATACAGAGAAAATCAAAGAGAAGGTACCACCTTCCAGAAGCAGAAAAGCAGGGCACTTGCCCCAGCTACAAGTGGTCCTTAGCTATGGTGCCCCTCCTTGTTCCGTCAGCAATAGGCTTTCAGCTACCCTTCTACACAGACGCCTGTTACTGACAAAGCAGGAGAGAAAACCGAGATTCTACCTGCTGGCCCACTCACTAGGATGAGCAAAGGCAGCCTGGGACAATTCTGTGGCTCCAGCTTCCATCCTGACCCCACGTGCGTGTGTAAGAGGCAGATGCCTCATTTTCCAGTCCTGTCTCTGCCCACAGGCGCTCACTGCACCCAAAGGGTCATCTGGCTCCAGCCTTGGCCCCATTCTCCTGTCGGCTACCACAGGAGAGTTGCCACTGCCACTCCACTTATACAGTTCCCGCTACTTCAGGGTCCCAGACCTTGATTGATCAGGTGTTGGTCTCAGGCCTGGACATGAGTGACACAGTGAGGGATCATACCGTCCCAGTGCCTTCTTTACTATTCCGTTTGTGGATTGTGACCACTGACCAGCCAGAGGTCAAATGCTTTGGCCCCTTTGCAACTGCTGTGGCTCCCAGTGATAAGTGTCTTTCTTAGCAGCAGAGTTAGCGTCAACCAGCTGAGGAAGCGCCACACTCGACAGGGATCACCGTTTCCAGTGTGAGAACAGCCATACCGTATTAACCTAGCCCTGCTGCTATCTGTACCGCGCTTTCCAAACTCCCAGAGTGTCCCTACTCCTGCATGGCTAAGAAAGACAAAGGGGCTCTCTGTCACACTATATATATTGTGCTTGTAGCCTTGAGTTGTAGCCCAAGAAGCTCTAGGGAGACCACACTGTGGTAAATAAAAGCTAACAACACCCAGAACACGTTGTTAGGAGGAAGGTGCTTATAAAGGAACACAAAAGTGGTAGAGACGCCTGGTCCTAGAGATGGACAAATCTCAATAGGGCGGTATGTGCTAACTGCTTTTCTCACTGTTGTGACAGAACACCTGTAGAAACAATTTGAGAGATGAAGGATCAATGTTGGAGCCACAGTGGGTCATGCCTGGGTCCTGGGTGGCAACAGTTTGTGTTGCAGCTTGACATATGGTACTGGCCGAGAAGCTGAGATCTCAGACTAGAGGCAGGGCAGGCTCTATCCCTTAAGGCCTGTCCCCCAGTGGTCTGCTTTCTCCGGCTAGACCCTCCAAACCTCCCGATGTAGCACCACCTGTTTGGAACCAAGTATTCAAACAGTTAGGCCTATGGGAAGCAGGTCACATTCAATCTTCAACATCATAACCATCTGTTCTTGGCCCCATGAGGGCTGTAGCCATCTCACAAGGCAAAATGCCCCCAGTCCAACACCCCAAGGCCCTATAGTCTGACAAGCTCACCACGTTCAAACATTCAGTTTCTTTTCTGTGGCCCGAGGCAAACTCTCCCCCCCCCACACACTTAAAAAAGTTAATTAAATTGGTTCTTTGACAGTTTCACATATTGTACATAGTGTATACTGACCACATACACCCGCTTTCTTCCATCTTCCTTCTACCCCTGCCTGCCTGCCCCTTCCTTACTAATCTCTCTCTTGCATTCATGTCCATTAGCTTTATTTTGTGACCCTCTGCATTTAACCAGGTCTGTCTGACCATGGGTGTGGAGCTATCCCTGGAGCCTGGAGGACTCAGCACCGGATACACAGCTGAAGACGGTGACTTACCATCTTGCAGCATCTGTCAATAGCCAATAATCCAACAAGAGTAGTGGCTCATCATATCCTTGCCTATCCACGCCTGTCACAAGCATCAAACAAAGCAACGATTTAAAGCCTGTAAGAGGGGCTGGAGAGATAGCTCAGTGATTAAGAGTACTTGTAGAGGACCCTGATGTGGTTCCCAGCACCCACAAGGCTGCACATAACTGTCTATAATTCTAATTCCAGGAGAGCTGATGCCTTCTTCTGACCGCCATAGGCACCAGGCATGCACACGACACACCGATATATGGGCAAGCAAAGCAGAAAACAAAATATTTTTAAAAAGTGTACTGCAAGAGAAAAGTGCCAGGTCTCATATGCGACACCTCACAGTTAGTGACATCTTTCTCAGCAGAAATCCTATAGCTTGGGAAGAATGGAACGACACATTATAAACCCTGAAACAGAATCACTGCTGCACCTACCAAACCCGTGCTTCAGAAATAAACGAGAAAGAAAATCCTCCCAACACAAGAAACCAAGGGAGTTGATGACCAGAGACTAGCCTTACATACCAAGCTTACAGGGATTGCATCCAGAAATGAAAGAAAGCTGACCACCACCATCTTGAAAGCCTATGAACAGAGAGACTGCAGTGGAAGAGTAGATGTGCAAAAGAGAAATGGAAAATAATGGAACATCTTCAGTACAGTAAACTGCGAAACTACAAAGATAAACAAAAGAAAAAGAAGAACAAAGAATGCTCCTTGTAACACACACGCACACACACATACACACACACACACACACACACACACACACACACACACAGAGAAAAAAGACTGGAGGAAGCCCTTACCTGTCAATAAGATCTGTGACTATGAATGGAATCAGTTCTCCGATTAAAAGATACCAACTGGCTGAAACGAAAACAGCATTAACAACACTGAAGACCATTCTGCCAAAAGGAGACTCGTCTCACCAGGAAAGGCACAGACGGGCTGCAAGCGAAAGGGTTGGTTGGTGTCCTAGTTTGGCTTCTGTTGTGCTAAAAAACTGACCCAAAACAACCTAGAGAGGAGCAGGTTTATTTCAGCATGCAGATTACAGGCCATCACGAAGGGAACTGAAGCAGAGACCACAGAGGCTCACTCTTGGCTGGCTTGTTCTCCCTGGCTTGCCCAGCTTGCTTTCTTATACAGCCCAGGACCACCTGCCCAGCGTGGCTCTTCCCGGAGTGGTAATGACCTTCCCACATCAACCACTAATCAAGGAAATTTCCTCCCAGACTTGCCTAGAAGCTAATTTGATGGAGGCAATTATTCAGTTAAAGTTCCCTCTTCACGGATAACTCTAGCTTGTGTCAAGTAAAATTATATTTCAATCAAATGAAAGCCCAAAGTGAGCAAGAATAGTTAATTTATATCTGACAAGATAAAAGCTCAAGACAAATGCTGTAACAGACGAAGGCCTGGAGAGGTGGCTCAGAGGTTAAGAGTACTTGTTGCTCTTCTAGAGACCCAAGCATGGTCCCCAGCACTCATATAGCCTCTCACAACACTATAACTCCATTTCCAGAGGAGCTGGTGACCCTTTTTGTCCTCCACAGGCAATGCCTGCATGTGTTGCTTGTGCAAACAAAACATTCAAACACATAAAAGAAAAATTTAAAAACCTTCAAAAAAATGAGCTTAAAATAAACCTTTGAAAAAGATTGATGTCATTTCCTACATCTTTCCTGACTACAATGCAATAAAACTAGAAGTCAGTAACACAATAATTTTTATTAATGATCTATTAACATTTACATGCTATCAATGATTAATAAGTAATAAATTAAATTTTATCGATGATTAAAATTTATTTCATTAATAAATTCAGTAACACAAGAAATTATTCAAATACTTGAAGACTGAACAACATACTTTTGAATAAATGAGTCATCAAAAAATAAGAAGTAAATTTTAAAAGCTTCTAGACACAAATCAAAATGGAAATACAACACACTAAAACTCTTCGGATTTAGCAAAGAAATACTAAGAATTAAATTCTTTTTTTTTCTTTGTTTTTTTTAAATATTTATTTATTATGTGTACAATATTCTGTCTGTGTGTATGTCTGCAGACCAGAAGAGGGCACCAGACCCCATTACAGATGGTTGTGAGCCACCATGTGGTTGCTGGGAATTGAACGCATGACCTTTGGAAGAGCAGGCAATGCTCTTAACCTCTGAGCCATTTCTCCAGCCCAAGAATTAAATTCTTGATATTGTTGCTTAGTCAGGGTCATAATATCTAGCTCAAGCTGTCCTGAAATTAAACATAAGATTAAATTGGGTGCGGCGATGCATGCCTTTCATCCCAGTACCCAAAAGTCAGAAGAGGAGGACCTCTGTGAGTCGAAGGCTAACCTGGTCTGGACAGTGGCTTCAGGACAGCAGAGACTATATAAAGAGACCCTGTCTCAAAACAAACAAGATCATTTTAGTAGATTCTGTTTCCTGCAGAATGGAGACAGTCACATAACCTGCTTTCCTAGTCTATCATCAACAGACAGGAAGTATAGCTTGTTCTTTGTCAGGTTTTTGAGAGAGAATCTCACAGTGCAGCCAAGGCTGACCTGAAATTTGTGATCCTCTGGCTTCTGCCTTCAGAATATTGAGATTACAAATATGGACTACTACGCCAGGCCAAGAGAAAAGTTTATAGTAATAACGGACTACATTTTTTTTTTTTAAAGTAGGCTGTTGTTTTGAAACAGGACCTCACGGATTTCAGGCTCAGAATATCATCAAAACCCGAGCCTTCTATGCAGCCAAGGATGACTTTCAACTGCTGGTCTTCCTGTTGCTACCTCCCAAGTTTGGAGATGATAGACATGTGCTACAAAGTTTAGTTTATATGGTGCTAGGTATGGGCCCCAGGGCTTCATGCATGTGTAGCAAGCACTATACCAACTGAACTCCCCAAAGGAGAATTTAAATAAATGACCAAGTGATGCATCTCAAAGATTTACAGGAAAAATGAATGAAACCTAGAGTGAGTAGGAGAGAAACATAAAGATTAAAAACTATGTAAACATGATAGAAAGAAAGTATGAAGGATGATAGAAAGTAAACATGATAGAAGAAAGTATGAAGGAGCAACAGAACAAAAAGTGTTTGAGAAGGTAAAGATAGTAACCAAGTTTTAGTTAGAATAACCAAGGAAACAGAGACCAAAATTAGAAGTGTAGAGGGAGACTATGCAGCCAGGCATAGTGGCACAGGCCTTTAGTACCAATACTCTGGAGGCAGAAACAGGCGTGTGTCTCTGAGTTCAAGGCCAGCTTGATCTATGAAGTGGGTTCTGGGGCAGCCAGGGTTACACAGAGAAACCTTGCCTTGAAAAAGCATTTAATAAAGAAAGAAAGAAAGAGAGAGAGAGAGAGAGAGAGAGAGAGAGAGAGAGAGAGAGAGAAAGGGAAGTGAAGACATCGCAACTGATACTATAGAATACAAAAGTGCTATGTGCAATTATGAAAAACTGTGTACTAAGAAATTAGAAAACCCAAACAAACGAACCTGTTGCAGAGCTGAGGCTGGGACCCACGAGCACACTAAGCAAATGTTAGGGTACTAAATTAGATCCTTAGCCCTCAACAGGTTTGTTGGTTTAGTTTGGTTTTAAAATAAGGTTTCACTGTGTAGCTCAGACTGAAGTCATGATCCTCCTGCCTCCACTCTCTAAATGCTGGGGTTAGAGGCATAGACTACCATACTTAAATTTAAGAAATGGGGGAAAATATGGACATCTGCTATCTACTGTAAAGGAACAATGAAGACATCGAAGCTAGCATAAACCAGTAGGAATAATGACACTAAAAAATAATTTGAGAACTTCCCAGTAAGGAAAAGCTTTGTCCGGGTAGGCTTTGTTGCTGAGTTTTACTGAAATTTTAAGCAAGAATAAATGACTAGGACACAACAGCCCAGCTACAAAACCTTCCACCTGCAATCTATCCTTCCTGCAAGATGTGCTGGGGGGAAGGTGGCACAGAAATGTGGGAGTGGCCAACCAATGACTGGTCCAACTTGAAATCCATGCCATGAGAGGGAGCCCACCCTTCACAGTGCCTCGAGGGCCAGGAACCAGAGGCTGGATAGCCGAGAGACCTAGGACAGAGACAAATACAACTAGCAAGAAAAAATGCGATTCCTAGTGATATTTTGCTTTATTCATAGATGGGAACCTATAGTTATCAGAGAGGCTTCATCCAGCAATTGACAGGAGAAGATGCACAGCAAACATTAGGCACAGCTTGAAGAACCCTGAAGAAAAGGGGAAGGAAGGATTGTAAGAGCCAAAGGGGTCAATGACACCAGGAGAATCAACTGAGCAGAGCTTATAAGGGCTCACAGAGACTGAAGTAACCTCATGGAGCCTGCATGAGTCTGCACTAGGTCCTCTGCATAGATGTTATGGTTAGCTTGATGGTTTTGTGGGATTCTTTGTATTTTTTTTTTTGAGACAGGGTTTCTCTGTAGTTTTGGAGCCTGTCCTGAAACTTACTCTGTAGACCAGGATAGCCTTGAACTCACATAGATCTGCCTGTCTCTGCCTCCTGAGTGCTAGGATTAAAGGTGTATGCCACCATTGCCCAGCTATTTTTATTTATTTAATTATTTATTTTTACTCAATGTCCCTCCCTTCTCCTTCTTGTGTGTCTATCCTTTCTCCTGAGTCCTTCATACTCCTTATGGTTTTTCTTAGTAATCTTATGTTCACTTCCTGCCAACTAGTCTCTTGCTCTACCTTTTGGTTGACTTTATTTAATCCTATTTGCTTGTTAGTTTTTTTAAAGATGTGCTTATAGATTATGTATATAGTATTCTGCCTGCATGATTGCCTGCAGGCTGGAGGAGAGAACCAGATCTCATTGTGGACAGTTGTGAGTCATCAAGTGTTTACTGGGAATTGAACTCTGGACCTCTGGAAGAGTAGCCAGTGTTTTTAATTGCTGAGCCATCTCTCTAGCCTGGGGTCCTTAACAGTGGAGGTGGAGGGTGTTTGTGACTCTTTTGCCTACTCTTGGGACCCTTTTCCTCTTACTAGATTTCCTCGTCCAGCCTTCATATGCAAGTTTATGTCTGGTTCTTATTGTAACTTTTTATGGCATGTCCTGTTGATAGCCCTGAGGCCTGCTCTTTTCTGTGGGGAAATGGAGGAGTGGATCTGGGGGAGAAGGCAGGTATGGGGAAGGAGCTGGGAGGAGTGGAAAGAGGGAAAACTAATTCTTCTCAAACTATTCCATAGAATAGTAGTGTGGAGGGCACATCCAAATGCATTCCTAGCTGGCCCTGTTACTAAAACCAGGAAAGAAGGATGGTGCCAGATGAGACAGTATAAAGGATGGGTCTCCAAGCAGATGGTCTGTAACTGCAGCAAGGTTGCTCTTCCGGGTTCTGCATCTGAGAACGGGCTTTCCTTAGTTCCCATCCTCTAATCCCAGCATCCTGAGGGATAGACTGTAGAGTGAAGGCAGCATCAGGGCACCTGAACGATACTGTTCACAACTGCGACAGATGGTTCTCTTTACACTTTTGAATTTTTATTTTTGTCATGTCTATTTTATCTAAAAGAAGGAAGAAATCAGATAAGCATGTGATTAGAAAAATAGGCCAACAAGAAGAAAATGTTAGAAAATTGTTTGGTTCCGCAAGACAAGTTCTGGGAAAGGTAAGCTGTGGGGCTGTTGTTTTTGTTACCTCTGCTTTGGTACTTCCTTTAAAAACCCACACATTTATTATTGTGATACCCTTTTTATTATGTAGAAAAGATATGAGCAGAAAGGGAGATCAGGAAAAAATAGTGACAGGGAAATAATGTTTAACTCAAAAATATGGTAATAACATTCATTGCATATGTTATCATCAATCATAATCCTAATTCTGTGACTCTTTAATACAGTTCCTTGTGCTGTGGTGACCCCACAACCATAAAATTGTTTTTACTGATTCTTTATACTGTAATTTTGCTACTGTTCTGAATTGTAATGTAAATATCCCACAGGTTTAGAACCGCTGTTCTAAGGGGTGAGAAATATTATCTTTGTTTAACCGGTAATGAAACTGAAAGGTTATGTTAGGTTAAGGATTTGTCCAAGACCACATCACTAAAACATGCTTCAGATGCCTAGATCTTGGTCTATGCTCCTTCCCCAAATGGTGAAGAGATGTCTGACAGTGAGGGCCACTTGGGGATGAGCCATCCCTTGCTCTTGTCCCTCAAGCTAGTCTAAACAATGCCATGGCCCAAAGGAACAGGCAAGGGACTAAACGGGCCTGTGTTAGTCATTGTTCAACCATATTATGCTTGTCTAGCCTTTTACATCTCTTCTGAGGAATTATTTCCTTCAACATTCTTAATCATCCTTGAGTATTCCCTTAAAGTAAAGAAACATGGAGGAAGCAGTAGCCTGTGACTGAGAGCTGGAACCTGTGGGGGGAAGGACTGGAAGCTGGATGAAGTCAGCAGGCTATTCTCTATAGAGGAAGACAGGCACCCTGTCCAGGCACCAAGCCAGAGGGTGATCCGGAGACACCCTCTGTTTATCCTAGGGCTTGAAAAGGGCTCTTTGTTGACAAGTGTTATCTTTCTTGATAAACATATCAATCTTCTGTTTTAGATTCCTAGGGATCGTTCCTGGAATTATGATACAAGCTCTAATAATATTTTCTGTTCCTGGTTCCTGTGGCTTCTTCTCTTGGGCTGGCTGAGACTGTAGGAAAGAAAGTCAGAGGGTGTTACTGGGGTACCTTTTAGCAACCCAGAGGGATACACAAAAGTTTTTTGTTATAGTCTAGGAAGTGACAGAGACAACACTAACCAAAGGTAATCCAAGATGCAACTCCCTGAAGAAAAAAAAAGGGAAAGCCAGGCTGTGGTGGTACACTCCTTTAATTCCAGCACTAGAGAGGCAGAGACAGGCGGATCTACAGAGTGAGTTCCAGGATAGGCTCCAAAGAAACAGAGAAACCTTCTCTCAGAAAAGAGAGAGAGAGAGAGAGAGAGAGAGAGAGAGAGAGAGAGAGAGAGAGAGATTTGACCAATAAAAA